>NW_004524623.1:12971057-12982782 GCF_000260255.1 Octodon degus
TTTTTTTTTTTCTTTTTTCTTTTTTGTTGGTACTGAGAATTAAACTCAGGACCTTGTACTTGCTAGGCAGGCGCTTAAAACGCTGAGTTATTTCTGTAGCTTTTTTTTTTTTTTTTCTAAACAAGGTATCACTATGTAGCCCAGGTTGGCCTCAAACTCAAGTGATCCTTCTTCCACAGCCTCCTGAGTGCTAGGATTACAGGTGTGCACCACCACACCCAGCAAGTCATTGTGTCTTGATTATTGCTTATTTGACTGTATCAATATACTGACCCAAAGGTACGCATTAACATATTACTATGAAAACCAAACCATGAAACTATATTAAGTCAGCCTAATTAATATATATCTAAGGTCAAATCATGCTCTGGTGTTTTTCAGAAAACACATACTTTAAATTGACACATGGCTTCCATAGCCTTTCTAGTAGTCTATTATCTCCATTTGTACTACATGTAAACAAACTAAAAGGCCTCAAGATAACGCTGAAGACCCTGTAGGCTGACAGAGTGCAGAATGAACTAGAAGTATGGTTTGGGTAAATAAGCAACACTTAATACTCCTTACCTCTTGAGTTTGCCCGAGGACCACCAGGTGTCCCTCCTCGCTTATAGCACTGCTGGAAATTATCCTGAAATGAACACACGAATATTCACCTTAGCACCAAAAATGCAAAACAATAATTATTACACAGGATTACTGATTGGTAAGTGTATAAAATTAATGTGCCCCAGCAGCAGAAGAGGCTCAGTTGTTCCCAAATACCAGGAGAAACAAATCAAGGGCAACAGTGGCAATACTGCTACGTGTATTCATTAGTCTGACCAATTCAATACACTATTAGCTAACAGTGGAAACTCAGAAGCAACAGCACGGCCCTCTGTATCTTGCTTCAATATAAAAGAACATAATAAAATAATAACAAGAACACAGACTCCTTCATTCTTGTGCAATTTATAAATCAAACTGTGAAGACTAATACAAACTACAATGAGCTGGAGAGGGTCTTTTTTGTGTTTGTGTTTTTGTATAGTGGAATTGAAAAAAATATATTGTGTAAATGTACTTGGTGCCTGAAAATATGATCCAAAATATTAAGAATAAAGGCTTGGGGCAAGACTTCCAACTGATGCCTAGGTAAGGAAGAGATCATTCTCCATGCAATCTATGAAAAAGCAGGGCAGGAAGATACAAATAATAAAATCCACACTCCCAATTCCCATTTTTCTTCTCAGTAACAACTGCTACCATCAATTACCCTTTCCCTTTTTTTTCTGGTAGTGATCAAAGCTACTGCCTTTGCGCTGATCTACATTTACAGATCCTTCCACCTTCTTCCTCATCCTCATCACTATATTTATTTAATTTTGAGACAGGAAGGGCTTGATTTTATGATCCTCTTGTTCAGCCTCCCAAAGTGATGAGAGAACAGGTAGGCACCACCACACCCAGCTATTACCAATTTATTATGTTTCCTCAGAGAAATACAAAGCATAATAAAACATTAAGAACACATAGTTTCACTACTTGTATCTGTATTAATCAATGCCCTCTCCTCAAACACAGCCCCTGAAGGTCATGTACTAACAGCTGTTGTCTACATGCTTGATACAGCCTTGGTACTCAGGTGCTAAGTACTTACAAGTATTAGTTCATTAATCCCTGCAGTACCTCACAGAGAAAGCCTCACAATCTCACAGGTAGACGAGTAGCTAACAGATGAATCAACACCAAACAGATGAGAAAGTAGAGTTAAGCAGATTGAAGTACACACCCAAGGTTACCCAAGGTAAGAGAAGTGGTGAGAACAGGAGTCAAAGTCAAATCACCTAATCTGACACTGTGTCCACCAAAAAGCCTGTCCTGCCTCCTACAGCTGTCAGCACTTCAAGCACAGGTGCTTCAGATTACACCCTGGCCCAGTATGGTGTCACACAGAGATGGCTTCAGCTTAAAATAGGGATGTTCTGAAAGAACCAATAATAAACTGAAACTATCTTAAATCAAAGTAGGTTTAATACAATTAACCTTCCAAACACTGCAGCTGAGCGACATGATACAGTTGAGTATGGAGCTTCACCCTTGTGCCCACTTGGATAACAGGATCACTGCAGAGTATCATATCACATTAAGAGCCCAGAAAACTCAAAATTCAAAGTCTGAAGTAAGGTTTCCAAAGCACTCTCAGGCCACCATACAGTGAAAAGAAATCATTAAGTCAAACTAGGATAGGTTTGGAGTCATCTATATACACTCAAAAGCTTGTAAGGCTCTGAAATTGAGAATACAAGTAATGATAGGAAGTTGCCAAGGTTAAAGTGGAACGTCTATTTGGGAAGTGGGGCGCACGTGCCTGTCATCCCATGTGAGGCAGGTGGGTCACTGTGAGCTCGAGGCCAGTCTGCACTACACAGCAAATGCAAGGCCAGCCTGAACTACACAGCGAGACCCTGTTTCAAAAAATAAAGTATTAAAAATGGTGAAATGTCTAATATCCTGTCAATCTTTTATCATATATAAAATCACCAGCTCATTTAAATCAGAATAAAACCCCTAAAAATATTTTTAAAACTTAGATACACTTAATAGGCACACTATGCTGGCTGAAGGCAATAAAGTTAAGGTCATGAGTTGGAGCTAAGTGACGCATATTGCAACCTTAGTTCTACCATTTACTTGTTGAGTGACCTTAGACAAATTATTTCATCTTTGAACCCGTTTCTTCTGTAAAGTAGAGAAGTTGATATAAACAATATTAATAAAGTCCTTCTGAGTTCAATCCCCAGTTCCGTCAAAAATAAATAAGTAAATAAAGTCCTTAACACCTTTTCAATCCCATATTACCAGCACTTGACATTTATCCTCCTTGGGTGACTGGGCAAGCTTCCAGCTCAACCCTCCCTAGGACTTACTAAGCAGTTCTAAAACTGAGAGTGCACATGTACAAAATAAACAGTCATTCTTTGTAGTTTAAACATCAGCTTAACATCAATAGCTGTACCACTATTCACCTATGAGAACTATGCTTACTCACCCTTTGGGAATAAGGCGTCCCAGGGTATTCTTTAGCTTGGAACTGCAGCTGGCTATAATTTCCATTAGAAATGGGAGGAGGTCCTCTATAAGTATCAAAACCTAGTAAATAAATAACTTACATAAAATGATGGGCAAAAGCATAATAAGTGATACACATTAAAAAGTTAAACTGATTCTGTAATGTCATCATTAGATTTCCACCTTAATAAAAGCATACTGAAACTGTTTCCATGGTGAAATACATCATTTAGGAAATACAGCTGACTTCACAGCAGCCAGGTATAGAGAATTTCTGCTCCTGGCTCAGGGCGGAGGCCTGTGCTCAGCTAGCGTCTCTGCTGCTACCAAGCAGTGACCAGAATACATGTAATCATAACTAAAACATAAAAGATTATCACTATTCTAGTCTCAAATTCTCTGTTCTTTCCTGCATTATAAACTGGTAGCTAAATAATAAGAAAAACAAGTTTGTCTACTATGACATTTTAACAAAGTCAAATAAAAGAAAAATTATTCAAATGTGTAAATCAAAATACACCCCTTGAATTCTGAAACAAGAATCTGTCTTTCTACTTCAGTAAGGCACAGGATTAATATGCTTTTTATAGTTCAAAAGTTCTGTAACAGGTATATCAAAAAACATTCTATGGATCACTAATAAAGAAGTCTCTACTACTGTATAAATATCAATTACAAAAGGAAGGTAAAACATGGTTAGAGTCAGGGACATTTACAGACAAAACAATTCTGTAAAATTAAAAGTCCATTCAGAAAAACAAGTCAATTCAGACCATACCTTTGTACCCACCAGGGGACCGATAGGAATTGGCAAGCAACCTCCCGCCACGCACACAGCCTCGCACAGATCCCCGGCTGGTAACAAATGGCTGAGCGGGTCTAGGAAATACATTCGTCTGTGCTGGGTAAAAGGCAAGGCTACCATTGCTTACTGGAATAGTTCCATCAGGATGGTAATTTGTAGCTTAAGGAAACATTTCAGAGTCCAAAAGTTAAATGGTAATAAAAGTCCAGTACTCTTTATATTCAATACCCAATACATATCAAAACCTTTAATATATTGCTTCCTTTTATATGCTATAACACAAATGAACCTTGAAGACATTATGCTAAGTGAAATAAGGCATTTCTAAAAAGACAAATACACAATGTAACTTATAAGAGGGTAGAGTAGTCAAATTCATAGTCATAAAGTGGAATGGTGGTTGCTAGGGTTAAAGAGAAAAAGAATTAGTGTTCAATAAATTAAAAGTTTTAGCTGGGAAAGATGAGAAAGTTCTGGAGAAGGTTGCAAACACTTCATATGTAGTTAATGTCACAGAACTACATGCTTATAAACAGTTCAAATGGCCTTCTATGTAATGCATATTTTAAAACTTTAATGATAGGCTAAATAATCCAGATCTAGAAGTTAAAGGAAATGAACTCTAACTGAGAAGGCACATGACAATCAGATCCTTCATGTAAATCCCCTGCTTCCAAATTTTAACACTCCAGGTGAAAGCAAAATGCAGTTCTCTGTGGCTAAAGCCAGAAGCTCACATCCACTACCTCATCACTGCCTGATTAAAAGGCACCTAGGATGCTCATCTTACATGCTCAGAACTTAACCTTAAATGAGGCTAAAATATGAAACACTAAAAATCCAAAAATCCTTTTTAAATTAAGACATACGTACAAATCATGATTTATAGCAGCATGAAAGATCAAAAGTCTCTTGTCTCTATATAAAATAAGCATATTACATTACATCTTCAATATTAATGTTTCATATGAGAGAAAGCAAAATTGCCAGATAACCTTCTGCAGAGAAGTAAAAAAATGGCTTTAAAATTTCACGAAATAGCTACACAGGACCCTATCAACCTGAATTACTATCTAGAACAATCACTAGAATTTTTTTTTGATGCCAGAAATCAAACTCAGGACCAGTGCTTGCCAAGCAAGCATTATACCACTGAGCTATATCCCCACCTCTCTAGAACGATCGAAACAAGGAGATTAACAAATAGATGAGAGCCGGAGAGATAGCTCAGTAGAATAAGCACTTGTCTGGCAAGTGCCAGGGCCTGAGTTCAGTCACTGGTTCTGCAAAAAAAATAGAGTAAACAAGGTTAAATCAAGCCATCTAAATTCTACATCTAGGCTGGGGAGATAGTTTGACAGTCTAAGCGCCTGTCTGGCAAGTGCAAGGACCCAAGCTCAACCCCCTGTACTGCATGCTGTGCTGATCCTGGAATTTCAGGCATGCCGTGCCAGCCCTGAAACTGGACATGGTGGCACACACTTGTAAGACCAGCACTGGGGAGGCTGAGACAGGAGGATCATTATAAGTCTGAACTGCATACCCTGTATCAAATAAATTAAGTCTACATCTGCAAAAGTCAAAATTAAATATGGGCAAAGACATTGGGTCCTTCTCAACACTTTTGGAACATATGAAGAAATAATGGTTACTAGTCATAAAAGAACTTGGAAGGTGTCACTACAGACTTGCTTTCCATTATATTAACTGTTATCTAAGTTTTCAAAATATCATATGAAAAGACCTTACCAGTCTCTTGAGATAGGACAGTTTGTTCTACATGTATAGCTGGCAGTTGGCACTGGGGTGGTGTTTGTGTACTTGCTGTAGTAAAACTCTGATTGTAACCAGGCGAATAAGGGGATTCCTTTAATTCCTGCTCTTTCCGTGGAGGCAGCGGTGCATTAACATTAAATACCTTGAAAGAGAAAGGTACACTCAGCCATTTGCCAAGGCTCATAGGAAAGAGCCAGGGGAAACATCCAGAAAAAAATCTACAATATTCTACAACTTTTATTTAATAGGCAAGTTTCAAGAGATATTTCTCCAAATACACATAGGCATAAATATGTGAAAACAGGCTCAGCCTCATTATTCACTCAGAAAAGGCACATCCCAATCTCAGTAAGATAGCACTTCATACCCTTTAAGATGGGTATTCTCAAAAGACAGGAAACAACGTGCTGGGAAAGATGTGAAGAAACTGGACCCCTTGCGCACTGAAATGCACAATGGTACAGCCACTATGGAAAAGAGTCTGGCAGCTCCTCCAAAGATTAAACATAAAATACTATATGATATATAGGTTTCACTTTCTGGTATATGCCCAAAATAACTGAAACCATGGACTTGAATAGTGTACACAGCAACATGATCTATATTAGGTAAAACGTAGAAACAGCCCAAATATTCATCAACAAGGAAATGAACAAAATGAACTATACACACAAAAAGAAATATTATCCACAAGAAATGAAATTGACACATGCTATAATAGAGATTAACCTCAAAAATGTGCTCAGTGAAACAAACCAGATGAAAAGAGCAACTACTGCATAATTTCACTTAAATGAGATACCTAAAGTAGGTAATTCATAGACAGAAAAGGGAGATGGGCTGGGAAGGGGGGATAAACAGATTACTATTATTTAATGAGCACAGTACTTCTAGTTGACACCACGACAAAGTTCTGAAATCATAAACACAATGAATACAGTGGATATATGTAGTGGTTATATGTGGTTATAGTGGTTAAATGGTAAATTTTAAGTTTTGTACACTTTACCCTGGGAAGAAACAATTCCATTCCATTATCTACAGAAATGACACCAAAGAAAAAAGTTATTGGGAAACATAATTCTTTTTCAAGCTTAAAAATAAGGGGGCTGGTGAGATGGCTCAGTGGTCTAAAGCACCTACTTAGAACAAGCTTAGCAAAGCACAGGGACCGCAGTTCAGTCCCCCAGCACTACATGCCAGCCAGCCCCGCCCCCTGGTGGGCTGAGCTGGACACACACACACACACACACATAAATAAATAAAATTTTTTAAAAAAGATTAAAAATAAATGAAATTTACCATTTACTGAATTTTGACCACACGGCAAGAACCCTCACAGACCATGGCCATCGTATATAAAGGACCACTTCTATTATTTTCTAGCTCCCTGCTCCTCCTCCATTCTTCCAAACAGTACATGGAACCTGCTACACTGTGTGTACATGAATATTTTTCTCTCCAGACCACTCTGCTTCATAATGATATGCAAGTTTCTTGAGCATAAAGACTTTCCATTTTTTCATTCCTACAAGGCCAGTGATTAAAAGTGGTGTCTAGGGGCTGGTGAGATGGCTCAGTGGTCTAAGGCACCTACTTGGAACAAGCTTGGCAAAACACAGGGACCGCGGCTCAATCCCCCAGCACCACATGCCAGCCAGCCCCACCCCCTGGTGGGCTGAGCTGGCCACACACACACACACACACACACACACACAAATAAATAAATAAATAAATAAAATTTAAAATAAATAAATAAAAGTGGTGTCTGGCTTCAAAACTACTTCTTTAATGAATGAATGAGAACTAACTTGAACTGGATCGGCTTTGAACAGGTAGAGAAGGCAGGGAGGCAGGAGTGGAAGGTACACACTGTGACAAGATGATATGAGACAAGCCCAGGGGACTTGCATAGCAAGTTACACAGGACTTCAAAAGCTATTCAGTCCGGCACAGGACCAAATGCCACTCTGTAATGAACCGCTGTTTGCTTTTAATGAGCAAAAGAGAAAGCCAGTAAATCCAGTGTGGAATACTGCACAGGATGAACTATCAGTGGGAGAGAGGAAACAAAGAAAGGAAGACATTCAAACTGGCCAAGCGCCACATGAGCCTGTCAGCAACTTCCCTGTTTGAGAACACAGGCCCCTCCCCTGTGCTGCTGCCTGAGCCCTCCACGTGCGGCTGTGGGACATCAGCACTATCAGGAAAGGAAGTTACAGATTCACTAAGCTGTACTGCCACAAAAAGGACTTTTTATGCTACAGAATGTTTTGCAAATAAACACAAATCTAGCTGCAACATTATCTTCTTTTGGAAAGTTTTAAACTACAATTTGCAGAGGAATACATAATTCAAAATACCACACAAAAAATATGAACAAATCTTCAAGAAGCTGCATAAGATCAAGACCCAACCAAACATGTGCCCTGTTTTTCCAGGCATTGCCCCTAGGGAACTTCCTAATGCACTACCAGCAATGACCAGTATTATAAAGCTATTGTTAGAAATCAGGTTTCTCACCCATATATTCCTCCAGGGAGGCGGTGTTGCTGGGAATTAAATCACCCACATATTTCATTTATTTAATATCCTCAGTTCTGAAAATAGTGCAGATGACAAACAATGCTCTGAGAAGAAAGCCTACCCAAAATTCTAAGGGCTCTAGCTTCTTGGTTTCCTACTCCTGTTACCAACAATATTTCCACTGGACAAATGTAAATTCCACCAGTCTTTATACATAAAAGTAATACAAAAGGCAAACTTGTGACAAAGTATCAATAACAGCTGCAAGAGAAACAATGACTCTTAGTGGAATAATGAACCACAATCATCACTCCCACCTTCCATACTCACTGTCTGCATGGCTTGAAAGGGTGCTGTGTTAATGGTCATTGAACTACTGCTTGTAGGAGGCGACTGGAAGCCCTGTTCAGAGCCCTTTGACATGGGCGGATTTGGAGAAGCCAGTGAAGATGGTGGCTTGCTTGGGTGAACTGCTGCCTGAGGAGAAGAAACGCAGGATCAGCAACCACCTGCCATGTAACAGGCAGCTAACTTACACTAAACCCACACTGGCATAAGTCAGCAAGTTCTTTAGGATGACACTGGGCACAGGAATGCAAGAGAATAGCTTTTGCTTACAATTTCCAATCTCAACTGCTGAGGATGCACACTAGTATTTGCTGTGCACAGCTTGCTGACTACATGAAAGAGTTACTAATAATCAGTCTAACAAATGAGGGGCTGAACTTTTTATGTGTGCTGAGATTTTTTTCAAACACTGGAAAATTATTTCCCAGTTAAGAATCCAGTAATATTCCAAATTCACACAGTGGAATTGGGTTAAGAAAAATCTTAGGTTTGTTCTTTGCTGTTAATTTTTCTCCATTTTAAAGAGTATTTTTCCATATTTTAAAGACAGCATATTCCTAAATCAGCTACCTAAGAAAAAACTAACATTTAGCTAATTTAAGTGATCCTTATCTAAGAGAAGGGGCAAATTTTGACGTAACAGATTATAAGGCCAAAGACTTCAAAAGATCTCAAAATCAATCCAAATCAAAATATGAGGCAGACAACTATGGTAACAATCACTTCCTATTTTTGAAAATGAGAAAACAAATTATCTCAACTTAGACCAAGTTTGTGCCATAAAAATGATTTATATTGACAGTTTTCTTATCTCCTATAGTGAAGGATACATCCTCTACTTATAATAGTTAAGCCCAAAATAAAAACTCATAGTCTGGGCATGGTGGTGCGCACCTGTAATCCCAGCATTTGGGAGGCAAAAATCAGGAAGATCGCTACTAATGTGGGCTATGTAGTGAGAACCTGAACCAAAAAAAGCTAATAGTTGCTAAGTTCTAACCCAAAATTCATCCTATTGTATTACATCTATCAAAGATTTGCTCAGTAACACAAATTGTTAACTTAAAACTGAAAGCGGGGCCGGGGAGATGGCTCAGAGGAATAAGCACTTCCCTGGCAAGGGCAAGGGCCTGAGTTCAATCCCCAGTTCCACAAAAAAAAAAAAAAAAAAAACTGAAAGCAAAACCTAAAATGAATGATCATTTTAACTGGGTCAGTGCTAATATCAATCCTATAAAAATTGTCTTTAATTATACAAATACAAGATTTTTCTAAATACTCCTTTCATTGTAAATATGATGAGAAACTTGACCTAACAGTGTGTGAAATTTTTCACTTTTTCTATTAAAAACTGACATTTATTGCAGCAAATAAGGCAGCACACTAGTAAATTACTTATATGGCAAAACTATAATAAAGTTACCTATGTAAGTTCCAGAACAAAATATCAATAGAAAGTAATGCATTAATAAATATAAATGTTGTATCATCCAATTAATCATCCTTCTTATTCATAAGAAAAGCTGGTTCTTTTTTTTTTTTTTTTTTTTGGCAGAACCAGGGATTGAACTCAGGCCCTTCCACTTGCCAGGCAGGCGCTTATTCTACTAAGCTATCACCCTGGCCCCATGGGTCTTCTTTCTTTAAAACAGAAAAGAAATCAAGACAATTGGTCTTTTATTACCTCAGGAGTCTCTGAGGTCATAAACTCTGTTTCAGATTCTAAAGAAGCCTGGTCAGTAAAAACCAAGCAAGTATTTGAGCTGCAAGTAACTGGAGAAGCAGCAGCCTAAGCACAGGAAAATATAAAATATTGTGAAAGACATTTTGTTCACTTTCTATTTCTTGGCCCTAGGCTTCCTAATGTTCTTTGTACTAGCATTCATTAGAGCCGAGCACTTCACAATGAGCCTGTTTGGTACACACAATTATCCCTATATTATTGATAACCACACAAAGAAAGGCCAGTTTGCCCAGGACCACATGAAAACTAAGTGGAAGAGCAAAGTCTCAAACCCAACAGTCTGCCACACCACCACTCCCAACGAGGCCACAAACTGCCCTTCTCCCCACACCTTCATCTATCCAGACTCAAGACTCAGCCAGGGCACTGCAGCACACTGCAAGGGCACCACAACTCCATTTCCACTCCACGAGCCTTGTTGTTCAAAGACTGACCAGAAGGATACACTCTACCAAAAACCAGGCAGCACCAAAATTCAGATGAAACTTAAAAGTTGAGAGAATGTATAAAATAAAAGGCTATGGGGGCCGGGGAGATGGCTCAGTAGAATAAGTGCTTCCCTGGCCAGCACAAGGGCCTGAGTTTAATCCCCGGTTCCGCAAAAAAATAAATAAATAAATAAATAAATAAATAAATAAAAGGCTATGCTGACTGTGCCCAATAAAGCGCCAAGAGCAGCTGGGGAGGAAAGCTATGGCATGACAGACGCTAAAATCGCGTGCATAACTAAAACACAAGCACCAGCAGAGTAAAGTGACTGTGACTCCAACCTTTTCATCTGAGCACTTCTGTGCGGTGTCCAAAAGCTCAAGCAGTGTACCAGGTGAGGGTACACACACTGTCTGCTTAAAATGAAGTTAGAAGCAGACAGCAGAGACGCTATATGCCCACAATCTTTTAAGGGGCCTTCATGACACACTACTGCTTCAAAAGAAGAATGAGGATAGACCCAGAGGGTGAGTGAGTGTGATGACCCAGGGTCGCGGGATCCTGACTAGAGCAGGAGCGCAGGCCCGGCCCGCGGGATACTGAATAGGCCCAGAGCGCAGGCCCAGCGCGGAACCCTTCAGCAGATCTCCCTGCAAAGAGGCTAGAGGCAAGACCCACCCAGCTGTTTCAGGAGCAGAACATCTTGCCAGCGTGACACAAAGGGTTCAACTCTAACGAATGCGGCAGAAAGAAGTGGAGCACAGCAGCCAGATCCAAACAACACCCACCTGGAGGAATCTGAACTTCGTAGATCTGTACCTAGTGCTAAGGTAATACAAAGGTCAGAAGACAGTGATATACAAAATGACTAACAGAAGGAACAAAATGCAGTCTCAGGCCCCAAGTCCACCCAGTACAAATGCACAAGACACTAGCACCGAGGAAACTGAAAATCACACACCAGATATCTCTGAAATAATAGCGTTGACAGTAAAGAATCAACTGCAGAAAGGTATAGAAGAAATCAGATCAGAAATAATTTC
>NW_004524623.1:12985437-13016029 GCF_000260255.1 Octodon degus
TCCTTCTTTTTTATTTTGGACAATTTTTATTGTTATATTCACTTATGTTTGTAAATAATTTATTTTCAATTTGCAATCTATTAAAAAATTAAAATTAAAAAAAAAAAAGAAGAAGAATGAGGACCAAACTTAAGAAAGCACTTACAGGAAGCAATACTCGAATTAACTTAAAACCTTTTGCATACTTACATAGGTATAACTTTGACTCAACCAAAAATTTACAACTATTATGAGATTGGAATGTTTCTAAAGATATGCCCTTCTTCTGGCTTCTCATTAAATCTGAGATGTGTGCACAAAATGAATGGGACTGGGTGTTGTAAGGACATAACTACTAATGAGGGAAGAGCCAGAGGTGCTAAATTACAGCTCTATGGGCCACTTGCTACCTGAGCTTTACTACACTTAAGTTTTACTTAAAAGGTTACTTTGAGTGGCTGGTATGTAGCTTTGTGTACAGTCTACTTAGCACATACAAGGCCTAGGATTTGATTCTTAACACCAAAAAAAAAAAAAGCAACAAAAAAAGATAAAAACACATATTCTTTGTATTTATATTCGCTTTATAAATGAAACCCAACAGCTAAAGCATGCAAAATGGAACCCCTCCAGTGAAACAGTGCTGTAGTACAGGACACTGCAGAGCCCGCTGGCACACTTGACCTGGCAAATGCCACTTAGACACTGCACCAGCGCTTATCCAACTACACATAAACCACTATAAACAACTGTATTTACTCAAAAGTTTGTGGAAGGGAAGATTACAACTGTTGAATCAACCAATCAAAATACTTAACTTCTGTCAAAGATGCTACCATCAAGAAAACTGTCAGAACTGTCAGAGAGACACCAAGAAAACTTTTTTAAAGTAATCAACAGATAATAAAATAAAATTAATTAAAAAAGAAAAATAAAGTGATCAACAGAAAGCCAATGAAGCCTGAGCTACCACTAATGAAAATGCAACATGGTATTCAGACACATCAATAACCTGATCCCTTTTGGTTTAGGTCTGCAGAACTCGACACTAAATCTAGGACCTGAGTTGCCCAGGTTGGGCCAGAATTTGTGATCCTTCTGCCTCAGCCTCCCAGAGTGCTGGAATACATGTATGTACCACCACACCTGTCTATCTCTTTGGCTTTCTAAATTTACTCTGTGGATTTTAGTTCTTTAAAATGTAAAGAATTCAGAGTGTAGGAAAATAATTGGTTAACCATAGACTAGACACAATTAGTTTCTTTCTTCAAATCTTTTACAATACTGATTCACTATACTAAGTGATTTCAGCCGCTTAGTAGCAAAGTAAAGTTCTCTACAATGTACCTCTGAATTTTTCAGACTTGCTCTTTCCTTAATAAAATCAGCTAACTTTTTCTATTATAACCGACACTTTCAGCAAAGTCACTAAAGACTCTTTAAAAGATCAGCTGTGTTCAATCTAAAACCCTAGAATAAATAATTCAGATACCTTAGAATCGATCTGATCCTCCTTGCCAAAGCAAGAAGTCCTTCCCTAAATAACAATGAAAAGTCAATGAAAGATTAAGCAGAAGTTACCTGCAATGGCTCTTGAAGAAAATCACTTTGACTGGTCAGATTCTGCTCTGTAGATACTGCAGAAAATGAAATTAACCAAGCATTGTGGTGTGAAAAGTTCAAGCACATCAACTGGAAAAAAACCCTATAGCTTATACTTTACATAGAACCCGCCAGCTAGAAGTCCAACATGCACTTCCTACAAAATGGATTAAGTTAATCTGTGATACTTGACTTTTTAAGATTAAATGAGTTAAAACAGAATTTCAAGGTTTCCAAAAGAACTACGACTTTAAAAATAACTGGGAACAGTAGTCTACAATATAAAACCTGAGTTGCCATGAGTAGTACTTAACCAATGCACAAGAAATTAACCAATACACCAGTTTCACAAACTGCAAGGTAAGCTATGAGTTCTTCTCTCTGGTGATGCATATTAATGTGCTTCTCAATCACAGAGCTTCCAGCTTGGGTTCCTGATAACGTCCATCACGTCAGCTATGTCCTTTCTATTTATTCTAATTACCTCATCCAGGAAGCACTACGCCAGCCTTGCACTCCTGCACACTGTGGCTTTGGCTGTGTCACCCTTGCCTGAGAGAAACTAGCATGAAGCAAAAAGCCTGAGCCTGGCAGCATCAGACTGGATTAAATCCAGGCTCCACTGCTGGTCACTGTGTTAATCTCATTCAGTTAGGAGCACTAAGTGGAGTGCAAAGGAGTCAAGCAACATCTAAACAGAAATGGCCACAGGAAGAATATTAAAAGCTCGCAAAAATAGTATTGTACATTTCCATTCACCCAGCTAGAGACCTTCTCCAAAAAACATAAACAAGTCATTTAGTACACTGTCTTAAAAGTTACTTATCTATAACTCTGATGGTCAATAGGTACATTTATGTAAAGAGAAGCATATTTGTTCAACCCCTAAGCTAGGTAGAGTAAATGATTTGTAAAAGAAACAACTGTTCTAAAGCTGTCTGCATCCATGTTTTTAGAACACTACATACCTACTGGGCTACCTGAAGCAGCTGAAGGCGGCTGTGAAGATGGAATTGCACTTGAAGGTTTATCAAAATCCAGAACAGATTCCTAAAAACAAAATTTTTAAGAATGAATAGCCCCAAAGATTACAGTATTTATTTACAAGCTATTACCTTCAAATTATTCATGGTACTGGCCATGGTCTACTCTGTTAGAAGTATAATATCTAGCCAGTAACTATTTAAAGATGCTTAAAAGTTCTTTATAGAGTCAAAATTTTTCATTAAAATTAAAAATTTTTAATTTTTAATATTCTTTAAAAAACAGTCAAACATAAACTCTCAAGTAGCTGTCCAAGCTAGAGATGCAGCTCGGGGTCAAGCACTTGCCTGGCCTATGCAAGGCTTATTTCCAATGCTGCAAAACAAAATTGCCACACCTTTGGTTGTGTCAAATATTCAAACTGTAAGAACAATTCTAAGGCCTGACTTAGGAAAAACACTTCTGTTCTAAAGTCTTAAGCATAAGCATTAATCCTGGTCCAGTCTGAATGTTAAAGTTATTATACCCATCCAATGAGAGGGTGTAACCAATCACTAGCTTATACTAGTAAACATTTTCATAATGAGAAATCACTCTTCTATCTGTTCCTCTTGCTTCTCTCAGGAAAATCTCCCTCATTTTGCATGCACAAGCTACACACTTGCACACATAAGCTACGCACTTGCAAAGAGCATCACAGTTCTTTATCTTTAGAGAATCTAAAGGAGTAGGCAATTCTTTCATTTTGCAAATAAGTCAATGGCTGGAGGTCAATCATTTGCTACAGGTTATATGAGGTAGTAACTGGTAGGACTGGAATCTAAACCTAGGCCAAAATTCATACCTCCAGGTATTTCTGCCAAACAAAAATAGCCCACTTGACAACTTCAGCCTTCAATAATATCACACTATTCTGAAATTCTCTGAGTCTCTATCACATAACTGCTTAGCTACTAGATTAGCACATGTTTACAATCTCCTATAGCTAGAATACAAACTGCCTGAAGGCAGCAAATAACATCATTTTTCTATACCATGACACCTAGAAGACAAGCATGCAGTTGGTTCTCCAGTTTGAAGGGACCCCTGCCAACCTGGAGCAGCTACCCCTTGAACTCTATAGCTCTCTCATCTGCTTACTCAGAACTAAGGAAGCAGGGTTGCTAGCCTTCATTTTATCAAAGAAAAAGGGCAGAGTGACACAATGTGTACCATGAAGGGCTGCAGGGCCAGGACTCAGGGGCAACATTTCCCTGTAACACTTAGCGGTTTCCCTGTAATACTTTTTTTCCCCCAGAACCAGGGATTGAACTCAGGCCCTTGCACTTGCCAGGCAAGCGCTTATTCTACTGAGCTATCTCCCTGGACCCCTGTAATGCTTCTGATCACAAAGCATCAGCCAGTGAGTGTCATTTAGGATTTTTTTTTTTTAATGGCTCATACTTGCATAAAATTACAAGTTCCTTGAATCTGGGTCATCAGATCCTGCAGTTTTTCTTTCCTCAGGACTGGATCCTTTGGAAGGGCAGAGGAAGAACCTAGAGGCTGAGGCATGGGCTTAGGCACCTGTAAGACAAACCCACCACATATAAGAGTGCAGTTCAAAGTCCTCAGCCTGCCTCAGGAAACCTCGGCATCACAAACTAAACACAATGCTCATTTATCCCACTTATCGTGGACCAAGAATTTCCACATAAATGCAAAAATAGTTTAAGCAAACTTCAAAAAGTTTCTCACCCCCTCAGAAAAATGTTAGTAAAGTCCCTTTTTAAAGGCAAGCCACAGAATGCAGGAATCACTATGTTCTTTCTGATAAGACACCACTGACTGTGACACATAACAAAAACTTTTATTATTCCCCCTGGGCAAAATTTACTACCACGGTAAACATGCACCATAATTTTAGGATATATCTGATTTCAGAGACATTATAATGTTTTATATACATACATCCCTCAGAATTGAGAAAGTATATTTCATTGAAAGTTAATTATACTCATTAGGTTACTGATGATTATGAGGTGGTTAGCACTCAGGCTACACTGCTTAAAAGTTCTCCATACTTCGAATTATATGCAACATGTTATAGTCACTTCTTTTGCTTTTTCTCAGTAATGGGGTCTAAGTCTAGTCCTTCACCTGAGTTTCACCCCAGCCCGCTCATTTGTAGACAGGGTCTCACTAGTCTGTAAGTTGCCTGGGTGGGCTCAAACTTGCAAGTCTCCTGACTTGTCCTCGCAGAGTCTGGGATTACAGATGTGTGCCACTGCACCCAGTTCACCTTGAGCATGACTTCTCAGCTTTCTAATTCCCTGAGAACTCACCCAGCTACATTTGTCAAAGGTACCAGTAAGTTAATAGACTCTAGGTGAATAAAGAAGTGCTCCTGCACGGAGTAAAGCTGGAGCATCAGTGACTACTTTCATGTCACCTAGTCTTGGCTTTGAGCTCCACTCTGCCCTGGCCTACACTTAGTGACATTCTAGACAGCTGAGATAGAAAACAGATGAGCAAACTGCATCTTACTGACATGTTTCTGCTCAATTACTGAAAGACTCCACAATGTCATTATAGTGCTATCTGAATACAACAGAGCTTATTAGCCTTTTTCCAACTAAGCATCCCAGGTTTTGAGTCCCATTTTTTTTTTTTTAGTTTTATTTATTTATTTATGGGGGGGCAGCTCAGCCCACCAGGGGGCGGGGCTGGCTGGCACGTGGTGCTGGGGGATTGAACCACGGTCTATGTTCTTTGCTAAGCTTGGTCTAAGTAGGTGCTTTAGACCACTGAGCCATCTCACCAGCCCCTTGAGTCCCATTTAACAAATAAGATGTTCTCAATACTCTAATATGGTAAAGGGTCAGCACTGATGGAAAATTTCAAATCAGGCTTTTTTAAAAACAGCTTTATTGAGATATTAAGTTGGGTTTTGAAATACTGTGTAAGTTTCACAAAACTGCTATCACACTACAACTACTGTTGTCTAGTATCTGGCTAATGAAATAAGGATATCAACGTACTAGCGGACCAGGAAGAAGATAACACAAGCACTCAAAAAGAAGGTAACAAGAACAGAAGAACGCAACACTAAAAGTGTCTGTCTTCCCATAAGATGGAGTTAAGCTACAGGCAGTTTATGAAATAAAATGAAATGTTCTGCTCTCCCTGAGCAAAATGACTTCTCATGTTTCTGGAGGACCAAAAACTCACATTTAGAAAGCCACTGTGGACAATGGCACCCAAGAACAAAGAGGCTGCCCGGAGGCAAGAACACCAGAAGATACGCTCACATTTCTTAGTGGACTTCTTAGCAACATGTGTATATCATGAACAGTGGTAAATAAGTAATTTATAATTTAATAATAGTCAATACTCATATATAGCATCGTATCCAAAGATTATTCATTATAAGCCACTTATTCCTAAAACAGGACCATCATTAACAGAAAGTTTTGTTTTTTAAACTAAATATCATACTTCAAAACCTAACTACAAAATATTTAATGCCAAATTCTCCTAGTTCTAAAAATGTCCTATTTTTTTTATGTCCTATTTGAAACCTAAATACAGAACAAATGCAAATAGTTCCCCATCACTGGAATATCTGCAATCATCCTGTACCTTCTTTGTAAAAGTACAAACTAATTTAAGTAGCTACAAATAAGTAAAATACAGAAAAAAATGGAACTGTGGCCAGAAGTCACCCATGAGACAGTGGGACACCAAGTGAACCACACAATGCAGTAAGCATCCTGTCCTGCAGTGTTCCCAGCACTCACCCATTCACAGGACAGTCTCTTCTGAATTAGCTGCCACTTGTATAACACATGGTGTCATTAAAATTTTGGTATTAAACTTTTTATAATTACAGCATAAAATTTTCAGATTAGGCCCTACATCATAAATTAGCTTCCGGTTTTCTAAAGAAAATTTGAAGGGCCAGGGAGATAGCTTAGTAGAATAAGCACTTGGCCTGGCAAGCGCAGGGTCCTGAGTTCAAACCCAGTTCCACTAAAAAATAAAAATAAAAAATTATTTAAAAAAATAAAAGATCTGAATTTTTTTAAGAACTAGTAATAAAATGTAAAGGTGATAATGGGAAAAAAAAAAAAAAAAGAAAATTTGAAAACCTACTCATTAACAAGTATATACTACAAATCAGGTGTGGTAGCACACACCTATCTCAGTACTATGACAGGCTGAAGCAGGAAGATTTCAAATTCAAGCCCAACTTGGGCAACTCGGCAAGACTTTGCCTCAAAATTTAAAGAATAAAAAAAAATTCAAGGACTGTAAGGTTGCTCAGTGCCCAGGCTCTGGGCTCAATCCACAACACCGGGAAAAAAAAAAAAAGGTCTATCACTTTTGCAGGAACAGTGAAGACCCTTAAAAATCAGCCAAGCTGACAGCCTACAGCTGGAAACTTCTTACAAACTTTCAGTGGTTTCCCATTATAAAGCACTTAGCATAACAAATGCCCTTTTCTAAATAACAACTCAGGTAGAGACTTTTCAAAAAAATAAGTGAGAAGGAGAAGCGTGTGGGGACCCCACCCTAGGAAAGACCTGCACTGGGTGTCCAGCTCTGAGCCCCTAACCTACTGCAGGAGCTGGATGTGCTTTCTCTCACACCTCCAACAGACCACTTCCACTTCACACTGGTCTTCTCTGAATCCTCTTGCTCTTTCTATACTGCAGAGAGAACCCCTCTACCCCAGGCCTCCAGACAAAACACTTTTAATTTCACATGGATTTTACTGTGTTTTTTGAAGAGAACCAAACAGCTACAGTAAGTTACTACAACAAAGCAGATGCAGGCCTCTACTCACATCTTTGGGCTCTGTGTTGAGCGCCCTGGGCAGCAGCTGCTCATCTGGAATGTGGCTTGCAGCAGCTGCGCCCCAGGACTTGGGAGAAATCTGCGACTGCGGCGCTAAGGAGTGTGTCTGACTTTCAGCGTTGGGGCCCCAGGGCTCCGAAGTGGCTGGCTGCTCAGAATCCTGCTCCTCGCACACGGGTGAGTTCCACAGCTTGCTGCCATTCTGCTCACTCTGCACAGGTGTCCAGGACTTTTGCGTGGGCTTCTTTGGATCCTGTTCTTTCTGCAGCTGAGCTGGCCAAAGCTTTGGTGTCTCCTGCTTCTTCTGCTCCTCTTTGGACTTAGGTGCTTCCTGCTTCCACTGGTTGGAGGGTGGCTTGAGTTTGGAGATCTCCTGCTGCTTCTGGTCCTCCTGTAGAGATGACCTGAGTTTTGGAATCTCTTGTTTCCTCTGTTCTAAGGAAACCACAGGCTTTGATACCTCCTGCTGCTTAACAGGAGCCTCGAAAGACTCCTGTTTCTTCTCTTGACCACTGGATTCACTAAGCATATCCCAACATTTGGGGAGATTTGGTTTCCTAACATAATCTGCTTCCCAAGTCTGCTCTTTGTCTTGTCTGTTTGAACAATCTACTTCTCTCATATAGCGTCTGTTAAGAAACTAAAGCAAAAAGAAAAGAAACTAAATCAAGGAAATAACATGCCTGCATCATAAAATTTGTAGAAGTCTTTGAAAATAATGTTCAACTCTCAACTTCAACTCTGTTAGTATTACCATCCACTGGTCTAAGCCATGAAATCTCTGTCCTTACCCTACTTGAAAAGACTGACCTACTTCTTTGTCTTTGCCTTTTTCTCCATGTCCTGAAACAGAACTTTGAAACATCCACAGCAGCAATTTATGTTTGACTCACTTAGTACTAGCAAGAACTGCACATTATGGTACCATGACTGCTTGCTTGAATCCCTTTTACACAGGCTATTCCATCTTTTCCAGTCTTAGGATGCCCCACACATAACTTCTCAACTCCCTTACACGTTAAGGCAGAGGACAGCTAACTATAGGAAAGTGTACTGCTTGGCAAACAGAAAGGAAAGTACAGATGCTTTAGTAAACCTAAGTTTACTGAATGACCAGCCGTCTCATTACTTCCCTCCTAGCAACTGTACTGTGCTCTTCCTTCTCTCATTCTTTTTAGCCTCCACAAATTTCAATGTCATTTCTAAAAGAGAACAAATACCCCCTTTCTGGGATAAAATGAGTTAATTCTAGAGAGCACAAAATCCTACACATCTTTACATTCTAACATGGGGACCAAGACTATAGTAGCTCCTGTGCCAGGTCAAATTGTAAGTAATCTGGGTTTACTCCATTAATCCTCACAATAACCCTAAGGGTTTATTAATATTATCCTCATTTTATTTACAAGGGTAACAGACACATCCGGACTACCAATCTGACCCCAAGTCACTAACAAGCTGAGAACCAAGATTTAAGTTCAAGGCTATCTGGCTCTACAGTCTCACACCCTAACCACAGCACTATACAAAAGGCTGAAGACACAAGATGAGTGAATAAGCATTCACTCTTACCTCCTGTGGTTGTATCTCTGGCTGCGTAAGTTCTGTGAGAGTCTCTGAAAAAGAATATTAATAACCATTAGGTTATTAAAAAGACTATTAGCCAATCTTTCGCGTGTCAGTAAATATGATTTTACTTGATTAAAATATGATTTTACTTGATTAAAATCATATTTACTGTAATTCATTCCAGCAACACATTTTGGAGCAACAGAAAAATGACAATGCAACAATGAAAGTATATGCTCTGTAGGAGTAATTCAAACTATTACTTATTGGTCCAAAGCATGTGGAAGACTAAAGTTGTAGCTTTGTGGTACAGCATTTGCCTAGCATGCAGTAGGCCCTGGGTTCAATCCCAACACCCAAAAAGGGGCAAAAAATATGCAGCTTGAGGCAAACTGAAGATAAGAGATTTTCCTACAGAAGATAATTCCTGCTCAAGTCAAGTTTAAGCTACAAGTTTATCTTTTATTGAAAATCAGAGTATTTCCCCCTACCCATATATACCGCTTTCTATTAAAGTTAGAATTACAGCTCAGGTCTTTTGGGATAACAATGAGTCATCCCAGCTTGGAACAGGGGCTTTCTAGATCAGTCTATGGTCAGGAACAAGGGCAAATGAGGACACACTAAAGCCCTGGACCTACTAAATAAGGGCCATAAACTTGGGAAATCACTAGACACTTGCTGGTGAACATCAGAAGCCTGCCTTTGGGCCAGGGAAATAGCTCAGTAGAATAGGCACTTGCCTGGCAAGCGCAAGGTACTTCAATCCCCAGTACCGCAATGACTCCTGCCTTCTTTACAATAAATACAATTTCAAGAAAAAGGCAAAAAAAAAAAGGGGGGGGGCAAGCTTTGTTTAAAATAATTCTTTCCCAAGAAAATGGCCACTAGAGAAGTATGCTCTTTCCCAAATTCTGCCAATTTTTCTTTTATGTCTTTTAACCTTATTCTGCAACACTACCCTACTACACTGTACATTTAAACTGCAACTCTAATAATGGTAGTGTATAATAGGTCCATTCAGGTTCCAAAAATGTCACATTTTAAACTTAAAATATAACCTAATGTTGCTATTAGGGCTCACTCTATAAGTCATGACAATTAAAGCTAAAGGTTTACTAAAGCTATACTTATCAAGATAACCATGCATATAGAACCTATTAGGACAAAAGCCATCTATTATGGTTTCTGTCTAGGTGTGGCCCCAAAGCCTCTGGCAGTTATGGGGCAGCTTCTGGAGTTTGTGATTAAGTCATGATCCAATGCTGGGATTATGGGTGTAAGTACCCTAGGGCAGATAATCTGCATACAAATGTAAGGAGGGGAGAGAGGTTTGCTAGCAGTAGCAGCTGCTCTTTGCTGCCACCCTGAAGCCCTCTGCCATCTGCCGCTCTGTCTTGGAGCCTGCTGAGTATGGATTGAAACCTCCATTAACTGTGAACTAAATAAACCTTTCCTTCCTTCATTTTTGGTGTCCGGTATTTGTCCCAGGAACAAGAGGAGAATAACTGAGATACCATCTGTTATGGTTTGTATACAGGTGCCCTCCACAGCCTCATGCAGTCATGGGGCAGCTCCTGGAGTTTATGATTACTGTGGGTGTGGATGTTGCACCTCTCCTGGGGTAGGTAATTTATTTGCATTATTACAATGTAAGAAGGGAAGAGAAGCTAGGTAGCTGCCTGAGCTGTTGGCCTTACCTTCACTCTCAGCCATGTGAAATGCTACCTTCGGGCCAGCTGAGTCTGAACTGAAACCTCCAGCAATTTTGAGCTAAATAAACCTTTCCTTCCTTCATTTTGATTGTCGGGATTTTGTCCCAGCAATGAGAAAAGAGTAACTGAGTCACCATCCAAGTCCTTTTTTTTTTTTTCCTTTTGGACCAGGAATCAAACTCAGGACCTCAGGCTTTCAAGGCCAAGTACTGTGCCACTGAGCTAAATTCGTGGCCTAGAACCTAGCAAATTAAAATAAGGCAATAATTTTGAAATGATTGTTTAAAATTCAGCCATGAAAAATTTCAGAGATTACAACAAACCTGACTCTTTGATAGATTCAGTCTTCACTAATTGTTTTTTCATTTCTGATTGTATTAGCATTTCTTCTTCCAAGGATACATCTTTTTCCTTAGCAGTTTTGGGAACTGGGATACTCTCAAAATAGCCTGAGTTCAGTAGTTTAGACAGCAGATCTTTCATGTGCTTATCTAAGAAACAGTGATTAAGACATAGTTGTCACATTATGGGCAAAGGAATGCTAATTTCGTGCTAGCTACAAAATGTCATCACAGTTCAGGAGACTCAGAGTTGGACAGTACTGTGAGAAGTAAACAGTCCATCGTTATTCTATGCTGGGTTACTGGAAGATTACAGTATCAAAGTTTGGCAAATTAAGTTTCTATGGGCCTCTCCACCATTTGAAAAAATGGCTGAAAAACATTCTAGTCAAAGATTCTACTGTCACCAATACACACATTCCTATCAGTCCCACACATATCACAACTGCCAACTACTCTAAGTTCCCCAGTAGTTGATGATTTGGAGAAGTAAAGGATTGTTCCTCAAACATAATCAGTATTTTGAACAATCTTTTAACTATTCTGAACTACAAAGTTCTATGACTAAGATTTTACTCTAGAGTTATGCTGTATGTCACTCCCAACATACCACTATCAGAGGATGAAAATCTTAAGGTGATGTCAAAGTTGCTACACTACCCGTAAGTCCAAACCTCATTTCATTGTCAATGTCTAATAAAAACATAATTCCCAAACTAATCCCATACTTGATTTGTGTCTATTATTCTTTCCATAGGAATACTATGATATAGATTTGGTCTTTTTTTTAACAGCTTTGAAATGTAATTTACAAGCACAAAATTCACTATATTAAGTTTACAATTTTAACAATATAGTCATATTACCACCACCAGAGCCTAGACAGGAAACATTTTCATCAGTCCAAAAAGTCTCTTCAGACCCTTTTTGCAATTAATTCCCTCCTTGATCCCCTTGGTAACCAAGAACCTACCAACCTAGTTAAATCTTTTCTAGAATTTCATATAAACAAAATCATATAATATATACTCATTCCCGGGCCTGCCATGACAGCTCTGCCTCCAGGGTGCGCTGAGACTGCAACTGAGACTGGGTGTGGTGGTGCACACCTGTAATCCTAGCACTTAGGAGGCTATAAACAGGAAGATCACTACGAGTCCTATCTATGGAGGGAGACCCTGCACACCCTGTCCTAAAATACCAAAAAAAAAAAAAATATATAGATAAGATACTCATTTATTGCCTGGCTTTATTCACTTTAAACAATTTATTTAACATTTCTGAAGTGGACTTAACATTTGTATCTGAAGTGAATTCCATTTATTTTGATACATCTTTTCCCATGATGATTTACAGAATCTTCAAGCCAATATAAATATTTTATAAATATATGAATATTTGGGTATATACACCTGCACAATACCTCAGCAATATCACTCAGCAAGAAAAACACTGAAGAGTAAAGACCAGACACAATTACCAGGTACAGTGAAAATCCGCTGCAAATATTTCTGAGGTAAGAAGGCACCACATACCTGTTCAACTAAGAACAGGATGATTTTATTTTTACATAGGTCCTAGAACACTTAAGCTGCCAATTAGAGTACTGAATGGCAGAGCAACATCCCCAGCATATGCCATGAATTCATAAGGAATAGGTTCCAACAATTCAGGTTCCTTCCCATTGGTCCTCACAAAGTGTGCTTCTCTGGGAGAGGCAGGCTGGTGCTTCAGGTAAACCCAGGTACCTTTCTCTTTGGCTTCCTTCTTTTTCTGATCAATTTCCTTGACATGTTTCAGGAAGCTATCATGACTTTTTGAGTGTTTAATACGCTCAATATGCACATTAATCCTCTTGGCAAGTATCTTGCCCTTAATTTGCTTGTTTACAACAACACCAACAGCATGCTGGGTAACACTGTAAGCTCTTCCCGTTTTGCAGTGGTAACATTTGTGAGGCATTCCTTTTTGCAGGGTACCCATTCCCTTGATGTCTACAATGTCACCCTTTTTGTAGATTCGCATATATGTGGCCAAAGGAACAACCCCATGTTTTCTTAAAGGCCTGGAAAACATATACTGGGTTCCCCTCCTCTTGCCCTTTGTGTTAGTCATTTTGGCAAATTACTGGAAGTGACAGTTCTGGCCGAAAGGGCTGACTTCATTCACTAAGCATAATTATTTTGAGATCTGCTTCACATATGGATAATTCATCTCTTTTTTTATTGCTGAGCAGATTCCATGGTATGACTATTCCAAATTTTGTTTATTGATCTGCATCTAGGCTATGTTCAACTGGTACTGTTAAAATAAAACACATCAACATCCATGCATAAGAACCAATGCACAGGGGCCAGTGAGATAGTTCAGTGGTCTAAAGCACCTGCTTAGGCAAGCTTAGGTAGGCTCAGAGGATCACAGTTCAATTCCCGGCACCACATAAGGCACCATCCCCACCCTCAGGGTGGGCTGAACCAGCAAAAAAAAAAAAAAAGAACCAATGCACACAGGGGCAGGGATTTGATCCCCAGGCCTGCCTGCCAGCCCCGCCCCCAGGGCACACTGAGATGGAGATTGAGACTGGGCGTGGTGGTGCACACCTATAATCCCAGCTCTTGGGAGGCAGTAAACAAGCAAACAACTACAAGTCTGATCTAGTAGTGAGACCCTCAACACCCTGTAGACTCTTCCCTAAAAAAAAAAAAAAAAAAAAAAACCAGAACCAATGCAAACATCTATTTTCATATCTCTTGGGTACCACAAGTTTAACTGCTTGGTATAGGAAATAATACACTTTATTGATTTTTTTTGAGATGTATGTCATGTTTCCCATGCATCCTCAAACTCACAATCCTGTCTTAGCCTCTTGAGCAGCAGTAACACATGCCATTTCACCTGGCTATATTTTCCAAACTATTAGTATTTTGTATTCTAATGAAAAAAAAATCTTTGAGACTAATTATATAGTATTGCCTAGGGTTGGCTACAAACCCCTGTGCTCAATGCTCAAAGCAATCCTTCTGCCACAGCCTCCTGAGTTACTGAGATTACAGGTACATGCCACAGTGCTTGACTCAAGAATTACATTTTTAACTGTGATTTGAGCTTAGAATTGGAAATCTTGGTAGTTACACAAACTTGGACATTTTCTAAAACTACTAGTGACTAGTAACAAAATGTTTATTAGCATCTACAGAGTTTGGATTATCCTAAACCAGTATAGTGCTATGTACTTCTTGTTGGATACTTGTGTTTAGTCACTTGCCCAATAGCTTAGTTTACTTAGGCAGCCAGAAGAACTCTCTAGATCATCTCCAAATCAAGCAATGCTTCAGTAGAGCCAAATGTATTTTCTTATGCTGATCTGATAGGCAAGCTTTGCTATTAACAACACATGAACTTAAGATTCTTAACTAGAACAGGTATTAGCATTCAGAATGGAAAACCATACCCCAAAATGATCAAGTTAGTGTTGAAGTTAGCTCTTGCTCCTAATCATATTGACTTGACACTTCAAAATTTTCCCTTAGCTCCATTTTAGCGAGCAGGACTATACAGTGGCTGCTTTCAACAGCACTAAACAAAAGGATCAGTCTCCCAGTGAATGTGGCATTGTCAAACCTGTAAGTTCTGATGGACTGACACAGCGTACACCCTCAATGGCATACTAAACTTCCAGACATGAAGTATGATATTACTGCATAATTTTCCAGGGTAGAAAAACTCACATGTCGTTCCTACCACTGCTTTCTCACTACCTTCCAGAAGGTCCCAAAAGTACAAGGATGACTGCTCCATCTGGTCTTCAACACTGACAAGGAAAAGCAGCAGCAGAACAAAATGACTTTAGGAGTACACACGCACAGCGAGCAGCACAACGTGTGCAACACAGCTCATTACCAGTCAAGACATTCATGCATCCACCTTCCCCTTTACTCTCTGAAAACAAGAAACTGAAATTTATAAGAGGTAAGTAAACCTGCCAACTTGTGGATTTCATCAGGTAAGAATTTGTCCTTAAAATAAACATTTCAAGGGGCCGGGGAGATGGCTCAGTAAGATAAGTGCTTGACTGGCAAATGCAAGGATCTGAGTTCAATCCCTGGTTCCACAAAAAAAAAAAAAAAAAAAAAAAAAAAAAAAAAAAAAAAAAAAAAAAAAAAAAAAAACATTTCACAAAATGCAACTATCAAGAGCAGAACAAGATTTAGAGCTGCTAATACAGTATCATTTCTGGGGTTACCAAGCTTGCATTCTAGAGAAAACAAAAGTATAATGGAAACATTAAGAACTGCATTTAACTTTAAGTAAAGACAGCAGCTTATTTTTTTCAATTATCTTTTGCTGATATTTTACATATTAAAGCTAAGTAGGTTGCCTGAACACATCAAAGTAAAAAGGAAGACAGGGTGATGATGGAGTATACTGTTAGCATGGGAATACCCAGCTATCTACAGGCACTTTGGTTTCATTAGGTCTCTTCTGAAATAAGACAAATTTCTTTTTTCTTTTTTTCTTTTGAGGGGGAATTCTCACTACACAGTTCAGGCTGACCTTGAACTCATGATATAGCCCAGCCTGACCATGAACTTGCAACCCTCTGGTCTCAGCCTCTAGCATACTAGAATTACAGGTATGCACTACCACAGTTGGTTGAGGCTGACTTCTAATATATCGGACAGTGCTTTAATATGGCTAATAAACACAAAGTTGGAACAACCTGTCTTTAACCTAGCAAAAGTATAAAGATCTACTGTATTTGTTAACTGATCCACTAAGTTAACAAAGTAAGTGGCTCACTATAGGGAAAAAAATTAAGTAGCCCCAATTATATGACTTCTTATTTTAAATCATCACCTAAGGCCAGTGATGTCACTCAGCAGGAACACTGGCAGGTGTGAGGCTAAGTTCAATTCCTCATACTAAATCATCATCTAAGTTTTTGTCAAAGCATAAGAACAAATAATTCTCACTTTGAAAGTTTAATACTGATCAAGTTGAATTTTATTTATCTCTAAGTGCAACAGAAATAAAAAAGCAAAGACACACCAAAAAAAAAAAAGTTTTAGGAATATAATTATACTACAGTTAATACTTGTGTAGGGTTAAAAACACCTTGATGATTAGGTATTTTTAAAATTAGTGCTATAAGGAAATGTGTTCTCAGTCAAATTCACTTTCTTTCTGGGAAATCTACTGAACCTTCCCCTATAGAAATCAAATCAATGTTTTAATTTTCTACATATACATACACATTGTATACGTACGTGTGTGTACATATATGTATATACACATATGGCGAAAGTAAAGTGTTATGTGTTCTATTTCAAAAAAACCTTTTCATTAGCTTACCTCAGACTTTCATTTCTTTCAGGGCAGGTCAGTTTTGAAAATTTTATGAGGTAGTCGAGGTCTTTTGAAGGCAAATACACTGCACCATTCAAGCCCCCTTTGAAGTCTTTTTGTATATGTTCCTGTGTCAAGTTCTGTAATACATACTGAACTTGAAGTATAGTGCGAAGCTTCTTCTTCTCAGCCTCAAGTTTTAGCATGTGCTCCCTCCTCTGGGCCTTTTTCTGCGCTTTTAGTAGCTGTTAAAATAAATGCAAGTTGATAACTCTCCACACCTACATCAGCAATTCAAGTTACGAAATCTAATCCCAAGTAGCTGAGATTAGATTATAAATCTCATGACTATCCAATGGACCAGCTTGTGCGGCCCTTATCCTCTTTTCCGTCCAGAGGGAAGGAGCCCTAGCATCTGATTCCCAGCTCCAGGCTACCTACTGTACAGTCAGTACCTCCAACTCCCCAGTCTTAAGGTGAAATTCATGTATGTTTTTTATACATGCAGCTGGCAGGTAATTTCGTACACTATTTTTATTTTTTAAATTTTAAAAAAATTTTATACACTTTTTAGTGTGTCTGTATTTTGATTGTGAACCATCACATGAGATCATATGAGATCATACATGAGGTTTTTTCCATTTGTAATACTATATTGATACTCGATAAAGTTTAGATTTGGGAGCATTTTAGATTTTGAATTTTTTTTGTTTTTTTGTAGTACTGGAGATCAAACTCAGGACCTTTGCTTCTGTGAGAAGCAAAGGAGCCATCAGGGATGTCGATACTAACCTCAACATTTTACTTCCTTGTTTAAGTGCATCGAGGTTTCTGCCAAATATTTTAAGAAAATGCTTGAGTTTAAGTGAGCTTTTTATTTCCAAGAAGAAAATATTTAAAATAAAATGGTCAGTTTGCCAATAACCAAAGTTGACTAAAGCAGAAGGAATTGATAAAATGTCTTGTAGATAATAATACAGGCTGAAATTCCTAATTCAAGAATCCAAAATTAAGCCGGAGAGATAGCGCAACAGCTTAAGCACCTGCCTAGCAAGCGCATGGTCCTGAGTTTGATCTCCAGTACTACAAAAAAACAAAAAAAATTCAAAATCTAAAATGCTCCCAAATCTAAACTTTATCGAGTATCAATATAGTATTACAAATGGAAAAAACCTCATGTATGATCTCATATGATCTCATGTGATGGTTCACAATCAAAATACAGACACACTAAAAAGTACATAAAATTTTTTTAAAATTTAAAAAATAAAAATAGTGTATGAAATTACCTGCCAGCTGCATGTATAAAAAACATACATGAATTTCACCTTAAGACTTGGATCCCATCCCTAAACTATCTCATCATGTATATGCAGTTAGTTCAAAATCTAAAAGGAAATCTGAAACACTTCTGGCCTAAAATGATAAATGATACTCAATTTGTACCAAACAAAAAAGTGAGAACAACCATTTCCTTAACCCATTACTGCCAGCTCAAACCGTGGGTGGGACAGGTATAACCCACCCTGTGGGCAGCTGTACCGATCAATGAGACTGCCCTGTGGCACCTGATGGGACAGTCATGCATGAGACATCAGTGGCTTAGAGCCAACCGGCAGCAAGACATACAGAAGATGGCCCTATCATAAACATATTAAAGGAGAAGTAGAGGTTTTAGTTTTTGTGTCTTTTGTTCTGGCTGGAGAGGTAGCTCAGCAGTCTAAGCCCCTGCCTGGCAAGTGCAAGGACCCAAGTTCAATCCCCAATATGACATGCCATGCCTGCCCTGGAACCCTAGGCACACTGTGCCAGCTCCAAAACTGGGCATGGTAGCGTGCACCTGTAATCCCAGAGCTTGGGAAGCTAAGACAGGAGGATCACAAAGAGTCCACACTGTGTAGGGAGACCATATATCAAATAAATAAATAAATAAATAAATCCTCTTTTAAAATAATGGAACTTAAATTTCCCCTAAAATAATCTGTGTGTATAATCTATGTAATAATCTGTATTAGGCCCTGTGCCTCCTCCAAAGCTCAGAACTATACTACCTTAAAGTCTAACAATACTCACATCCAGAATGGTATGCCATTATCCAAAAGGTTCATCTGTTCCCACTTATCTAACAGATAAGATTTCCACTTAAGAGTTTTTTAATATGGTATTTCCATTGTACTGTATATTGCCCAATATATGAAGATTAAAAGAACAACAAAATTAAACGCCTAAGATTTTTTCCTATCCATGTATTATTGATATGGAATCAGTATTTGAAACTCTTAACTGAGAGCTGTTCATAAATCCTAATGGATTTGGACAGGGAGTGGTGGCTAAGCCTCAGGAAAAATATTCACTGTGGCATACTTAATATATTTCTAGGTAGAGTAGAAGCAATTTAATAAACTTGACTTGGGTTTATTAGGGGATTGGAAATAATGGGTGACAATGAAATTGATAAAATTCCACAACGAAATAATACACATTAGATAACTGATACCTAAAGTACAATGTCTCATATTTGGACAGCATTTCCCTTAAGACCCCACAAAGGGGGCTGGGGAGATGGCTCAGTGGAATAAGCGCTTCCCTGGCAAGTGCAAGTGTCTGAGTTCAATCCCCGGTTCCACACACAAAAAAAAAAAAAAAAAAAAAGACCCCACAAATCTGAAAACTTAGTCTCAACCTCCCATCCCCAGTAGGACACTGACAGAAGATAGACAATAGCTAGTACTGTTAATAGACACCAATATTTTTTTCAAGGTCAGTGGTTAAGCTGATTTTATAAAAAACAAAACATACTCACATCTTGGCTCAGTCCAGAAAAGGTTTTCTGAAGCTCCTTGGCAAATTCCAAATTATGTAGCACTTCTTCATACTTCTCTACTGCTTCCTACCAAATATGGTAAGAAAACAAAATCAAAGTAAGTGATTCCTAAGTACAGGACAAATTTCAAATCTTACGGTCTATACTTACTACACATACAAACAAAAGCACTTACCTAAAGAAAAAAAGTAAGGACAAAAACTATCAGTACAGTTACAAAATATCAATTTTAATCCTGGAAATTTATGTGTTTGCTTTGGAGACTATGTTTCACTATACAGCCCAGGCTGGTCTTGAACTCATGGTGATGCTCCTGCCTCAGCTTCCTGAATGCTGGAATTCTGGGCATTTGCCACTACGTCTGGGGTTACGGTTTGTGTCTAGCTGTCCCCGCAAAGTCTCATGCAGTTATGGGGTGGACTTCTAGAGTTTATGATTAATTCATGATCTAGTGCTGGAATTATGAGTGTGAGTGCTTCTGGGATTATTGGCGTGAGTGCTACACCCAGCCTGGGGTGGATAGCCTGAACGCAAAATAAGGGAGACAGACTTGCACTCTGTTGTCATTGCTGCTGTCACTTCTCTTTTTTGCTCCTTGCTGTTTTCTGCCACCATGAATTGCTACCCTCTGCCATGTGCCAGTCTGCCTGGGAGCCAGCTGAGTATGGACTAAAACCTTCACAACCTGTGAGCTTGCGCGTTGGGTATTTTGTCCCAGCAACAAGAGAAGAGTAAGTAAGACACAGGGCTAGAAATTCCATTTTTATATTAGAAATCCAAGCCCAAATTTTGCCCTACCTATAAAGTTTAAGGTTAGAGATCTTAAGTGCAGTAAAACAGTAGGATTATTTTATCAATATTCATTCACCACTCAAATGTATCTATTAAACAAGCAATACAGTAGATATCACACAGATGAACGAGCAACTTAAGACATTTATAATGTGATAAAATACATTTTTATTTGAAATGTTGGATTTTAATAATAAACAATGATTTTCATCAACCTTTATGTCTAAAAAATAAGTGTCATCCATCAAAAAAATTACCTATAATGGACATAATTATTTTAACTGAAGGAACAAGCAATGTCCTAAGATTTCAAGTGACAAAATTGATAATTAGAGAAGGCACAGGTTGTTTACTGGAACTTAGCTCAAGCTTATGTGGAAAATGAGCTGACTTGAAACAGAACAAGACAGGAAACTTGCCCAGCTCATGAAAACCTACGAGTCCCCAATGATCACAACAGCACAGCACTTCCCAGGTCTCACCTGAAGACATGACACATACATCCACATACAGGTAAGTATGGGACTTTATGTAGGAAGACAATTCAGAATAACTCACAATAAAGATAATCCAAATATCCAGCTGATGAATGTGTCCCCACATGGAATACCAGTCATAGTGCAAAGAAATAAAATAGTGATATAGACTATAACACAGACAAACTTCAAGAACATTATGCTAAGAAAGGAGAACATAATGTGTTAATCATTGAAATTGTCCTACCAATTTGGTTTGAAACTGTCTCATTGCTATTTGTTTCTCAATAAAATTATGGGGAAAAAAAAAAAAGAAAGATCAGATGCTGCTGGGTGTGATGGTGCATGCTTGTAATTCCAGGACTCTAGGAGGCTGAGGCATGAGGATGCCAAATTTAAGCCCAGTATGGGCTTATGAGACTCTCAGGAAGAGTCTCAAAGAAAAAAAAAAGCAAAATGGGCTGGGGGGGTAGCTCAGTGTGAAACCCTAGGTTCAACCCCCAGTATCATTTTCTTAAAAAGCAAAAACTTTCTTTTATATGAAATATCCAAAAAATATAAAGACAGAAACAAACCAGAGTACCAAAGGGGAACTTTAGGAGGTGACAGAAATGTTTTGAAACTGAACTACAGTGATAACGGTGTAACTACAAATTTACCGTAAATCACGGAATTGTACACCTATACTGGTGGGTTTACTTTATGGTAAGTTATATCTCAATAAAGCTGTTGGGAAAAAGCCTGGTAATACTAATCTTCTGTAGAAGTGTAGAAAAAAAAGAAGTATAGAAAGACAGGACATCCTACATCTGCTGGTCCCCAATAGGGTAACCTCCCAAAGATTCATGTGCTCAAGGGGACCTTTGAAAGGGCTTCCAGCTGACTTGCTCCTAGGTGGGCCCTGGTCAGAAGATGTAAGTCACTGGAGGTAGGACCTGCAAGGGCATCTTGCTCTTCTCTCCTTGCTTCCCGGCCACATTATATAAGCAGTTCTCTTCCATTATGTCCCTCTGACACGCTACTCTATCTTAAGCCTAGACTATGAACCAAAAACATGAGCCAAAATAAACCTGCTATCCTTTAAGTTGTGAGTGTCAGATATTTTGTCTCAATGATGAGAAATGACTTAAGATAATTACTATACTGAAAGCAAAGCTGGGTGCAGTAGAACATGCCTGGAACCTCAGCTACTCAGGAGGCTGAAGCAGGCAGATTACAAGTTCCAATCCAGCCTGGACAATGTAGCAAAACCCTACCTCAAAATAAAAATTTAAAAACATTCTGGGGATGTAGCTCAATGATAAGAGCAGTTGCCTAGCATACGTGAGGCCCTCAGTTCAATTCCTTGACACACACACATAAGGAAAAAAGAGAGTGGGAGTCGAGTCACAGTTACAGAAGGAGTTGTCAACAGTATGGACAATGTATTCTTTGAGTTAAAAGGTGGTTTCTGCTGTTTTGCCTTACTGTGCATTGTAACATATATGCAATATTTTGTTTGGACCATGCAGTTCATTACAGAAAAAGCAAGTTGGCTTTCCAGTTACAGAAACAAGGATTAGACTGACAATATTAGAGTCCTAATATAGAGTCCTAATTAGAGTCCGCAGTATAGAGTCCTCAGAGGAACATAATGCCAGAAAAAAATACACACCTATTCCCTGAAATTAGCCGAGTCAAGAAAACCAGCACCAGGTGGAAACTACTTCATGTCACCTAAACAGGCACCAATGGTTTCTTTGCTTTGCGGAGGAGTCACTCTACCTGTGCCCCGGGTACTAACACAATTCTGTCTTCACAGGATATCTTAATCTACGATGCCCTTTAGTGTCTTCTCCCTCTCTGTCAAAGGTTACGTCAGTATTTTTAAAGTCCCAATTAGTCCCAATTTCAAACAGAAAAACCTAAAACTCTCTCACCAACCCCTTGAAATGGTTCTTTCAAGTCTCAGACTAATTTCCTCTTTAGACCTCGTCATCCTGGTTTTAGACTCTACCATTCCACCAGAAGTACCCTAGCTGCAGTCAGTGATGTCAATCACATCCCTTAAAGCTATGGAGCCTTGAATGCTCTTATCTGCTCAGCTTCCTAGCAGCCTTCACCATAAAGGCACCATCCTGCTTTATAAATATCTCTGTTTTCCTTTCATTAAACTTCCATTTTTCTCCCACTTGTCCAGATGGTTATTTACATTTCTATTAACCTCTTACCTCAATTTTTTGTTTGTTTTTTGTATTTTAGGGAAGGGTCTACAGGGTGTTTAGGGTCTCACTACTAGATCAGACTCGTAGCGATCCTCCTGTTTACAGCCTCCCAAGAGCTGGGATTACAACTGCCGTCTCAGCACACCCCAGGGGCGGGGCCCGCAGGCAGGCCCAAGGATTGAACCCCAGCCCCTGCATCTGTTTGCAGGTGCTTTAATCCACTGAGCTATTTGGCCAGCCCTTTACCTCAGTTTTACACCTCCTGTAAAACACAATTTAAATGACTTAATACTTATAAAACACAGAGTCATGAGACTGACCCCTAATAAGCATTTTGAGCAATTATTATAACTGACCTAGGGCCCGGGAGATGGCTCAGTAGAATAAGACTTGCCTGCCAAGTACAAAGGCCTGAGTTCAATCCCTGGTTCCGCAAAAAAAAAAAAAAAAAAGGTATACTAACCTACACTTCAGGTCTCTTACCTATACCCTGGCCCAGGATAGATACACCTTCTCTAATGTTTCCACTAGCAGACATACAGATGATGACTCTCCATACCAGTACTGGTAAACATTTTAGAGCTTTCAATGACAATAGCCTGCTGTGGCACGCGTGCCATAAGGTCACTATCACTGCAATTTTATGCTCCAGGGACATATAAACACTTGACATGATTTAGTATCTAATAGGAACTTTAAAATCAGTGGTTAAAAACTGAGCTCCGTATTCTATCCCGATACATCCCATTCTCCCACATCCCCTTATCCTCGAACACTTCCAAGCTCAAAAACTGTTTTTGCTATCCACTCAATTACTCCAGGCTGAAACCACTTCCAGCCCTACCCTCTTCTCAGGGCCTCTATACAACTAACATCTGCCTCGTCTTCCTCCCCCTCATGTTCTCCAAGTACTTTTCCTCTGTGATGTCTCAACAGAGGCATTTTCTTCTCAGGGAAGCTGTCCTCACTCTCCACAGAAGACTAGGCCCCTGACTACCATCAGTTCTCATCAGATTCCTCACCTTAATATCATCCTCTACTGATTTGTTTACTTAGCTCACAGTCTGCATCAGTTTCAGCACAGTCAGCTGGCTCCAAGGAGCAGAGCATAGCCGAGGAGAAACAGCTCACGGTGTGGCAGGCAGAAAGCAGTGAACTAACAGCCTGCCTGTTCCTGTCCCTGTCACCCATCCCAAATACCAGCCTACTGCTTGGTGCCACCCACAGTCAGGTAGGGCTTCCATCATCCACACCCTTATTCCACATTCACGCATCCTAAGCCAGCTCTAAAAAGCTCTATCTATGAGCACCTGATTTAATGGGGAGGGCAAGACACATCTAGACACAAACCATAATATTCTGTCTCTGGCCCCCAAAAGACTTGGTGCATCCCTTTATACAAAAGGCACTTAGTCCATCTTCGAGACTTATTAGCTGAGCATAGTTACACAGACCTGTAATCCTGGCACTCAGAAGGCTGAGGCAAGAGGATTGCCATCAATCCAAGACCAACCTGGGATACATAGAGAACTTAAGGATGATCTGAACCACATGGTGAGACCATCTCAAAAAAATAGTTGAAGTCCTAACAGTTCCAGCACTGCTAAAAAGTCAAAGTCTCCTCTGAAATTTAAGGCAAACTCTTAACTGGGAGCCTCTGTAGAAATGAACATATACAATGGCACAAGACAGGGGCTGGTGAGATGACTCAGTGGTCTAAAGCACCTACTTAGAACAAGCTTAGCAAAGCACAGGGACCGCGGTTCAATCCCCCAGCACCACATGCCAGCCAGCCCCGCCCCCTGGTGGGCTGAGCTGGCCACACACACACACACACACACACACACACACACACAAATAAATAAAATTAAAAAAAAAAAAAAAAACAGTGGCACAAGACATACATCTCCATTCCCAATAGATACAGAAAGAGACAGGACAGAAATAGATCCAAAATCCAGCAAGGAAAAAAAAAAAAAAAAATCCAGCAAGGCAAACATTATACCCCATAGTTCCATGTCTAGCATTGTGGCAATCTATGGCAAGGTGTGAATCCCCAAAAGACGTAGGTGGCTCTACCACTACAGTACTTCAGGTGCCTGCAACTCCCACGGCTTCTCTCTTGGGCTGATTCTGCCTACTCCATACAGCTTTTCTCAAGACAATCCATGCTCCTGGCTTCTCTAATTTTCCTGAGTCGCCACTGTACTTTAGCTTCACTCTCCTAACTTCAAGCACTGCCCTCTCAGAGGCACACGGCCTGGCCTCCAAGGCTTTCTTCTGACATATGGGTGGAATCCTTGCTAACCCCACAACTCATGCATTCTGAGTACACCTAAAACCAACACGGCATAGATAATGCCAATGTCTGCTGCAGCTGGAGCAGTGATAAACAAAGTCCCCACTCTCATACTGTTTACACTGTAATGAAGAGAGACAAAATCATAGTTTGTGGGAGGCTGAGGCAGGAGGGGGATCAAACAGCACATATCAAGGACACACAGACTTTCATTCCATGTCACAACATTCTCCTTCAAGAATTAAAGTTGTCACTAGCAAGCATACCATGAGCAAGTTAATAAAAAAGAGAACCATAAATAGCCTAATACTTACAGTAAGGTTCATTTCTTTAGGCTAGGGCATGACAATCTAGGATAGCAAAGGAGGGAAAAGCCCCGTAAGAGCAAAGCCAGGCGTGGTGGCACCTGGAAAGCTGAAGCAGGAGGAACATACGTTCAAGCCTAGTGTGGGCAACTTGGGGAGATCCCGTCTCAAATTTTTAAAAAGAGAGGGTTTCAGTCCAAAGATCCTAGGTTCAAGTCCCCGTATCACAAAAAAGAAAGGAAGAAATTAGCAGGAAGCAGCTCAAAAAACAGAAAAGATTCCAGTCATCACAGAGGAGAAAGAGGTCAGTTTTGACTATCCCCTCAAGCCTCTCCTCCTTCCATCCACCCCAACAGAAACATAATTTCTATGTTAACTCAGTCCATATTTTCACGCCTACTTAATCTATTCCCCCCATCTATACCATTTGCCAGTGCAACAGAAATAAATATAAACCTATAAGAGCTAACAGACAAATGGATTCTAACTCCTTTTGAGATAACCAAGTTTCTAACCTCACTATATCCCACTAGACTTTTTCCCCAATAGCATTTTAAAGAAAGTAATCAGTCTGACAAAAGATCATAAGTCACTTACCAGCTGATCTGGATTGAGATGCTCTCCATTTTTCAGGCGATCCCTATAATCTTCCAGTTTGAGCTACAAAACAGAAACTTGTATCTACTATAGATTGATACAAAAGTCTGAAGCAAATTAAATATCAAACATTGGTCCCTCTAAAAACAGTTCTGAAAGCTATCAATATGCAAGGAACGTTATTACAGGAAGGCAGCAACTGTAACATGTTCTGTTCAGGGGGAAAACACTCCCACTAACTTTGTGCCTGGTGTGGGCACCGCCTTTCTGAGCAACCTACACTGCTTCAGGGGTACCAAGTAGGGTAGCAGAACCATGACCAAACACTGGGCTTCAGACATTTATTGCTATTGCCTCAGCTCCAAGCACAGACTGCAGTTCCCAAGTACAAGACCCCAGAGCTTGGAAGCTGTGACACTTGTCTTTCAACTACTCAGCCAGCTCACCACAGTTCCCAAGACAGTTACAAAGGGTGAAGTCTTATACATAGTAACCCTATATCCATGCACGCCCAGTTAGAGCACCAGTCACTGTGGGTGGTAACGGAGCAGTGCAGCAGAGGCTGCACATTCCTCTCATTTATTCCTACAACTGTGAAGTAGTCAGATTACATTTTACAGTATATTTTACAGTATGTTTTACAGTCTTTCATTTTACAGGTGGGGAGAAATGGGTTTGGTGGCTGAGTTTTGACCACTTAGCAGAGCTCTGAACAAAGAACCTCACAAGCATAATTTTGGGGGGCCGGCGAGATAGCTTGCAGACTAAGCAACTGGTTAGGCAAGTGCAGGAACTAGGGTTTGATCCCCAGCACCACATCCTGTGTGGATCCCACCCCAGGCGCACTGAGCCAGCAACAGTGATTTGGCATGGTGTCAAATGCCTGTAATCCCAGTGCTGGGGAGGCTGAAAACAGGAGGATCATCACAAGTCCAAGCTGTGTAGTGAGACTCTGTACCAAATACATTACAATAAATAAATAATTTTTTGGCTATGTAACTAACAGAATGTCTGAGGATCTCATATCCCATTGTAAAGTAAAAAATATTCAAACGTAGCTGAGTTTGATGACCCAGGGATATAATCCCAGCACTTGGGAGGCTGAGGCAGGAGGATCCCAGCAAATTCAAGGCCAGCTTGAACTACATAGGGAAACCCTATCTCAAAAAAAAAAAAAAAAAAAAAAAAATTCAGGGGCCAAGGAGATGGCTCAGTGGAATAAGCACTTCCCTGGCAAGCACAAGGACCTGAGTTCAATCCCAAACAGGTTCCAGTGATAGCTCAATGGTCTAAAGTGCCTGTTTAGGTGAGCTTAGGCAAAGCACAGGGACTGTGGTTTGATCCCCATCACCACATGCTGTGCCAGCCCTGCCTCCAGGGCAGGCTGAGCCAGCCCCTCAAAAAACAAAAACAAAAACAGCTAGTCCAGTTAGGGGCAGCAGGAGACCCACAGTAGAACTGTTAGGAAGGTAAGTTCTCTGTACTATTTAACAACATTGAACTTAGACAAGTTTCTCAAAATTGGGCACCAAGGGAGCTTCTGTCAGCATGTTCGGATGTTTCCGATGTATTATAAAGATGTAAAAAGGGTGGCCAGATATTTGGCTCAGTGGCACAGCACCTGCTTGGCAAACACAAAGTCCTGAGTTCAATTCCTGATACCAAAAAAGGAGGACTTAATAGGACACTCACTGATCCACTATTGTTAGAATATGAAAATGCTGGTGGGGTAAGGCGGCTATTTTCTTATGGGAAGAAATGTGAGAGCTGAGCAAGCTACACAGAGCTACACGCCAAGACGAGCCCATTCTTATCAACAGTCTACATGTCCAGCAATTGTTTTTATATTGCTCTATATGCAGTTACAAGTTACTCATTTTCAAAAACAGTAACATTTACCTAAAATTCTAAAGCTTAAGCAGTACAGCTTTTCCCCCTTATTAATGGGTTCTACTTAACACACAAGGACTTACCTAGGTTAACCAACCCTGTGGTGCTCAGTAGGGGCAATTCTGCCTCCCCAGCCATCTGGCCCTGTCTGGAGGGATTCTGCTTACCACAACTTGAAGAGTTTGACGAAGGAGGGTGGTTCTACTGGCATCTTGCAAGGAGATGCTTAACATTCCATAATCCCAGGACAGCCTCTCACAACAATGAACTGTTACAAAACGTCAAAGGTGCCCAGTTGGGAAGTTCTGCTCTAACTTTATGCTTAAACTATTAGCCACAGAGTCAGTTACCAGCTGATTCCGGCATTTCCCTAGCAAGTAACTTACTAATGGCGTACAAAAAAATGTATGATTTCTTTTCTAGCATGACAGTAGCCACAATCTGAAGCTATTTTTAATACTAAATGATATTTAAGAAATACATGAAAAAATACATTGCATTGAACAGCTCCATAAAAATGACATACACCCACTACACTAGTCTACAAACCTTTTTTAGGTTCCTCCCATACTGGCTTTAGTTTTAAAATATCTCCCCAGAAGTTGACAGAAAAACACTCACTGGTACTATCACTTGGGTATTTTAAGAGGTACTGTAGTTAAGCTAGACAGCAGCTTCTCCACTTGAGCAAGGCCATTCATGAACCTCTATTCACAGACCCTACCCAACAAGCTCTCCTAGTCGTGGGGCATTTGTGCTGACCCAGGCAAGCTCCCCTTACCACATTGTGATCCATGACACAGTGTGCTTTCAGAAGACAACTGATGAGGGCCAGAGAAGCTACTAGCAACTGGACCTTCTCCATTACCTTCCTGGCTTTAAAAGGGGGAAAGGGAGTCAACCAAACTCTTGAAAACATTAAAAGCAACTTTCCTTTGCCCTGGATGAATGTTACCATGAGGTGTACCTAAAATGTACCATTTAAAAAAAAAAGGGACAAGGAAAGATAGGCAACTTTCCACAGTTAAGTAGATCTTGATCTAAATAGTTAACTACTCAGCCCTACCTGTCCAAAGAAGAAGAGAAAATTATGACACAAAGTAACACACAGGTAGGTATGTTTCCCAGGCCACATGACTCAGGAAATAAGCAGTTATCTGGGTCTTTACATCAGCATTTACTGTAACATTCTGTTACTGGTAAGCCCTGAGTGTCCTCATAAAGCTATCTACAATGCTTTCACCTACCAATCTTAGGCCAAGACCTCACAAGGTGAAAATGACTGCTGAAACATTTACTGGCCTACCAAGTTAAAGCTTCCAGCAACTGCAGCAGCTCTACTGCAACATCAGCTGCTGCAGAAAGTCACAAGGAAAACAAGCTTAGAAGTCAGGCTATTACTCATTTAAAAAGAAACATTAATACTCAAATAATTCATCTGTCCTAAAATATCTAGTCTTCAAGCACTGCAACAGCAACATGCATAATAATTTTACTATGAAGAATACTATTACTCAGTTGTGTTGACAAATGAAGAAAATGATTCATTTGCTACTACATGCATTGGCTGCTTTAATTATTTTCTGGCATCTACATCCTAGGTTTAGTTGAAGCTTTAGGACCCATGATCCTTACAAAGAAATTATCTGCTCCTGTCCAGAGACAGAGACAGACAGAGAGAGACAGAGACAGAGACAGAGACAGAGACACAGAGACAGACAGCAGACAGACAGAGAGACAGAGACAGAGACAAAGACAGAGAGAGGAGAAATCGTCAGCTCCTGTCCTGAGTTTGATTCTCGTTTTTTGGTTTGGTTTTTTTTGTTTTGTTTTGTTTTGTTTTTTTAAAAGAAAATCACCAGCTCTTTATTTAAGACCATGCAGGTATGAGGCTGGGAGAAAAAGTTACCTTCTTTTTCTCGATGTTTCTAATTTTGTGTTTAAGGCATATGAGTCCGTTGTCGATGTAGGTCTCATAAGCCTGGGATGGAGATGCAGAACCGAGAGCAGACTGCAGGGGGCTCAGGGCCCGCTGGCTTTCCCCATGCTGACCGTGGTTCACCTGGGGCTTGGCTGGCTTCATATTCCCCACTCTTCCCTCCTCTGACCGGCCGGAAGGTGACTGGGAACCAAAAGGGGATGAAGAGAGTTGCACATTTGAAACAGATGAGGCTGAAGCAGAGAGGGGAAGGGAGGGTGTAAAGTGTAAAAGTAAACTAGAGGGGCACAGCCAGGCACTGACTTCCCTAGAAAGTCTACGCCCACTTTTCCTAAAATTCCACAGAAGTGAGCTCAAAAAACTAACGGTCCTTCGGACACTGCGCTTCTTCCGTTGCACTACTTTCAAGGTAATTAGTAGCAAGCACTGGCCAATATGCACAGCCTTTACGTCGGCAAAAATCTACAACACAGGGGATGTTTCCAGAAATTCGATTTTCCACGCAGAGAGGAAGAACTGCTAATCAAGCAATGGTTCTTGGCTCCTCTCTTACAAGAACAAACCACACTCTGAACAGTGTGAATGGTCAAGTGAACGAAGGAACGAACGAACACACACAGCTTTCCATAAGGACATCTTAAGGCAAGCTCCGGACCCGCTCCTCCCCTTGCGAAACTCAACCATGAACACTGGAAAGAAAAGCTCAAACTCCCACTAAGTGAAACAGCAGTTTCTTGAGCCAGTTAACTTCCCTTTGATTCCGCCAGGGCCTGGAGGCGAAGCTATCTAGGCGGGCACGGGCGCCGGGCACTCCCGCAAGCTGCACTGAGATGACGCGGGGCTGCAGGGCTGCTCGCCCGTCACCGCCCGCTCTCCGGGCAGCCCGGGCGC
>NW_004524623.1:13016449-13023294 GCF_000260255.1 Octodon degus
GCGGCCCGGCCCCGCCTCCTTCCGGCGCCGCGAGCGCGTGCGTCCGCTGCGGCTGCGCAGAGGGCTCAGCGCCAGGTGGTCGTGCTACTTGCGGCGGGTGTGTATCTTGCCTCCGAGCCCCGCAGCCGCTTGTGCAGCTGTCAGATAACCGGCCTCCTGCTCTTGTGTTCTGCGTGGGCATGCATGAGCCTCTGGGCCCCAGGGAACACCCTTCATGTGGGGACCGAGAAAAATCTCCATTTCCTCCCGAGGGGCTCAGCCCGCGAGCGCGAGCGCCCCCAGACTGCAGGGCTGCTGAAGTTGAGCGCACCCTCCGGAAAGCCGGCGGGGCTTGTAATCCGAGTTCTTCGTGGCTGTGAAACAAGGATTCATCAGCGCTCAGGGCTGGTTTCAAAAAAATATTTGCAAGGTCTCGTAAAACAAAAGGCTAGGGCTGGGGAGATAGCTCAGTAGAATAAGCGCTTCCTTGGTAAGCGCAAGGACTTGAGTTCAATCCCCAGTTCCGCCAAAAAAAAAAAAAAAAAAGGGCTAGAGATGGATCGTTTCTGAAAGAAGAGACCTGACTTGTCCTAAATGGATTAATAAACACATGCATAAAAAAAAAATTCATTCCAACACTAACAAGAAAAGAACAGGAAAATAAGACCAAAAAAAAAAAAAGCAGAAGCCCTTTAATAATCTCACTGTTGTGAGGTTCAGGACCAGATGTACTTAGAAAGGCAGCGCTTTATTAAAGTAAGGTAGGTTTTCAGAAGGAAGTACGAACAAAGACAGATATCAGGACACTTTATAATTGGTTACACTTTATAATTGGTTACATAAACTGGGTCCTATGTTTCCGGGCAGACTTAATTCTATCTGAACTAACTGGGATTACTATTGTATAATATGGGAGAAAAATCCATCGTCTGAGGCCAGTCAGAGGTGTCCTTGAGGCAGTAACCCTCTGGAACTTAAAAGTAAGAAAAGGGGCCGGGGAGATGGCTCAGTGGGATAAGTGCTTCCCTGGCAAGCGTAAGGGTCTGAGTTCAATCCCTGGTTCCACAAAAAAAAAAGAATAAAATAAAAGTAAGAAAAACACCACAAAAAAAGAAAAAAAACCACCACTGTCTGGCTAAGTTGTGCTTGTCTCACACCTGGCTTCAGGAGCGCCATGGCTCATTAAGTTTTGTAGCTAATTATGAGAATCAACTGTGCTTCCCAGTCTCATTCTTGAACAGAGATCAGATTTAAATTTTCATTACATTTAAAATAGCCCCGACATGACCAATCACACAGAGGAATAATTTAGCATGTCTTGAGACAGTGATTTACCACTTAATCTGTTCGGTTTCTGGGGACATTATGTACCTTAAGTTAGTTTATAGCTTTGAATCTGAAGCCCATGTACAGCACTGAAGCCAGAAAATTAGAGAATTCATGTGTCTCATGATTGGTAATTGGAAAAAGAACAACCTCCTGGCCCTAAAAGGAGGAGGGTTGTACCTTCACCCTGGACCACACACCAGGGAGAAACAGAAAGGATACTGCTTGGGTCAGTGTCTTGGCATGAGTAACAGTGTAGCTTATACCTGAGCAAATGAGCCTAATGGTGATATTTTCAGACCAGGAGAAAACTTGCCCTTGGATCATAAAGCTCTGCCTATAGAACCTAAATATTCCGCTAAAATGAAATTAAGTCTGAATGAACCTTTACAGATGTGTTTCCCAACATGAGTTGTGAAAATGAATCAAGAAAGAATGCAAAAGTAAAAATAATTAAATTGCACATCCAGTAAGGTAGTCTATATAAACATCATGTAACATTTGTAGGAGACTGTACTATGATAACATTACACCAGTATCTTCTGAAAAGTGATAAAGGTGACCCAGAATAAAACACTCCCAGGACTGGGCATGGAGGTCCTGCATAGAATGCCTGCCTATGGGCTGGTGAGATGGCTCAGTGGTCTAAAGCACCTACTTAGAACAAGCTTAGCAAAGCACAGAGACCGCAGTTCAATCCCCCAGCACCACATGCCAACCAGACCCGCACCCTGGTGGGCTGAACTGGCCACACACACACACACACACACACACACACAAATAAACAAATAAATAAATAAAATTAAAAAAAAAAAAGAATGCCTGCCTAACATGAGGAGGCGGTCCACTTCCCCTGCACTGTCTAAAGGTAAAAATACTTCCCTGCCGGATGCAACCTGGCCTGTTCTGAAAGACATTCTGCCAAAACCTTTTATTTGTCAAAATTTGGCTTATTTTCTCCTTCATTCTGGGCTTTCTATAACATCCGGATTTGTCTCGCTACCTGGGAAGCAGAATGTGCAGAATGTCATCTTCCTGGTTCAAATCAGTGATGGGAGCATGCATTCAATTTATTCAGCAGAATTTCCCAGACACCTGCTATGTACTGGGAATAGGGATATAATGTGTGACAAGACAGCCCCGTCCTCCTGCAACAGAGTGGGAATTCTATAAAAGCTGCAGATATAAGCAGCAAATCAACCAAATCAATAAAATAGGGCTGGCGAGATAGCTCAGTGGACTAAGCACCTGTTTAGGCAAGCTCACGGGTGAAGGTTGAATGCCTAGCACCACATGCCTCGCCAGCTCTGCCCCGCAGCATGCTGAGCCAGCCACCGAGACCAGGTATGGTGGTGCACACCTGCAATCCCAGTGCTGGGGAGGCTGCAAACAGAAGTCCAAGCTGCGTAGTGAGATCCTGCACTGAATACATTAATAATAATAATAATAATAGACAAAAATACTAAAAACATATAATGGATGGTTTGATTTCAGCAAAAACAGCCTGCCTTTACATTCCTTGAGAATGTGAAGATCTTAAATACGCACTGCCCGGCACAGGCGCAACCCCTGCAGGGTCAGAGTGGAAAGATTAATTCACCAGAGGATGCGAAAGCTGGTAGCATGCTTGGAGACAGAAAAACTTACCTCAGGCATTTTACGATGAGTGATAGAAGTCTGTTCCTCAGTGGCTTTAGAGAGAGATCCCCACCCCACCCCCAATAAAGACAAGACCAAGAAAAATAACAAGAAAGCAAAAGAAGAAAGAGAGTTCCCTGGCAGCAGTTAAATGGAAGGGTGGGGAGAGAGAGCTCAGTAGAATAAACACCTGCCTGGCAAGCACAGGGTCCTGAGTTCAACCCCCAGTATCACAAAAATAAATAAATAAATAAATATAAATAAATGGGGGGGGGGATTTCACACCTGTAATCCCAGCACTTAGGAGGCTGAGGCAGGAGAATCGTGGCAAATTTGAGACCAGCCTGGGCTACAAAGTGAGTTGAACAGCATGGCAAGACCATGTCTCAAAAAGACCTTAAAAAAAAAAAAAAATTGTACTTTCACGCACTTTCAGATTTTCAATTTTTTTTTTTTTTTTTGAGACAAGGTCTTACTGTATAGTCTTGAACTGCTCCAGGCTGGCATCAAACTCACAGCAGCTCTCATCCCCAGCCTCTAGACGCTGGGATTAAAGGCACACAGCAACACTCACAGCTTAGATTTTCAGTAGTTAAGAGAAACTTTCCATGAAAAAGCAGAATAATACCTTAGACTACAGATAGGAAAAACAAAAGTCACCGTGGTTATTGCGTGATAGTTTTTTCAGAGTAAATTCTTGGGGTTTTTTATTATTTTATCTTTATTTTTATTGGTGGTGGTGCTAGGGGTCAAATCCAGGGCCTTACTCACACTTGGCAAGCACTTACCCTCAGCCCCATTACAGCAGTTTTGAGAGAATTTTCAGTTTCTAAGATTAATACTTTTGGGGGCTTATTGTCTTCATAAATTTATAATTATACATCCCTACTGACTTTGTTTGTACCGTTTCTTTTTTTTTAACATTTTTTTTTATTTTTTATTTATGAGAGAGAGAGAGAGAGAGAGAGGCCAGCTCAGCCCACCAGGGGGCGGGGCTGGCCAGCATGTGGTGCTGGGGGATTGAACCGCGGTGCCTGATGCTTTGCCAAGCTTGTTCTAAGTAGGTGCCTTAGACCACTGAGCCATCTCTCCAGCCCTGTACCGTTTCTTCAGATACTGAAACAAATGTAGTAATAGTGGTTCACCATCGAGTCCCTTTGAAGAGAGCAGCCCATAGGAGAGGAATTCTGGTGCAGATAATTTAATAAGGGACCTCTTCGTGGCCCTCAGCTACTTTCTTTCCCAGTGTCCCCGTGCTGCTGGCCAGTTCAAAGTGTCTTGGATTGCTGGGGAGACAGCTCAGTAGAATAAGCGCTTGCCTGGCAAGCGCAAGGTCCTGAGTTCAATCCCCAGTGCCACAAAAACAAAACAGTAATGTACTTCATAAGGGCTAGGGAGATGGCTCAGTGGAATAAGGGCTTCCCTGGCAAGCACAAGGGCATGAGTTCAATCCCCATTTCCACCAAAAAAAAAAAAAAGTGTCTTGGATTATGTTTGTGATTAGCATCAGTCAAAAATGAAGAGTTCTATGGCCCCCAAAGTGATTGAACTATTCCTTGTTATTTGATCTAAGAGTACATACATTTGTTTTGCCCTCTTCATAGTGTGGCTATTTTTCAGACTGTTGGAAACTAGGCTCTTTAAAACTATGGAGTGTTAATTAAAGCTTTAAAGCACATGTCTGTGCCAGGATAAATTCAGTGAACTACTTTGAAAAATGAGAGTATTTCCCTGAATCTCAGCAAGAATCCTAAGAGAAGAAGCATTTTTCCTGTAAGTTGGCAACAAATTAACTCCTGAGCCCTGGTAAAGAAAGAAATAAACAACAGGTCTATTTTCACCAAAAAATCAGGAAAAAATACAGAACTCAAAAACCTTCAAGGGCCAACAAGATAGCTCAGTGGACTAAGTGCTTGCAGCACAAGGACCAGAGTTTCAATCCCTGGCACCACATACCATGCTCGCCTCGCCCGCAGGAAATGCTGTGCTAGCGATGGAGTCTAATCCCAGCACTAGGGAGGCTGAAAATAGGAGGATCACTACAAGTCCAAGCTGCATGGTGAGGCCCTGTACAAAAATTATGTAAAGAAAATATAAAATACTTTCATAATTTCTTCAAAATACTTGGCCACCAGGAAGTGCAACATAGTGGAAAAAGAGACTAAGTGGAACTTTGCTTGTCCACTAATGCAAATTATGTCTTTCTAGAGAGAGATTCAACTTGAGATGGAAGAAGGTAAGATCATAAGCTAAACGTAATTTGGCTTCTTAGAACTTTAGTTTTATTCTAAAATGAGATAATTCATGGAAATGTGTTAACGGTTGCGTGAGTTAACAGATGTAAGGTACCAGCACACTGCCTGGCGTATGGCACCCAGTAATCGGAAGTTGTTTTTATAAAGACTGTGTCCACTGTTACATCACTACCTACTCTAGAAAACTAATAACCCATGTCTCAGAAGAGTGCACTTCGAAAAGACAGACCTAAGGCCGGCCAGATAGCTTAGTGAACTAAAGCAGACGCAGCGACTGGGGTTTGATACCCGGCGTGCGGTGCCTGCCCTGCCCCTGGGGCACGCTGAGACAGCGATTGAGACTGGGCATGAGAGCATGTGCCTGTAATCCCAGCGCTTGGGAAGGTGAAAGCAGGAGGATCACTACGAGTCTGGTCTACGTAGTGAGACCCTGTAGACCCTGTACACCCTGTACTGAATACATTAAGAAGGAAGGAAGGGAGGGACGGAGGGAGGGACGGAGGGAGGGATGGAGGGAGGAAGCAAGCAAGCAAAGGCAGCACTGTCTCCCTCCGCGTGTGCGTGTTTCGCAGTTCTTGTGCTGCCCGCACGCTTCCTTAACTGCCTGAGGCGCCAACAGGAGTCACTAGGCTTACAGCAGCGTAAATTCTAGGGCTTGTGGCAGGTACCATCATCTCTCTAAGATACAGTATCTGCTTCTGCCAGCCCCACCTAGCACTAGCAGCATTAATGTTGGCAATTCTAAAAACGTCTTCTAGAATAAAAGCAGCACCGCCTCTCTCTCTCTCTCCCAGCAGCCAGTACTCTGTGTGCACGGGAGTCTGTGTGTTAAAGGCAGCTGTGGAGGTGAAGGAGAGGGCAGGAAATGAGAGTGGACACAGAGAGAAAGAATGTCTTGTGTGCATCGTGGCATCCGGAAAGGCACAGGGGAAGGAGAAATGGAGAACCACCAGGACAGCAGCAAGAAGGCTCTCCCGGTGCTGCTAGCTCGGGAACTTCAGCAACCAACTTTTTCCCTGTGAACCAGCCCCTGACGATCATGTCGATCGTGTACTTAGCAGTTCTGTTCCCCAACCCCATGCACCCCACCCCCAGGCCAGGCCGCCGTGTCCTGGAGAAGGTATAGTAGCAGCTGCCTCAGATTTCTTGCCTCCCTGCTGGTCCAACTGTAATTTCTCCTACATACTGAGACAGAAGCATATTTAACAATATTAGTCCTTATAGAAACTTTTGCTCAAAACACCTAATGGTTTTCTACCCCATTTAAAGGGAAGAAACCCCTACTAGGGATGGGGAGGCCGAGGGGCATGCCTCAGTGGTAGAAAATATTCTTAGCATATGGGAAGACTTTGGGTTCCGCAGCACCAGAAGAAAAACAAATTAAAGATATCACTCATGATCTAAGCTCGCCCTCCACCTCTGAGCCCTAGGACGAACCCCTGGACCTCATCTCTAGAATCCATTCCTGTGTGTCTCCCTCCCCACGAACGGGCCCAGCACATTTTTAATGTAGAATTCAGCAAAGGTGATGGGAGGCCACATCCACGACATTACAGTGACAACCCTTTGTGTTGGAGTCTCCCTTCCACGATAACATTCCGCCCATCCTGACACTGCTCCTCTTGGCTCTGAGGAAGCGGGCAGCCA
>NW_004524623.1:13023456-13029517 GCF_000260255.1 Octodon degus
TGGGATTACCCATAGGTGGGTAAATACTGGGAAGTACCCATAGGTGTGAGTACTTCCCCTACCCTGGGGCAGGTAATTTGCATTACAATGTAAGGTGGGAAGAGAAGCCAGCTGCTTGAGCTGCTGCTACTTCTCCCTTGTGTTCTTGCTCTTTGCCGCCGCCATGAAAGGTTGCTCTCTGCTCTGTGCTGCTCTGCGTTGCACCCAGCTGAGTATGGACTGAAACCTCCAGTAACTGTGAGCTAAATAAACCTTTCCTTCCTTCATTTTGAGTGTCGGGTATTTGTCCCAGCAATGAGAGAAGAGTAACTAAAACACTAAGAAAAGGAAGGCAACCTCTAGCAGTCAGCCAGACAGCAAGAAGCTGAGCCTGCAGTTCTGGGCCTGCAAGAAGGTGCATTCTGGCAACAGCTCGTCAAGCTTGGAAGCGGAGCCTCAGAGGAGCCCTAGCTGAAAATCCTGCCTTGGCCCACACCTTGATTGCAACCTTAGAGGGCCCTGCTAAACTGTGCCTGGACTCCTGCCCGCAGAACCACGAGACAAGCCATTGTTTCCAGCTGCTGAATTTGTGGTAATAACATGGCATCGCCTTGCCTCACCTCTGCCTGCCCACCCCACCGTCTTACTGGCCTCCTTGTAGGTCAAAGACATCCTCCCCCAAGCCTTTGTTCCTGCCATGCCCCTGCCCCGCAGTAGCACATCATATTTTCATTCTCTGTGGAAGATTTTTTTTTACTATTTTATTTATTTGGTACAGGGTCTCACTACGCCGTTCAGACTCATAGTAATCCTCCTGTTTTCAGCCTCCCCAGCAGTGAGATTACAGCCACCCCGCCAAGTTTTGGTGGCTGGCACGGTGTGCCCTGGGGACCACATGCGATGCCGTCCATCCTGACAGGAGTCTCCTCTGCTCCTCTTGCGGGGGCAGCACTGCTTGTAGGACTGGGGATCAAACCTGGGTCCTTGCGCTTGTCAGGCAGGTGCTTAAACCACCGAGCTAACTCCCCAGCCCTTGTGGAGGATTTTTTATTACCTGGAAAACTGTCTTTGTTCTGTTTATATAATAAAGTGAGCTGTTTGAGAGCAAAGACCTTTTTTATCTTGTTTCCCACTATATGCCTAAAACTTAAAACGGTGCCTGGTACCATAACATTTAGCAAATGCCTCTAACCTCTGAATGAGCACTGAGTGTCTAACTCCTTCCCAGGCTACAGTAGTCTCAGGTCTGCAGAAGACTCATGCAAAGTGTCCCATGGAACATGAAGCCCAGGGTGGCAAGGGGAGCACCTTGGCAGGCGCTCAGACCTCTGAGCTGTCTCATCAGCCCTAAGGGGAGCAACTTGGGAGGCTGGCCCTGGCAGCGAGAATGGAGTATCTATCTGCGCAGCTGCATGCGGAGCCGAGCTCTGTGCAACGGCCGGGACCACCAGCTCAGAACTGCACGGTCCAGCGCAGCTGGCTGCCTTGGAGTAAGACGCCAGAGACTGAGGCTGAGCCTGAGCCTGAGCCTGAGCCTGAGCCTGAGACAAACGGGTGCACCTACATGGGAGAAAGTTGCTCACAGAGATGCCAACTTTCTCAGAACCTGGCAAACAAAACCACATTAAATAGATGAGAATGCTAGCCTTTCAGAGGGGAAGGAGAAGCAAGTGGGAAATGGGGTTAATAAGGAATAAATAAAACAGGAGAAGGACCCTGCACAGACTAATGAGGATGATGTGCTGTGAATTGAGCTGTATGATTAATTCTGTCTTCTTCCTCTGAGAACCAGATTTAGGGGAAAACAGTATCAGTGAGTCAGAGGTCATAGAAGAGAGAGTGTCACCAATTTAGAGATCAGAAGTGCTGGAGGATTAACTGGGAGGTGACCTGCCCCCAGAGCCTGTCAGCTTTGACTCCTGTCCTGCCCTCCTCCTCCTTGGAACTGGAATCTGGGTGCATCCAAATTCTCTCTCCAGTCATACACTCTCTCTCTCTTTCTTCTCTCTCTCTCTCTCTCTCTCTCTCTCTCTCTCTCTCTCTCTCTCTCTCTGGTTTCCATCCTCATTAGAATTAGGTTCAATTTTCTTTTCTGTTTGTTCTCAAATTAGTATGTTTGTCATATATGATTACATTCATCGTAGGGAATTAATAAGCATATGTAGCAAATCTTAATTCTTGGTTTGTTTTTTGTTTGTGTGTGTGTGTGTGTGTGTGTGTGTGTGTGTGTGTAACCAGGGATTGAACTCAGGCCCCTCTGCTTGCCAGGGAAATGCTTATTCCACTGAGCTGTCTCCCCAGCTCGATTCATTATGTCCCTTCCCTTCTCCCCTCCCCATTCTTTGTCCCCCTTTTGCAAAAGACCCATCTTCCTGTTTCCTATTCTTTTAGTTTTTATTTATACCTTGGATTTCTCATGTAATACAAATGTGATAGTTAAGCTTGTGTTGTCTGATTTATTTTACTGAACATTATGGTCTCAAGGGCAGTCCATTTTCTTAAAAAATGAGTCATATTTTTCTTGTTTATGGCAAAGCAGTACTATTTGCTTTTTCTTTTTTCTTTTTTTCATTCATTTATGTATTTGGTACAGGGTCTCACTACACAAATCAGACTCATGGTGATCCCCCTGTTTTTAGCCGCCCCCACGCTGGGATTACAGGCATGCGCCACCACGCCTGGACTCTGTTGTGGCTCCGCGTGTCCCAGAGGTGGGACCAGCGTGGCATACAGGATGGAGGACATAACCCCGGCCCCTGCACTTGCTAAAGCAGCCACTTTGTCCACTGAGCTATCTCTGAGGTTTGTTTTTTAATGATTTACAGAGAGGCATATATTGTTTATTAACACTGCAGCAGTATCTATAATGACTGACAGGATCTGCCAAAAGAATAAAGCCTCCTACCCCAACTTCCGGTCCCATTTCCCTGCCCTCTCAAAGAGGACAAAGTGTATCTTCCCGAGATTTTATTTGTGGTTTACTATACTCTTAGGTGATTGAAGGTGGAACAAAATGTTACTGTCTCATTGGGTGAGATAGTATTAGCAGGATTTTATTTTTTATTTTTTGGCAGAACCGGGGATTGAACTCAGGCCCTTGTGCTTGCCAAGGAAGCACTTATTCTACTGAGTTATCTCCCCGGACCCCTATTAATAGTAAAATCCTAGAGCGTTTTGTTTCCTCCTCCCTTCCCCTTTTCCCTGTACTTTGTAATGTCAGTGTTTATATGAATATGAATTTGATTTGCTTTTCCAGAATAAAGAATTTACTAATTGAAGAAAAACACACCAACCTATATGGTGAATGTGTAAAAAAACTGTTTAATTACAGTCAAAGACACATTGCCACTAATCCCCTCCAGTGTACTCTCCCTCTCTTAAAACACACTTACGCCATCACTCTTGCCACTTTCCGAAGCAGTTCTGGAGGTACTTCTTGGTCTTCAGCTGCACGATGGTGGCTCTGTTGATATTCCAGATCAACTGAACCCATTTACTTTTCACAGTCATCTTGGCTGAGCCAGAAGTGGCACAGTGCCAGGGCCAGTAGACAAGGTGGCTAAGGACACCTTGGTGCTTCTCCAAGGGCACCTTTCCTCTGGATTGCACTTGACCTATCTTTTTGGATCACATGTGGTAAGACACTCATGAAAGAGGACTTTCCAGGACTGCTTCAGAAAGTACAAGTTCAGCACAGACATATTTCTTCAAACAGTTCTGACCTAAGGATGGTGGAATCCATGAATGTGGACACTGTGGCTATAAGGCTGACTGTATTTGCTTGAAGACAAAAATCCTAGCTGGGTGCAGCAATGCACACCTATAATCTTAGCACTCTGGAAGGCTGAGACAGGAGGATCACAAATTTGAGCCCAACCTGGGCAATGACGTAGTGACTTAGACAGATCCTGTCTCAAAATGGAAACACTAAGGCTGGGAGTGTAACTCAGTGTGATGGTACTGGGTTAGCTAGAGCCCCACCACTGGGGGACCAGGAGTATGTCCTGACACTAGGAAAACAGAAACTGGACAAGTACTTAGCAGTCATGGTGAGTTGGCTCATGGGAACTGGAATATGCGTAGTTGTAATTTGCATTCATCTGCTCAGATTGAGATATTCCCGATCAGTCTGAGCACGCTGTGAATAGATCTCTTTCCCCCAAGCCCTGAGCGGGAGCCAGTCTCTGGGGAAACCTCGCTGAATTAGGCGAGCTTCCTCCGGACTTCACTGTCTCCCCAGCCCTTCCTTAAGGTCTTTGGCTCTGCCATTTTCTGCTAAGTCACAGATGGTCTTCCAGCTTCCTTTTCTTTTTCAAGTTGGTAAAGTTTTCCTTGTTTTTGGATGCAAACTGAAGGACGTCTGGGCTTATCTACCCGCTGGATTACAAACCACCATCTCTGAATTGCATCAAATTCATGAAGGTGTGCTCAGTCACAGCTTCCTCCTGCCTTTTTCTTTCACTGGAAAAGAGCAGGCTGTACCAACTGGCTTTCAGCTGTGCCCTACAGAAATTAACAAAATATTTTAAAACAGAAGTCCACACAGTGGTCAGGTATGGTGGCACATGCCTATAACCTCAGCATAGGAGGAGGCTGAGACAAGAGGATCCCAAGTTCCAGACCAGCCTAGGTAACCTAACATCTTCAAGTGCTTGGCCCATCTTGTCTTGTTCAACACAAGGCATGTTTCATTAATAAATCCAGAGCTCATAAAAACAGAACTCTGTCCCTCAGAGCCCCACCTCACCTCTACCTGCAGTGCAGACAAAACCTTAGCCTTTTCTGTACCATATGTATCACCCTAAGGTTCAGTTTTTGGGACTCTCCTGCTCCATGCACAGTGCCATATTCTTGCATTCAAAAGGACATAAAGTATGACTCTCTCTCTCTCTCTCTCTCTCTCTCTCTCTCTCTCTCTCTCCTCTCTCTCTCTCTATGTTAAAGCCATTGATGACCAGTCGCCAGTCTTTACAATCTTGCTTTATATTTATTTATTTATTTATTTTCGTAACCAGGGATTGAACTCAGGCTCTTGTGCTTGCCAAGCAAGCGCTTATTCTACTGAGCCATCTCCCCGGCCTCTTGCTTCCTTTAGCCATAATGATCTGAAGCTACTTTTCTAGTATATTCCAAAAGAATCTGTGACAGTATTCCCAAAGGTTCTTAAATACTCGTAAAATTTGTCTATAAGGGGCAGGGGAAATGGCTCGGAAGAATAAGTGCTTGCCTGGCAAGCACAAGGGCCTGAGTTCAAAACCCCAGTTCCACCAAAAAAAATTGTCTATAGCCTTTATCCTGGAATATCAACTTGGCAGAATAGAAATCCTTGACTCACATTTTCTTTACTATATGTGACAAATTAACAAATGAAAAAATAGCATCAGTAACTATATATGTCAGCACTAAGTTAGTTGCTAGTGTTATCCCCATTTTATAGGTAAGAAAATAAAAACATGGAAAGGCTGAATAACAATTATGTGACATCATTTGATTTTTAAAATTTCTGTTGGTTTTTTATTGCTACCAATATTTTTTATTTGTCATTCATGGGGGAGGGGGATTGTAATAATTTTGTTTGTTTGAGAGAGGGTCTCACTATGTAGTTCAGCCTGGCCTCAAACTTGCATGATCCTCTTACTTTAGTCTCCCTTGCTGGGATGACAGGTGTGTGCCACCATGTTCAGCTTGTTTTGAGACAGGGTCTCAGTGCAGCTGGCCTGAAACTCATAGTGACTCACCTATCTCGGTGGTTCCAGGCATGTGCTACTACACAGAGTTCAAGATTTTTATTTAAAAAAAAAAAAGATTATTTTCTTTTTCTTTCCTTTCTTTTTTTTCAGTTCTACACATTTTTATTCTCTCTCCTAACCACAACATTTAACAGAAGTTTAACCTGAAAAACAAGAGAAACAGAAATAGGAACAAAAGACAAAAATCATTTGTAATCTTGGTCTCATGTATAAACAACTATGGTAACCAGAGTGGTATGTGATCTTTTAGCCCCCCATACATAGAGCATATGGTTGTCTTTTAAATTAAATTGGTATGTATTAATCATATATCTCAAATAGCTTTGTTTTTT
>NW_004524623.1:13031154-13032198 GCF_000260255.1 Octodon degus
TCTCTGAGACCATAACATGTAGGTTTTAATTTTGCTGGGAATTCTGTTGTCTTGTTTTCCTCTGAATTATTTTGTTTTACCTGGATAGTTTCTCATGCTGGCTTTCCTCAGATATCTATTGATCTTTACCTATTCATTTATATTAAAGCATGGGGCTCTAAAACCAAACCAGATCCGTGTGTGGAATGCAGAGTCCTGAGTTGTACACTTTACTGTAGACCTGGAGCAGCCCGGCTACTCCTAACAGCGAGCTTCCCAGAATTTGCCTTGCCTCGTTGCCCAAGGGAAAAATCCATTCCAACCCCAGCCTTGGTGCTGCTGACCCGGCCTCAGCGTCTGAGAGCCAAGGAACGGTAGGAGGTTTGGAAGCCTGCTTTGGAATCCAGTGGTTCCCTCGGCGCCCTCGGTCCTGCGGTCGTGCGGTCCTGCGACAGTGCAGCGCTGCCGGGGTCCGCAGCCCCTCGGCTCTGGGTTCTCTAGTGCACTCGAGCACGGGCTCCTCGGCGGTCGGTGGCCGCCACCGCCAGGGAAGCAAGCTTCACTCACAAACTGCCCGCCCGCTCTCCCGGGCCCTGCGGAGGCCGCCCACCCCTTGCGGGGCCGCGGTACCTTCTGCCCCCGCACAGCCTGCGGGCCTGTCACCGCGGGGATCGAAACTTCTTGAAGGCTGAGACCTGTAAATAAAGCAGAGGCCGCTCTCCTTAGGGACAAAGTGAACGTTCGGTCGTTATGGCACCAAGCAGGCGTTAGAACCGGCTCTGGGCGGGGCCGGGCCCCCCACCCCACTCACCCCGCAGGCGCGCTCGCAGCGCTCGTGCCCGCAGCCCGCCCGCGTGAGACCTTCTCGGCGCACCCGCGGAGGGCGCCCGCGCCCCGGCCCCCTCCGCAAAGGCCGAGGCGACTACAGTGGAGACATCAAGCCTGTCGCCGCGGAAAGCGACCGTGTCCAGAGAAGGGGTGCCGCAGGCCATCCCCCAGCGCAAGGCGAAGCCCAGGTAAGCTCCGTCCGACCTCCGCACGCAAGCGAAGGCGCAGAGCCGCGGA
>NW_004524623.1:13033053-13034571 GCF_000260255.1 Octodon degus
CTTGCCAGACAAGTGGTTATTCTACTGAGCCATCTCCCCAGCCCAAATGAACGGCTTTTGAGGGCTGGAATAGCTAAGGTACTTGAAGATACCATAAATTCTTAAAATGTGTAATGAAAGAAAAAAACCTACTCATACTAGTTCATAAAACAAGTTATAATAACATAAAACAGATGTGTCACCTGGGTATGGTGGCACATGCCTGTAATCCCAGCCCTCTGGAGGCTGAGGCAGGAGGATCCTGGCACATCTGAGAACAGCCTGGGCTACGAAGTGAGCACAAGGCCAGCCTGTGCTGTATATGAGAACTTGTCTCAAAAAGGTAATACATATGGCCATAGATAATAAGCTAACAGCTAACACCATACCAAGTGAGAAAAAGATGAGTTTCTGTTTAAAATCTGGACTAAAACAATAATTCCCATTTTAATTTCTTTTATGACATAGTAATAGAAATCCTAACCAGAGCTATCAAGCAATGTAAAGAAACAAAGGGCATATAAACTAGAAAAGAAAGTTAATTGCCACTGCTTACAAATAATATGACATTGTATATACAAAAATCCCAAAACCCTAAAAAAAAAAAAGCTACTACAACTAATAAATGAATTCAGCAAAACTACAGGATATAAAATTAATTTAGAGAAATCAAAAACATTTCTATAGCACTAATGAACTATTTGAGAACCAATGAAGAAAGTGATTCCATTTCTTAAATGTATAAAAGAAATAAAATACTTCGGGATAAACTTAAAGAAATAAAATACTTTATACTTTAGAATAAACCTAATCAAAGAGGTGATGTATTTCTATCATGAAAACTTTAAAATATCAATAAATAATGTCATAAAAAGGACATAAAATATGGGAAAACAGTACATATTAATAGTAATATAGTAATAATAATTAACAGTAAATAATAACTTACTATTAATTGTTAATAGTAAATAATTAATAGCTAATAGTATAATATTAATAGCTGGAATGGTAAGCTTAGTAAAAATGTTCATACTATCCAAAATAATATACAGAATCAATGTAATCCCTGTCAAAATAGCAAAAACCTCCATTTACCCAAAGAATTTTTTTAAAGGAAAAATTGAGAAATTACCTATCTGAGTACAAAATATATGACAAAGCCAGTAGCTAAAACCAGCATGGTTTTCTAGAAATAAACACATGGAAGAATGGAAAAGAATAAAGAACTTATAAGTAAAAGTAGTACATTTATGGCCAACTAATTTTCAACAAAGACACAAAGCAGATATTGGAGAAAGAACAGTCTTTTCCATAAATAGCACTGGGATAATCAGGATCCACATGCAGAAAATTGAAACCAGATCCCTTTTCTCATCACATGCAAAACTCAAATAAAAAGGATTTACAACAGGGGCTGGGAGATACTTCAGCAGTCTAAGTGCCCGCCTGGAAAGTGGAAGGACCTGAGTTCAATCTCTGACACCAGGTGTGAGGGCACTCTCCTATAATCCCAGTGCTAGGGGAGCTGAAACAGGAGGA
>NW_004524623.1:13036138-13036952 GCF_000260255.1 Octodon degus
AAAAAAAAGATCATGGGGCTGGTGAGATGGCTCAGTGGTCTAAAGCACCTACTTAGAACAAGCTTAGCAAAGCACAGGGACCACAGTTCAATCCCCCAGCACCACATGCCCCCTGGTGGGCTGAGCTGGTCACAGACACACACACACGTACATACATAAATAAAATAAATAAATTTTTTTAAAAAAAGATCGCTACAGACTCGTTAAGAGAAAACCACAAGAGGAAGATATAACAATAATAAATATAAATGTACCCAGTGTAGGAGCACCATCCTACATAAGACAAATTTTAACAGACATGAAAAATCAAATGGGCAATAATAAAATAGTAATGGGGGACTTTTAACACTCCACTGTCACAAAGAGATAGATCAATTAGGCAAAAAATCAAGGAAGAAATAACAGAACTAAACCAAACTTGTGGAAAAAAATTGACCTGATAGACCTTTATAGAGTGTTTCATGCATCAAGAATACAGCACACATTCTTCTCAGCTTCACAGGGGACATTCTCCAAGATAGATCATATGTTAGCGCACAGAGCACTCTTATGTAAATGTAAAGGAACTGAAATTATCCTATGTGTACTATCTGATCACAGTGCAATAAAACTGGAAATTATTGACAAAAGAAACTACAAAAGTACCATAAGCACTTGGAAATTAAATAACAACCACCTGAACAACCAGTGGGTCATACATGAAATTAACAAAGAAATTAAAAAATATTTACGGGGGCCAAGGAGATGGCTCAGTGGAATAAGCACTTGCCTGGCAAGCACAGGGCCCTGAGTTCAATCCCCAGTTCCACAAAAA
>NW_004524623.1:13037693-13046829 GCF_000260255.1 Octodon degus
AAGAAGACAATACAAAGAATAAATGAATCAGAGAGTTGGTTCTTTGAAAGAATGAATAAAATTGATAATCCCCTAGCCAACCTAATAAAAAAAAAAGGAAAGAAAAAATCGAAATTCATGCACTAAAGAATAAAAAGGGTGAAATCTCTACAGACCATTATCTGTAGAAATTCAGATTATCAATACCTACTTCTGGGGCTGGGGAGATGGCTCAGTGGAATAAGCACTTCCCTGGCAAGCCCAAGGGCCTGAGTTCAATCCCTAGTTCTGCAAAGAAAAAACCTACTTCCAAAATCTCTATTCACACAGGATGGCAAACACAGAGAAAATGGGCAGTTTCCTAGAAACATATGAAATGACAAAACTGAGTCAAGAAGATATACAAACTCTGAATAACCCAATAACAAGAAATAAAATTGAAAATATAGTAAAAAAATTAAAACAAACCAAAAAAAAAAAAAAAACCCTACTAACAAAGAAAAGGTCCAGATGGATTCACGGCAGAATTCTACAAGAAATTTAGAAAAGATTTAATGCCAACTTTTCTCAAACTCTCCAATGAAATTGAAAGAGAAGGAATTCTCACAAACTCATTCTTGGAAGCAAGTACTACTCTGATTCCAAAACCAGAGAAAGATACAACTAAAATAGAGAACTACAGGTCAGTCTCTCTAATGAATATAAATGCAAAAATCCTCAATAAAATACTAGCAAACAGAATACAGCAAATCATCAAGAAGATTATACTTCATGATCAAATGAGATTCATTCCAGGAATTCAGGGATGGTTCAACATATGCAAACCTGTAAATGTAATACACCACATCAATAGAACCAAGAACAAAAACCACATGATCATCTCAACAGGTACAGAAAAAGCTTTTGACAAAGTCCAAGACTCTGGGCTGGTGAAATGGCTCAGTGGTCTAGAGCACCTACTTGGAACAAGCTTAGCGGAGCACTGGGATGGCGGTTCAATCCCCTGGCACCACATGCCAGCCAGCCCCGCCCCCTGGTGGGCTGAGCTGGCCACACACAAAAATAAATAAAATTTAAAGGGCTGGTGAGATGGCTCAGTGGTCTAAAGCACCTACTTAGAACAAGCTTAGCAAAGCACAGGGACCGCGGTTCAATCCCCCAGCACCACATGCCAGCCAGCCCCGCCCCCTGGTGGGCTGAGCTGGCCACACACAAAAATAAATAAATAAATAAAATTAAAAAAAAAAAAAAGTCCAACATTCATTCATGATTTTAAAAAAAAACCTACAGAGATTTGAAATATATGGTCTATATTCAACTTGATAAAATCGATCAATGACAAACCAACAGCCAACACCATACTAAATGGGCAAAAATTGAAGGCATTCATTCTAAAATCAGGAACAAAACAAGGATGTCCACTGTCTCCACTCTTATTCAATATAGTTCTGGAAACATTAGCCAGAGCAATTAGACAAGAGAGAGAAATAAAAGGAATAGGACTGGAAAAGAAGGAGTGAAATTATCATTATTTTCAGATGACATGGTACTCTACATAGAGGACCCCAAATACTCCATCAAGAGTCTTGTAGATTTAATCACCAAATTCAGGAGCACAGCAGGATGCAAAGTCAACACACAAAACTCAGTAGCATTTTTGTACACAATGAACACACTGAGAGAGAAGTTAGGGAAACCACTCCTTTCACAATAACATCCAAAAAAAAATGAAATACTTAGGAATCAGTCTCACAAAGGTTGTAAAAGATTTATACACTGAAAATTATGGTACACTGAGAAAAGAGGTTAAAGAGGATTTCAGAACTGGAAAGATATTCCGTGATCCTGGTAGAAAGAACCAACATTGTGAAAGTGGTCAGACTCCCAAAATTGCTATACAGAATGAATGAAATCTCAATTAAATACCATTAGTATACCTCACTGAGATAGAGAAAACTTTCCTCAGATTCACTTTGAACCAGAAGAAGGGCCAGCCAAATAGCTCAGTGGATTAAAGTGCCTGCAAGCAGGTGCAAGAGCCGGGGGTTTGATCCCTGGGCCTGCCGTGCTAGCGCCCCACCCCTGGGGCACCCTGAAATGGCAACTGAAACTGGCCATGGTGGTGCGCACCTATAATCCCAGCTCTTGGGAGGCTATAAACAGGCAGATCACTACAAGTTGATCTAGTAGTGAGACCTTGAACACCCTGTAGACCCTTCCCTAAAATACAAAAAAAAAAAAAAGAAAGAAAAAGAAAAAAGAAAGGGAACCAGAAGTGACCCAGAATATCAAAAGCAATCAAGGGAAACAAAGTAAAGGCAGAAGGTATCACTATCCCTGACCTAAAATTATGCTATAAAGTTACTGTGATAATAGCAACATGATTCTGTCATAGAGACAGACCTTAGGATCAGTAGAACAGATTAGAAGATGCAGACACAACTGTAAACGCACTCAGCTTTGATAAAGAGGCTAAACAGGCTCACTGGAAGAAAGATAGCTTTTTTAATAAATGGTGCTTGAAAAACTGGCTTTTCACATGCCAAAAGCTAAAACTAGACCCATGCGTATCACCCTGCACAAATCTATAGTCAAAATAGATGAAAGATTTAAATATTAAAACAAAAACACTGAATCTTCCAGAGGAAAATGTAGGTAAAAATCTTAAAGACATAAGGGTAGATAGAGAGTTTATGAACAAAAAGCAAACTGCACAGGAAATACTTCAGAGAATCAATAACTTGGATCTCATCTTTTTAAAAAAGTTTCTTCACTTCAAACAAATCTCCAACAAAGTAAAAAGAAAACCAAGACTGGGTGTGGTGGCACACACCTATAATCCAAGCACTTGGGAGGCTGAAAACAGGAGGATCACTATGAGTCTGATCTGTGTAGTGAGACCCTGTAGACCCTGTATTATATACATTAAAAAAAAGAAAACAAAAAAACTGGGAAAAAATTATAGCCAGCCATCCCTCTGACAAAGGCCTTCTATCTAGAATATATAAAGAATTTTTAAAAGAGATGAGTGATAAGAGCTAACCCTGATCTGTAAGTTTTGAATTTATATTGTTTCATCCCATGTACAAAACCATTTTTTTCCTACAAATAGTTTTTTTTGTATGTGTTGGGGGCTGTAAAGGAAAGCAGAATGTTTTAAGATTTTTTTTTTCCCAGGGATTTTAGGACACATTACAAGTCCTAAGCTCTGGTGCCAGGCTTATTAAAAAAATGTTTCTGTCATGGAAAAAAAAAAAAGAATTTTTAAATAAAGGATTTTAAGGGGCCGGGGAGATGGCTCAATGGAATAAGTGCTTCCCTGGCAAGCACAAGGGCCTGAGTTCAATCCCCGGTTCCGTCAAAAAAAAAAAAAGAATTTTAAAAATCAGGACCCTCAAATTCAAAGATCCAATCCAAAAATGGGCATCTGAGATGAATATATGCTTCTCAGAGGAAGAAATACAAATGGCAAGTAAATATATGAGAAAATATTCAACATCATTGGTCATTCAAGAAATGCAAATTAAAATACTAGATTCCATCTCACCCCAAGAAAGAATGGCTAACATCAAGAAGTCAGTCAATAACAAATGCTGGAGAGGCTGTGGAAAGAAAAGGAACCCCTCCGCACTGTGGGTGGGAGTACAGACTGGTACAACCACTATGGAAATCAGTGCAGAGATTCCTTTGAAAGCTAGGATTTGAGATCCTATTCAAGCCAGCTATTCCTCTACTGGGTATTTTTCCAGAAGAACTGTAAACCTCATACCACAGTGATATATGTGCACCCATGTTTATAGCAGAGCAATTTGTTATAGCTGAACTCTGGAAACAACCCATATGCCCATCAACTGAAGACTGGAGAAGGAAGATGTGGTAATTTTACACAATGGAATATTATTCAGGTATAAAACAGAATAAATTTGAGCTTTTGTTGGCAAATGGATGCAACTAGAGAACATACTTTTAAGTGAAATAAATCAGACCCACACATGCAAACATCATATTGTCTCATTTGTGTGAGAACCTGAAAGAGAAAAAATGGAATCTAAAGGGTACAACAGACACTGGTAAAAGGGAATGAGCTCTGGGGCTGGTGAGATGGCTCAGTGGTCTAAACCACCTACTTAGAACAAGTTTAGCAAATCACAGGGACTGCGGTTCAATCCCCCAGCACCACATGCCAGCCAGCCCCGCCCCCTGGTGGGTTGAGCTGGCCACACACACACACACACACACACACACATAAATAAAAAATAAAAAAAAAAGGGAATGAGCTCATTCAAAAGGAAAGAGTTCTGGTGTTGAGGAGAATAAAAGAGTGGGAAAGAGATTTATCTATGTTTGTAAGCAGGATGGTTTGCACAACTGTACTGTGCATTTCTTCTGCTCTATGGAAAGAAGTAATTAATGCTTTAATTTGTTTCATTTCCTTTTTCAATTGTTTATACTTTTTGTCTTCTTAATTTCTCATGCATTTCTTTCTTTTTTCCTTCCAATTATACATGCATATATCTGATAATATGAATAACTAGTTGGAAGACAATGCTATGTATTACAACAAATACTGTGAAATTCATATTACTTTGTTAAGTGAAAATCTGCATCCCTTGTAACTTTTTCTGCTTTAATTCTAATTTGCACACTCTTTAAAAAAATAAAAAATGGAGAGGCTGGCAAGATAGCTCAGTGGTTTAATTCATCTGCTTAGGTAAGCTTAGGCAAAGTGCACAGGGACCACAGTTCAATCCCTGGCACCACATGCCATGCCAGCCCTACCCCCAGGGTGGGCTGAGCTGGCCATAAAAATACATAAATAAATAAATAGTGGAAAAACTAAAAATGCATAGATAATAATTTTAGCTGATTTTTCAATGTTTGTACATGCAATATAAATTACAAATATGTATAACAGTATCCAAAGAAAAATGATATACAAAATATTTATGATAAATAATACTGTATTTAGTGTGTCAGGGAGATGGCTCAGTGGAATAAGAGCTTCCCTGTATTTAGCATCATTTTCTTAAAAATAAAAATTCGGGGTTGGGGACATGGCTCAGTGGAATAGGTACTTGCCTGGCAAGCACAAGGGCCTGAGTTCAATTCCCAGTTCCACCAAAATAATAATAATAATAATAATAATAATAATAATAAATAAAGTAAAAATAAAAATTCTTTAAGATATCAAACAAACAAGGCCAGTTCAGGTTAGAAAAATGTATGCCAGCACCAGCTTCTCACAGCAAAATAAAGACGTGAAAGCCCTACCTACAATTAAGGTCAGATAACATGAAAACAAAAGGATAGGAAAATTACTCACATTGAAATTGTGTGTGGGGATGGGGAGATGGCTCAGTGGAATAAGCGCTTCCCTGGCAAGCGCAAGGGCCTGAGTTCAACCCCCAGTTCTGCCAAAAAATAATAATAATAATAATAAAATAAAATTTTAAAAATGAAGTAAAATAGTAAAATGTAGACAACATTGCAAAATTTAAAAAAGAAAGAAATTGTGTATGTTGACCAAGGGTAGTGGCACACACCTGTATTCGGGACGCAGAAGCAAGAGGATCCTTGTGAATTCAAGACCAACCTGGGCTACAAAGTGAGCTCCAAGCCAGCCTGAACTGCATAGGGAGACGCTGCCTCAAAAATAATAATAATAGGGGGCCAAGCCCTAGCTCAGTTCTTTAAGTGGCTGCTTCCACAATGCTGGCAGCCTCAGTTTGCTGTAGTTCGATCCCCACAACACTCCAGCCATGCAAAAGCGCCCTGAAGGCATTCAAGGAGCAAAACACACACACAAAAAATTCCTTAAAAATAATAATAATAATAATAATAATAATAATAATAATGCACATTGAAGGAAACCACGACAGAGTTCTTCCCACCATAAAAGTACTCCCATCTATCTAGCTAGGCACACTGGCCTGAGAGGTACCAGTATGTTCCTTTTGTAATCATTTCTCAACAGCAAACAGTTGTCATAGTTGGAGCATGTTGAGGAAAATAAGGTCATGTCCGCCTTTTCTGTACCTTTGAGTCTCAGCCACTGAGAGTTCGAAGCGCCTTGGTGTGTCCGGATGGCCTGATGAATGCATTAAAATAAAGCAGTGCTGCTTGCTCCGGCAGCGCACATACTGAAATCACTGTGTGTTTGTGTGATGAAAATATACATAAATCTGTACAAATGTTATGTGAACGATAAATGTTGTGTGCACTGCGGTGCTCAGATTTCTCCAACCCATTCTTCTAAACATGTATTTGTTTTGAGACCTGGTCCCCCTTGGCTGCCCAGGCCCATGGCCAACCCGTGACCCTTCCACCCTAGCCTCCTCAGTAGCCAAGACTGAGGGCAGTGCCATGAGGCCTGACATTTGCCAGGTCTTCAGGAGTGGCAAGGAAGACCTAGGACACTATCCCAAGCCACGGGGTCCATCACCGTTTTTGTAGTGAGGATCCACAGCATCATCTACGCACACATCTCTCACTTAGCTCCAGACCCACGTGTCCAAATGCCACAAACAGCTGCCACCATGTCCCTTCCAAAGCCAGCCCTGACCGGCCTCAGCCTACCTACACCCACACTCTTGCGTGTGATCTCCTATCCCAGGGGCAGGCAGCCTGCTCATCGTCCTGGACTCCGCCTCAACCCTTCCCATCGTCACACTTACAGCTAGTGAGTCCCAATCTGTCTCTAATTAATTCCTCCACGTTAAAAAAAAAAAAAAAATCGGGGCCGGGCAGATGGCTCAGTGGAATAAGCGCCTCCCTGGCAAGTGCAAGGGCCTGAGTTCAATCCCCGACTCCGCAAAAAAAAAAAAAAAAAGTTCCTACTCAGCATAAATCACCATTTATGGTCACCTAAATTACAGCAACACTCTCCAGCTGGTGGGGCTTGCCCCGTTAGCTCAGTTGTTTAAGCGCCTGCCTAGGCAAACCCAGTCAGGCTTGCGGGACTGCAGTTCGATCCCCAGCTCCACATGCCACGCCACACCCGACATTAAGGCAGCCTGAGGGGGCTGGTGAGATGGCTCAGTGGTCTAAAGCACCTACTTAGAACAAGCTTAGCAAAGCACAGGGACTGTGGTTCAATCCCCCAGCACCACATGCCAGCCAGCCCCGCCCCCTGGTGGGCTGAGCTGGCCACACACACACACACACACACACACACAAATAAATAAAATTTAAATTAAAAAAAAAAAAAAAAGGCAGCCTGAGACAGGCCAAAAATGTAGCTGGTCCTATCTTTGCTCTCACCCTATTCCTTGGGGACATTGAAATGTTCCCTCCCTACCTCAGAACCCCAAACATCCGAGCTTCTTGAAGCTAAAGATTATTTCTGGATCATTGTCTTCTCCCCAGCGTTGACTCAGTACCCAAGTCACCTGAGCAAGGAGGGGCAAGGAAGTACCTAAGCAAATGTAAGCCCTAAAACTATGCGACTCTTACAGGAGAATTGGTGGGATTAGAGCAGAGCTCCTGCAGGGTCCCATCAGCAGGGCTTCTGCGGGCCAACTGGGAGCACCTGTGTGAGCCCAAACAGCCGCTCCACACCACCTGCTGGAAGAGCGTGTGCTTGCACAGGCAGGCAATCTCAGGTGCGCATGCTCGAAATATATTACATGTACTGAAACCCCCAAGTGAAACCATGGGGTGGGGGGTGAGCTATAGCCTGTGACTGTTCAAATCCACCAAAATGAAGCTCACCTCCGTACATCAATATGCACTAATAAAAGTCAGCAAATATTTTTATATTTTTAAGGTAATTTTTTTTAATGTATTTAGTATAGGGTCTCACTACATAGATCGAACTTGTAGTGATCTTTCTGTTTTCAGCCTCCCAAGTGCTGGGATTACAGGTGCGTGCCACCACGCCCAGTCTCAGTCGCCAGTACAGCCTGCCTCAGGGGCGAATGGAACCTCCAGCCCCCGGAATCTGCCTAAGTAGGTGCTTTAATCCACTGAGCTATCTGGTGAACCCTAGAAAAATAAAAATAAGCTAATATTCACAAAAAGGAAACAAAAGATAATCCATTTGGTATTAGATAAAGCCTTAATATGTTAATTGAACGATCAAAAATTTCATTTTTGGAGCAAATATGACATAATTCTCTAAGACACTGCATGTTTTAAATTCACATGCCATTGTTAAAAAAAAAAATTCAGGGACCCAGGGAGATAGTTCAGCAGCTTAAAAGCTTGCTTGGCATACATACGATTCTGATGTTCGATCCTGGTACCACCACCAAAAAAAAAAAAAGATCTCCTCCCAAAAAAATCACCTACCATGATTATACATTCATCTGTTTATCCTTGTAGTTACACACATGTCTGACACATGTATCTTGAAAAAAATCTGTGGTTAGTTCCAGATTAACTTTTTTCTGGAGGGCAGGAGACCTGGAATCCAGGCAGGCGCTTGGGCTACTGGGCTATCCTCAGCCCTCACATTAACTTTTTTTTGAGACAGGTTCTTACTGTAGAGTCTACACTGGCCTCGAACTGACTGTATAGCACAGGTTGGCCTCAATCTTGTGGCCCTGCCTCAGCCCCCCACACACACACCAGGGGCTACAGGTGTTCAACCCATACCCAGCTTTTTCTTCTAGGTCCCACGACTTTGCCCAGGCTGAGCCCCAGCTCAGCTCCTGGCTTGGGTGATCCTCCCTGCTCAGCCTCCGCACAGCTGCCCAGAAGTCCTTAACTACTACAGTTTGTGAGTAAATGTTCAAAATGAATACTTTGAAATGAAATGTTTTTCATTATCTCTTCTAGTGTCTTTCGTTGGTAATATTTACCATTTTGTGGTTGATTTGCCTGATATGTGTTTTTCAATATATCTTTTATCTAAATGTGCCTCATAATAACTACTACAAAGACAACAATATGCAATGTATTAATTATTGTAACTGCTCTACTAACCTGTTTTGAAACTGTCTCAATGCTATTTTTTTCTCAATAAAATTAATATAAAAAAGTGCCTTGGGGCCGGGGAGATGGCTCAGTGGAATAAGCACTTCCCTAGCAAGCGCAAGGGTCTGAGTTCAATCCTCGATTCTAAAAAAAAAAAAAAAAAAAAAATGCCTCATTTGAAAACCACAATAATATTGTCCTTCTTAGGACTATTTAGAATTCAAACTATGCAGGAAGGGCT
>NW_004524623.1:13047124-13049386 GCF_000260255.1 Octodon degus
AAGAATATATGCAGTGTATTATTTGTTGAAACTGTACTTCCGATTTGATTTGAAACTGTCTCATTGCTATCTGTTTATCAATAAAACTTTGAAAAAAAAAAAAAAACAATAGAGGGGCCGGGGAGATGGCTCAGTACGATAAGCGCTTGACTGGCAAACAGAGGGATCTGAGTTCAATCCCGGTTCCACCAAAAAAAAACCCCAAGCAAACAAAAAAACCAGTAGATCCCGGCCTGCCATGCCAGCTCCACCCCCAGGGTGTGCTAGGGGATTGAGACTGGGCGTGGTGGCACCCACCTGTAATCCCAGTGCTTGGGAGGCTGAAAACAGGAGAATCACTATGAGTCTGATCTATGTAGTGAGATCCTGTAGACCCTGTCCTAAATACATTTTTTTTAAAAAAATAGAAATTAGGGGCTGGTGAGATGGCTCAGTGGTCTAAAGCACCTACTCAGAACAAGCTTAGCAAAGCACAGGGACCGCGGTTCAATCCCCCAGCACCACATGCCAGTCAGCCCCGCCCCCTGGTGGGCTGAGCTGGCCACACACACAAAATAAATAAATTTAAAAAAAAAATAGAAATTAGTAGTACAAGCCGATTGTGGTGGTGCATACCTGTAATCCCAGCATGTGGTTGAGGCAGGAGGATTGTTATAGGTTCAAGACTAGCCTAAGCTACAAAGTGAGCTCAAGGCCAGCCTAAACTGCACAGCAAGATCCTGTTGGGGAAAAAAAAAAAAAAAAGAAAAAAATTAGTAGTACAATCACCTTAGCTGTAACAGCATTACAGCATTATCCATCATACCAAAAACTGGAAACAACCAAATGTCCATCAACAAATGCGTGGGTAATGGTATGTCTAAGATGTTTAATATTCAGACAGGTAGCGAGGTTCAGCTGAACTGCCTACATTATAGGGTAATAATATCATTAAGCTTCTTTTCTGGAGGGTTAACAACTTAATTTTACAGACCAAAAATTAGAGAAAAAGAAGAGCTGCAAGGATAGCCAACGTTTTGGCCCTAGCCTTTCAAGATCAGTGAAGACTCAGGACATAAGAGAACCTGCACTGTAACATGCTGTAACTCAGTAATGTCCCAAATTTACTGATCAAGGAGATTATAGGGCCACGGAGGAAAAGTGATCGATGATGTTGAGTGTGCCTAAGGAGAGTCACATGGAGAGAAAACATTCACTCAGGCTTTCACAGAGAACAAATTGGTCAAGCAATGGCTGTGACTCATCCACATGGCCGACATTGACAACGAATCTACAAACTGTGGTACAGGGTTTCAGGCTAAATCCTAAGGGGATATGACTGACCTTGTCAGATACAAAAGTTACATTTCTTGTTATGTAGGTCTTGCTTTATCTTGGTCTTAACCATCCAGCAGAAAAGTATAATAACAAGGTGTGAAAAGTAAAGCCATATTAATAGGATGAGCTGTAAAGGGCTCAAGTCAACAACTTCTGACATTGCAAGTCCTACGGATAACCCACCACTATTATGGACTACTGGGCTACATTGGAACATTTTGCTGAAATCACGCACCTACTATATTTAAATGGCAATGGAATAACCATCTCTGACAAAATTAAACAAAAAAGGGGGGATACAAATGAAGGACCATTTTTTTTTTTTTTTTTTGTGTGTGTGTGTGACCAGCTCAGCCCACCAGGGGGCGGGGCTGGCTGGCATGTGGTGCTGGGGGATTGAACTGCGGTCCCTGTGCTTTGCTTAGCTTAGCTTGTTCTAAGTAGGTGCTTTAGACCACTGAGCCATCTCACCAGCCCCTGAAGGACCATTTTGTATATGTATGTATAAAATAGGATAGATATACAGCTACTTTCTCTTAATTCATAGAGAAGGAAGAATTTTACTAATAGTGTTTGGACAGGATATCATGTCTGCAACTTGTACTGTGAATAACCACTATGAAAACAACAATAAATATGCAATGTAATTATTGAAACTGTCCTATTAATCAGTTTTGATACTGTCTCCTTACTACTTGTTTCTCAATAAAATTAATTTTAAAAATGCATGGGTAAACAAACTGTGGCTTAGGCATACAGTACACTATAGTTGCAAACATTACTAAAGTAGAAAGAGTGGTAGAGTTGAGTCATTTCTAGGAAAATACATGGGCCAAAAGACCATAATTATAAAGAAGTATATAATTCTTTATGCCTATTTTTTAAAATATATTCTAATTTTTAAATGTTTTTTCATCATATTCTATAGGGACTTAAAGTTCAACA
>NW_004524623.1:13050121-13057177 GCF_000260255.1 Octodon degus
ATTCAGAATGGTTAGGGTAGATATATAGTTACATTCTCTTAATGAATAGAGGGATTTGTTCTAATGGTGTTTGTAAATAGGATATCAAGTCCGCATCTTGTACAGCAATTAACCACTAGGAAGAATGTATGCAATGTGTTAATTTTTTTCCTTTGTATCCTTTTTGTGTTAATTATTGAAACTGTCCTACCAATTTGGTTTGAAACTGTCTCATTGCTATTTGTTTCTCAATCAAATTATGGAAAAAATAAATAAATAAATAGTTAATGGGAAGCAAAAAAAAAAAGAAGACCATAATTATAAGTGAAATAAATCAGACACACAAGCACAAATATCACATGGTTTCTCTTGATGAGCCCAAAGTACAAATAATTTAAAGAGCAAAATAAAAGAGATAAATAGGTTTTTTGTTGTTGTTGTTGTTGTTTTGAGGCAGGGTCTCACTCTGCAGTTCGGGCTGGCCTAGAGGTCACTTTGTAGCCCTGGCTGATCTCGGACTTGCAACAATCTTCTCCTCCCTCAGCCTCCTGAGTGCTGGGATTACAGGCATGTGCCACCAGGCCTGGCTTTGAAATAGGTCTTCTTTAAGGGGAAAGCTGGTCTTTGGAGCCAGTACGTCCCACATAGCTTTGCGTGCCTGTCCAGCAGATGCCAGTTTTTTCTTCTCTACATAGTGTCATCTACCACCAGACTAGACCAGGCTTATTCATGTGAGGGTAATGTTCAGAGCTCACACAGTGACAGTGACCTGACAGTCTCACCTCATCATTTCCTTTCAGTCATAGAGTGACTAAGCCAACCAAGAGTCAAGGGGTGTCAGTGTACCTCCTCACTGGATGGAAGAGGGGTGTGTCAGTCTTTGCAAACAGTTACACCTGACCTCACCATTGCTGCTGTAGTAACCTCTGTGCCCCGTGCTGGTTGTGCTGGTTGGCTTTGGTCCATATCCTGGCTTTGACAGCCTAAAGGCACAAGGCCCACCTCATCACAGATCTTTTGCATTCATACCATCCTTAGCTCAGCCATGTTCTGGCCACCAGTTCTCCGAGCTGGTTGCACAGATACTCTCAGCCTCAGAAAATCCCCACAGTATTCTGAATATGGGTGGCTTGTCATGACATGCCAGTTACTGCTAAGATGTCTCTCAGGTAGGTGGATGTTCAAGAAGAAGGGGGTGGTGAATGAAAGCAAGAGACAGGAAAAGGAATATTGTGGGACTGTCCTGCTTCAAGGTTGTATATGGTGAGATTTTTGGACTTATGTGCAAACATGAGAAGTATAGAATTCTTTATCCTTTTTTTAAAATATAATCTAATTTTTAAATTTTTTTTATCATATTATGTAGGGACTTAAAGTTCAACATATCAATACTTGATGAAAAATACCTGTTCCTTATTATGCCTAAGATGTTTGAAATGCAGTGAGATAGTGAGGTTAAGCTTGATAGCCTAAATCGTTTGATAATAACAATAAGCTTGTCTTCTGGATGGTTAACAACCTAAGTTTGCAGACCAAAAATTAGAGAAAAAGGAGGGCTACAAGGAAAGCCAACATTTGGCCCTAACCTTCTAAGGTCAATTAAGACTCAGGACATATGAGAACTTGTACTGTAACGTCATGTACCTCAGTAGTGTCCCAAATTTTCTGATCAAGAAGATTATGGGGCCGAAGAGGAAAGTGATCTATGACGTAGAGTGTGCCTAAGGAGAGTCACATGGGGAGAAGACACTCTCTCAGTCTTTCACAGAGAGCACATTGGCCAAGCAATGACCGTGATGACTCATCCACATGGCTGACACTGACAAAGGTTCTACAATCTGAGGTACAGGATCTCAGGATAAATCCTGAGGGCATTTCACTGACCTTCTCAGACCAAAAAGCTACAACTCTTGTTGCATAGGTCCTGCTTTACCTTGGTCTTAACCATCCAGTAGAAAAGTATAAAAACAAAATATAGGAAGTAAAGCCATGCTGTTAGGTTGAGCTGTGGGGGACTCAGGTCAATAATTTCTGACATTGCCAGTTAAACAGAAGACCCAATGCTATTATGGGCTATTGGACTCTTTTAGAATATTTTGCTGAGTTTACACACCTATAATATTCAATAACGGAACTTAGAAAAAATGGGGTATACAGATGAATGTCCATTTTGTGTCTGTGTATTCAAAGTGGTTAGGATAGATATATAGTTGCATTCTCTTAATGAATAGAATGATTTGTTGTAATGGTGTTTGTAAATAGGATCTCAAGTCCACATCTTGTACAGCAATTAACCACTAAGAAGAATATGTGCAGTGTATTATTTGTTGAAACTGTACTTCTGATTTGATTTGAAACTGTCTCATTGCTATCTGTTTATCAATAAAACTTTGAAAAAATAAATAAATAAATAAATAAAACAGAAAAAAGAAAGAAAAGAAAATCCCCACAGTACCTGGTCCACTGAGAAACTACTTATTTTTTAGCATGGCTGTGTACTCAACTCAACCTACAGTAATTATGTGATTTATCAATCAAAATGGGGCTTTGGAGAATGAAGTGTGACGCTATGAATAATTGGGTTACTGTACCACGTGTAAGATGAGATGTCCTATTTACAATTGAGTGGTTATGGGCCAGTGACACACTTCAGCTGACTAAAGCACCTGCCTGGGCAAGCTTAGGCAAGCGCAGGGACCAAAGTTCAATCCCCAGTGCCACATGTCATGCCAGCCCCACCCCGAGTGCAGGCTGAGCTGGCCACAGAGTTCGGGTGTAGTAACGCACGTCTGTAATCCCAGAGCTGGGGAGGCTGAAAGCAGGAGCATCACCGTGAGGCTGAGCTGCATAGTGAGGCCCTACAACAACCAAATACTTAATAAATAGATAAATCTCTTTTAAAAAAAATTGAGTGATTATAAGCAGAGGCTGTCAGACCCAGATTGCTTAGGTTTGAATCTCTTCCAATTATTTGTGGGTTCCAACTCTTGATAATAACTGCCTCATGTATAAAATGGAGATTTTAATGGCCAGTACTTGTTTGAGAAGTTTTATGTGCTTTAAACAAAATTACAGATAAAACACTCAGCAGTTAGTATTGTATTGTATTGCTCTCTCTCTCTCTCTCTCTCTCTCTCTCTAACTCAGGACCTTTACAGGGATTTGTTCTAATGGTGTTTGTAAATAGGATATCATGTCCGTATCTTGTGCAGCAATTAACCTCTAGGAAGAATGTATGCAATGTGTTAATTTTTTTTTTTTTTTTCTGGAACTGGAGATTGAACTCAGATCCTTGCGTTTGTCAGTCAAGCGCTTATCCTACTGAGCCATCTTTCTGTCCCCCAATGTGTTAATTATTGAAACTGTCCTACCAATTTGGTTTGAAACTGTCTCATTGCTATTTGTTTCTCAATAAAATTATGGGAAAAAATAAAATTAAATTAAAAAAAAAACAAAAAACCTCAGGACCTTGCCAGGCAGGCACTTGTGCCACTGAGCTATCTCCCCAACCCTCTAAACTCTAAAATTAATGGGAAGATTGTCTTTTTCATCATGTAATATCTAATATGGCTTGGAACTTCAATGTCCCCAGAAGCTCCTGTACTAAGGCTGGTCCCTGGGGCAGCAGGGAGGCCTTTGGGAGACGCCTGATCACGTGGGCTCTGGTCTTCTGAGTGGACTAATACACTTATGGCCCCACAACTTAATAGGCTGTGAGTAGGTGCAGCCTGGCTAGAGGAAGTAGGGTCACTGGGGACATGACAGTTCAGTCCTGATCTCTCCATTTTTCTCTCCCTCTCTTTGTTTTCCCCCTTCTTCCCCTCTAAAAGTCTTCTGTCTTATTTTTCTCTCATTGCTGAGACAAATACCCAACACCTGAAGTTAAAAGGGGAAAGGGCTATTTAGCTCACATTTGGTGGCGGTTTCAGCCCATAATCCTCCGGCCCCAAGGCAGGCAGAAGACAGCAAGCAGCAAGAGCAAAAGAGGAGGAGCCAGCCGTTTGCCTCCCTTGCATTGAGTGCAGGTTACGCCTGTGTTAGTTGATACATTGTGTCAACTTGGCTGACTTAACTCCCTGCAGCTCCCAGCTGGGGGCCCAGCCCTGCAGGGCTTGGGTGGAGAAGTAGAAGGAAGAGAGGGGCTTGATGGACACCGAAGCTGCTGTCCTTTACCTCAGAGCCAGCGGAATATGGATTACCCTCCAGTAACTGTGAGCTAAATAAACCTTTCCTTCCTTCATTTTGAGTGCTGGGTATTTGTCCCAGCAACAAGTAAAAAGTAACTAAGACACCGCCCTATGGCTGGGGCTGTAGCACTCACACCCCCCAATCCCAGCACAGAATAATGAATCAGTCGCAAAGTCTAGATTCAGCTGCCTATGGAAAGCCCGCCCTCCATGACCACATGAGGCTTTGTGGGGACCTCCAGACACAAACCACAGCGAATCCCTTCCCTCCTGACCTCCATCCCTGCCTCCCTCTCCAGCACATGTAGATGCTGCCCACCAAATTATCATGGACTAAAACCGCTAAACCATGAGCCAAGGTACAGCTTTCCTTCTTTAGCAGTAGTAAGGACTGAACCAGGGCCACACACATTCTAGCTGAGAACTCTGCCACTGAGCTACATCCCAGCCTCAGGGTTTTTTGCTTTTTTTTCCTGTCTTTGGGAGGTGGGGTCTCCCTCTGTTGCCTAGGATTGGCCTTGAACTCACAAACCAAAGAGTATGACAGTTTCAAGGATCTCAGCATGTGTGGCCATGGGGTGTCCTGAAAGGATCCTGTCTTAGTCACTTTGCTCATCGCTGAGACAAAATACCTGACACCCAGAGTTAAAGGAGGAAAGCTTTATTTCCTCCTGGCTCACAGTGTGTAGAAGTTTCTGTCCATAGCTGGCTGGCTCCAAGGCAGCGTGGCACAGCAGACTGGAAACAGGCCGTGGTAGGCAGAAGGCAGCGAAAGCACCCCGGCGGCAAGCAACGAGTGCCAAGCAGGCAAGACAGCAACCCTCTTCCTGTCTCTTATATTTTATCCAAACTACCCACCCTTAGGGCAAGTACCACTCACGTCCCTAGTGCTAGTAGCATCACAGCCTTGGCCCAGCCACCTCTAAAGGGCCCCAGCTATGACTGCAGGAGGCTTTGGGGGGACATCTAGACACAAATCATCACAATCCCATTAATTTTTTTTTTTTTTTCTCGGAGCCAGGAATTGAACTCCATCCCTTGCGCTTGCCAGGCAAGCGCTTATTCTACTGAGCCATCTCCCTGCCCCCCCATTAATCTTTCTATGTGCAATCTCATTAAATACTAATTTTAACACAAATTGAGTGTCACACTCAATTTGTTATACTCAGTTTAAACATAATTTTAACTAACTTCTTTTCTGGTTTTCCAGTCCTCTTGAATTAAAAGCAAAACAGGGCCGGGGTGATAGCTCAGTAGAATAAGTGCTTGCCTGGCAAGCTCAAGGCCCTGAGTTCAATCCCCAGAACTGGAAAAAAAAAAAGGCAAAACAGAAGCAGGGTAGAAAATATTGAGAGAGAGTTGGGTGTGTTTGGCAACAACTTGAGGATACAGGGACACAAATAAAGAAATATAAGGAACTCATAGACATCTGGGATCATTTAGTGGGTAAACACTTCTTAGTCTTCATTGCTGTTTGTTGTAGGATGTAACAATCAATGTTCATTATAATAACAGGATGATAAGCAAGAAAAATCCAGAATCTATGCAAATTTTGCTTTAGAGTGATTACTATTAAAATATTAAAATTGGGGCTGGGGAGATAGCTTGGCAGCCTAAGTGCCTGCTTGGCAAGTGTAAGGACCCAAGTTCAATCCCCCAATACCACATGCTGTGCCAGCCCTGGAATCCTGGGCATATTGGCCTATAATCCCAGTGATGGAGAGGCTGAGACATGAGGGTCACTAGGAGTCTGAGCTGCATAGAGAGACCCTGTATCAAATAAATAAATACTTTTAAAACATAAAAATAAAATTTTATTCTCAAAGAGGACATCTGTTGCCTAGCCTTATTTTAGTTTTAGGCTTTGAGTTGATATGAAGCTGTACAGGGTTGGGGAGATGGCTCAGTGGAATAAGCGCTTCCCTGGCAAGCTCAAGGGCCTGAGTTCATTCCCTGGTTCAAAAAAAAAAAAAAAAATAAGAAGCTGTACAGCTTTGCTAAAGATGGTTCGAGAAAGTGTGCCAGGCTCACTCAGCACCACAGTTAAGAGCAAAGATGGAGCTAAAGGATTGAGGGTGGGGCCAAGGAGATGGCTCAGGAGAATAAGTGCATGCTTGGCAAGCACAAGGGCCTGAGTTCAATTCCTGGTTCCACAAAAAAAAAAAAAAAAGGATTGAGGGTGAGGAAGAAAAGCTTGTAAATTCCCAGAGCTTGTGACTGGTCCTCATAGTGGTTATTGTTTGTCATCCCTTCCCAGTTTCCTTGGAAGCCAATGGGCCTCTGCATATTTTTGCCATCCCAGGCAATAAGCAGAAGGTTAAGAATGTTATTTTCCCTCCCCACTTCTTTAGAGAAGAGAATCCCAAGGGAAGAAGGTCTGAAAGGTAGCCAAATCCTTAGCTCTGTGGTAGAGGAAGGCAGGCAGGCAGGTAGGCAGGAAGGAAGGAAGGAGAAAGGAAGAAAGGAAGAAAGGAAGAAAGGAAGGAAGGAAGGAAGGAAGGAAGGAAGGAAGGAAGGAAGGAAGGAGAAGAAAAGGGAAGAGAAGGAAGGAAAAGAAAAGAAGTACTTCAGCATCCATCTCAATCTGATTGAAAGGCTAAAGAACTTGCTATAAAAACCTCACAGGATTTTCTTTCCTTCTTTCTTTTTTTTTTTTTTTGTATTTAATACAAGGTCTAACTACACAGATCAGACTTGTAACGATCCTCCCGTTTTCAGCCTCCCAAGCCACCACACCCAGTCTCACTTGCTGTCTCAGTATACCCTAGGGGCAGGGCTGGTACAGCATGTGGTACCAGGGATCAAACCCCAGTCCCTGCATCTGCTAAGCAGGTGCTTTAATCTGCTGAGCTATCTGGCTGGCCGGATTTCTAACCTTATAAAGTATCAA
>NW_004524623.1:13059186-13065602 GCF_000260255.1 Octodon degus
TTAAAGTACAGCAATTTTGTTCTTATTTTTTAACTTTTTTGTTGAACAAGAAGCAAGGGTGCTACTTCAGTCATACTCTTGGACAGTAAACTATAGATTGAATTCCATGGAAGCAAACTGGCTAGATAGCTCAGCAGACTAAAGCACCTTCTTAGGCAAGTTCTTTAGGCAAGTGCAGGGACCTGGTTTGATCCCAGCACCACATGCTGTGTCAGCCCTGAGCCCAGGGTATGCTGAGCCGACCATGCCTACAATCCCAGTGCTGGGGAGGCTAAAATCAGGAGGATCACTGAGTCTGAGCTGCATAGTGAGACCCAAATACATTAGAAAGGAAGGAAGGAAGGAAGGAAAGGGAAGGAGGGAGGAAAGAGGAGGGAAGAAAGGAAGAAAAAGGAGAAAGAAAAAGAAAAAAGAAGATCCAAAGTGCATAATTTTGTTTTCTTCAATCTCTGACATTCTCTCTTGATATTGGATCTGACTTATTGGAAATAAACTTTAAGTCTCATTCAACTATTTAACTAAAATGAATCATTGCACAAATGAGGAGATAAAGTGGTTTATGAGCTAACCTGTAAATTGTAGTTACCGTGGAATCTGTAGACTTGGGGTTGAACCCAATATTCCTGAGATTGCATAACGGTGAGCTATGAGTGCCCCAAGGGGAAAAACACAGCGCACACTCATTACTATAGCATAAAGCAATGTCTCATCACTTACACATGCAGTGACACAGGGCACAAAAGCAGGCTGAAATTAGCTTCATTGTAAAACTATAAATTAGCTTAATTGTAAAATTAGTTTCCACATCACATGTTAAATCAAAGGGTTCACTTTGGTTGCTAAGTAGATAATAGAGAAGGCCAAAGTGGTAAGCCAGGTTAAAATGTGCGCAAATGCTTTACAAATTGCCTATTTTCTAATTCGATCACAAGGCTTAAGAAGTGGCACATTTAACAGGAAGAGAGCTCCAGGGGGAATGGATGACAAGTACAGTTAATTCTTTGAGTTAATTCTTCAATAACTTCTCAAACTGTATTACATCTTTTGCAACCAGAAAGCTAACAATATATTCCTCAGGATCTAGTGCTTTCCCCAACACCAAGTTGGCAATCAGTAAATATTAGGTAAAGGAAGGAAAAGGAAGAAGCAAAGTAGGACAGAATGTGTGCTTCCGGGGGCTGGTGATGCAGCTCAGTGGCATAAGTGCCTGCCTGGCAAGTGCAAAGTTCTGAGTTCAATCCCTGGTACTGCCAAAAAAAAAAAAAAAAGAAAGAAAGAAAAAGTATAAATGACCAGGAGTCATCTGTTGTTCTTCACCAAAGCTTGATGATTTAATCTTCCAAGTCCCTTTTGCCTATAAGTTCAGTGTTCTCTCAAGAAGTCTAGATCCAAGGGCCAATGAGATAGCTCAGCAGACTAAGCGTCTGCTTTGGCAAGTGCAGGGACCAAGGTTCAATCCCTGGTTCCACGTGCCAAGCTGGCCCTGCCCCTGGGGCATGCTGAGCCAGTGACCTAGCCCAGGCATGCTGGTGCACACCTGTAATCTCAACACTAGGGGGTGGGGTGCTGCAAAAACAGGAGGATCCCTATGAATCTGAGCTGCATAGTGGGACACTGTACCAAACACATAAATTAAAAAAAAGAAGTCTAGATCCAGCTCTTACCTGTCCCAGGGAGTCAGCTGTCTCATTAGGAACACAGAAGCTGAGACAGGGCAGCCTCATTCAGACCTTGGTACCTGCTTTGGTTGGCTGTCTGACCTCAAGCGAGTCATTTTGTCTTGACATCTCATTTGTGAACCAGGAGCTATAACAGCATGTCTTAAGGTATGTTGTAAGGGTTACGCAGCCCCAAGGGGAAAAACACAGCGCACACTCATTACTATAGCATAAAGTACACAGCACACAGTACTATGGTGGCTGGCTAGATGTCCCCCAGAGCCTCACGCCATTAGAGGTGGGGCTCTTTGGAGGTGGCTGGACCTGGAGTGTGTGATGCTGGAACAGAATGATGATGCAATCTGAAGGGCACTAGGATTAAGGGTGTGAGTGCTCTCTGCCCTGAGTAGCCTGGACAAGATCCAAGAGGCAGGAAGACGCTATTAAGGTCCCTTTCTTGCTTGCTTGCTTGCTTGCTTGCTTGCTTGCTTGCTTGCTTGCTTGCCTGCTTGCTTGCTTGTGCTGCCTGCTGCCTGCCACGGACTGTTCCCCCTCCATTTCTTTCTGCCTGCCACGGACTGTTCCCCCTCTGCTGCCTTCTGCCTTCCACGGACTATTTCTTCTCCCAGCCACACTGCCATGGAGCCAGTAGATTATGGACTGAAACCTCTGCAGACTGAGCTAAATCAGACTTTCTTCCTTTAACTTTGGGTGTCAGATACTGTCTCAACAATGAGAAAAGTAACTAAGACACATAAAGCACTTAGGACAGCTCCCGGCTGCCATGCAGACAGCCTCTGACAGAGCTTGCAGGGACCTCATACCTGCTTCTCAGAAGAGACTGAAGCGAGCGACTTCTACGACAGACTACAACAAGTGGTGCAGAGGTTAACAGCCTACAGGATGTTCAGACAGCTGGTAACATGTGGCTTCTCAGTGTGTCCACAGGGACTTTTCCTAAAGATGTTAGCATTAGGACTGAGTGATGATGGCCCGGCCAGAGGGGGACCACCACCCCAGGTATGGAGGGTCCAGGTGGAGCAGAGAAGACAACGAAGGCCAGATTTGCTCTTGGCTCAAGCCAGGACATTCAGTTTCAGTGCATTTGCCCCTGGACGTCCGTGCTTCTGGTGCTCAGGCCCTCAGAGAAGGACAGGAATGACACCACTGGCTTTCCAGGCCTCTGGCTTACAGGGAGATCCAGGGACTTTTCACTTCCACATGGAATGAAGCCACCCCTTGTAAAACTTCTCTTTTCTCCATACACAGATGATAGACAGATAGACATGCTATTGGTTCAGTTTTTCTGGAGAACCCTGAAAATATTTAATGGCATTCCTCCATCTCTCTAGCACCTTCTCTCAACCTGTCTCCCATGCTATGAACTCCTCCATGAAGAGGCCATGTGATAAGGAGCTGAGGGAGCCTCCACTTGTGGTCTGTGAGAAAAGAAAACCTCTGTCCCACCATCCTCGCAGCCTAATTCTGTCAACCCACACAGAGTGTCCCCAGGGGGCCCAAGACTCCTCAGCCGCTGACAGTCCCAGAGCTGCGGGTCCCAGCCATGCCTGTAAGGTTCCTGACCCGCAGCAAATAAAATACTATGAGAAAATGAAAGTTGTTTTAAGCACTAAATCAGGAGACCACTTGGCGTGCGGTAAGAGGTAACCCACGACTGAGCCTCCTGTAGATGTCACCTACTAGCAGACATTCCCATCTCCTCTGTCCTGTCCCGCCTCGCATGGCAAAAAAACCACATCCACCCAAGTTAAGTAAACGGGAAGTCCAAAAAAAGTAATCTTTTCTCAACATTTCCTCCTCTAACTCGACCAGCTTCATGAATAAAAAAGCATTTCTGAAACAGAAAGTTCAAAGGGTACGATAAAAATAAACTTGGGTTATTTTAAAACGAGAAAGAGAAAGTGGAGGAGACTGGCCAGAGCGGCTAGCAAAAGAGAGAAAGCCACCAACAGGGAGGGCAGGAGGGCCGGAGGGCACTGCGGGCTCCAAGGCCGTGGTAAGAAGCTCGGCTCTTATTCTGCGTGGGAAGCAGAGCGGGTCAGTGAGGCGCGCCTTCTCTCGCCTGCCTGCCTCCTGCTGTGAGCTCCTCCCGGGATAGGCCTGTGGCAAAGCCATCACTTAGTTCTCTTTGTCCTAGTAGAGCCCTTTGGCTGCTGTGTGGAATAATAATTACAAAACAAGCAGAAAGCAGAAAGACAAGGAAGAGACTGCATCGTAAGTGACAGATGAAAGCCCTGGAAATGAGACTAGGATGGCCTGCAGGGGACCCTGGAAGTGGGGAGCGTTGAACTCCTCAGCCCCTGGAGGGGAAGCAGGCCACCGCTGATCAGGTTGGGTTGAAGGAAAATGGGAAAGGAGCAAGTTCAAGGGCAGAAGCCAAGATGTCTCTTCAGATTACATAAGTGTGGAATTAAATTTGATATCTAAGAGTTCAATCCCCGGTACCGCAAAAAAAAAAAAAAAAAATGATATCTAAGTAAAAAAATGTCAAGCGGGCAGATGGAGATACCCATCTAGAATGAGAAATTTGTTCTGGACATTAGTGGGAAATCAACATAAAAATGACATTTAGCATCCGAGAACTGCAGGGGGCTCTCCAGGAAGAATGAACGTGTAGGTGGGAAGAATACCCCCCGGGCAACACTGGGGCAAAATAAACTGAGGCGTGAGACTCTTGACTCCATAAAACCTTACACGTGCACGATTAGGTCGTTCCTAAGTCTCCTAAAGCTGTCTCTGTATTAGGGCATGTTGACAGCGCACGGCGGGACACAGCGTGGGAGAGGGACTGCGCACGCGCCGCCGCCGGCCCCTCGGGTGCCCCGCCTCTGGCGCGCGGGGCGGGCGCGTTGCCATGGAGCCACGCCCGCGCCTTTTTAGCCACTTGGCCGAGTCCGCGTTCGCAGCGGTGAGTCCGCGCAACACAGGAGCTGGTGCGGGCGCAGAGCACAGCTCCAGCGGCGATCGCTCTGCCTCGCGCGAAGAGCAGGGGCTTTCTCGGTGAGGCCCTCTGCGGAGCTCCGCGGAGCGCTCGCTGCAGGAGAGGGCTCTTGGGACCCAAGAACCCTGCCGGCGGCCAAGGGAACGGAGTGATATAGGGGAAAGAAACTCCCAACCTAAAAGACACTGGGGAAGAACCGAAGAACGAATTTTAGGAACAACGGAGGTTAAAAGCAGAATATATTTACTGGGGGAAAGAAAGCTCCTGTACCAGAGAGAGACAGAAGGGGGACCCGAGTGCGTTGCCAAGGAATCTGCCTTTTATAGGAATTTTTATGGTACAAATCCAAGGAGGCGGGTCCAAAGTGGGAAATATGGGAACTCGCTAGATGGGCATGGGGTGGGACAAAATATGGTCAACCAGTAAGATTACAAGCACCATTGCTCAGGTAAAATTGATTAAATCAGGATCAAATGGGGAGCGAGTCACTGCAGGAATGAATACCGAACAGAGGCCCTCCTGTAGGGGGTTGGGTCAGTGACCCTTCCTGGCTGTTTCAAGCTGATTGATACCTACTTAGAATATCAATCCCTAGGGGTTGGGGAGATGGCTCAGAGGAAAAAGTGCTTTCCTGGCAAGTATTAGGTCCTGAGTTCAACCCTGGTACCACAAAAAAGAAAAAAAGAAAAAGAAAACTAGAATATCAACCCATGATGCACATCCCCAGGGAGGCATGTGGGTGTGTTTACTTTCACTTTTTTTTTCTCGATCTTTTTGAGACAGGGTCTCGCTCTGCAGCTCAGGCTAACCTTGAGCTCACTTTGTAATCCACGCTGGTCTCAAACTCTTAACGATCCCCTTGCCCCCGCCTTGCGAGTGCGAGCGCTGGGATTACAGGTGTGCGACAGCACGCCAGGCCTTACTCTTTTGTCTTCAGGTCTGGCCCACAACTGAGCGCCGCCTCTCCCACAGTTGCAAAGTTTTGTTGTTTCCTCGAGGGCCCAGCCCTGTCTGCCTGTAAATCTTCTAACTCAGCTGCCCGCAACAAGAGCAGGAAGCGCCTGGGAGGGGAGCGGCCCAATCGCCAGCTGGAGATGCACCTGCATAGCAGACAACAAATGCGCGGGGCCTCGGGGTGGAGAAGGGCGAGCAGTGGGGCAGGGAGCCGGGCGCGAAGGCAGGTACGTGTGCCCGTCTCCTTCCCGCAGCCGACGTGTTATTTATTTGTTTTCTCCCCATCCAAACCTCAACATTTTCCTCCTTTCAGAACCCTGACCTGGACAGAGCAGAACAGGCAGGAGTTGAGATTCAGTAGTTACTGATATCTTGAAACAAGGTCTAACTCGGGCTGGTTTTGAACTGGGTGGTGATCATCCTGCCTCAGCCCCCTCCGCGCTCGGATTACAGGCTGTGCCACCACACCCAGTTCGCCCACTTTAAAATGTGAAAGTCTGGGGCCGGGGAGATGGCTCAGTAGAATAAGTGCTTCCCTGGCAAGAGCAAGGGCCTGAGTTCAATCCCCGGTCCGCAAAAAATAAATTAATTAATTAAAATGTGGAAGTCTGGTAGCCTCAGCCTTGAAGAGATAAAGAGACTGCTTTGGGACTCCACCCTTCCTCTCTGGGTGGTAAAATAATCCGTCCTCAAGTGTTTATTATTTATTTGTTTTCTCCAAAGCATTGCGGCCTCTTGAGCAGCAGCAAACGCCCAGATCCTCTGCTCCTGACTCCCTTTCACTTAAGGACCTGGTCGCCCCACCCGCCCCCTCCCCTCCCCTGCCCACTTCCTGGGAGCCC
>NW_004524623.1:13065742-13067208 GCF_000260255.1 Octodon degus
TTTTCCGGAACCGGGGATTGAACTCAGGCCCTTGCGCTTGCCAGGGAAGCACTTATTCCACTGAGCTATCTCCCCGGCCCCATTGAGGAAGAGTCATGAGCATCCACGGGCACCGCACTCCTCTGCCTTCCCAGCAGGCCACCTCTGGCCCCCAGACTCATCTTAGCGGCGATGCCTGGCGTTGGAAAAAGTCCCAGACTCAAATGGCGGGTGCAGATCATAAAGTACTTAGACATCGAGAGATCCTCACGACGAAGTATTCTGCTTCTGCAGAAGGCGCCAGCGAGGCCCAGGCGAGGACGAGGAGGCCCCCCGACCCCAGCGCGGCGGCGGCCGGGACTTTCACACTCCGGGCTGCGCTCCGAGGCTCAGAGTCGGGCGCGGAGGCGGAAGGGCTGGGCTGGTGCGCGGCTGAGTGGGAGGGTCTTGGGGTTCGCGAGGCGAGTGCTCGGTTCTTCACCTGGCGGACGGCAGTGTTCTGGGAAGAGGCACGCAGTCGCCTCAGGATACTACGGGGGTGGGGAGTAGTGGATGGCCAGGTCATATATATCCCCAAATCGGAGTTGCTTTGGCCTCGCGCCTCCATTAAAAACAAAAAGGCTACGACTGCCCCCAGGAGGGGAGCACCGCTGGGGCTGGGCTCGCGCTCGGAGCGCCGGGGGTGCAGAAGTGCGGTGGGGACGCATTCGCCGCCCGGGTCCTGGCGGATCCCGCGGGGAGCGCTGGAGCGGGCAGCCCTGCCAGGACACGCCCTTCAGGGAGGCAGGTGGACTTGTCCTCACTCCTGGGTGAACCGGTCCCTGCACACAGTGTCCCTCAGGGGAAGCAACTGCGGGAGGGCACAGCGGGTGGCCACGGCTGAGTCCGCAATGCTTGGCAACCCTGCGACACACTTTGCAATCTCTCTCCCTCCCTCCTCCCCCGCCTTCTTCTCTGCCGGGTGGTGCTAGGGACTGAACCCAAGACCTTCAGCCTTTTTTAAATTTTTGAGAGGGCGATGGTGACACACCTGTAATCCTAGCATCGGAGAGGCTGAGGCAAGGAGGATCATTGTTGGGTTCAAGGCCAGCCTGCACTGCTTAGCAAGACCCTGTCTCAAAAAATGTTTGAGACAGAGTCCTGCTAAGTACCTAAGTTTGCCCAGGCTGGGTTCAAACTTGCAAATCCTCCTGCCTCAGCCTCCCAAGTAACTGGGATTATATGTGTGTACTAGGCCAGTTACTTTTCTACGAAGGGTTATCTTTATTATTTTGTTTTGTTTTTCATCTTTTTTCCCCAGTACTGGGGATTGAACTCAGGAACCGGTGCTTGCCAGGCAGGTGCTTATTCTTCTGAGCTATCTCCCCAGCTTTGTTTTGTTTTTGATACCCGGTGTGGAACTCAAGGTCTTGTGCTTGCCAGGCAGGCACTAAACTGCTGAGCTATATCCTCAGCCCCAAGGGTTATCTGTAAAGTGTAACTGTACT
>NW_004524623.1:13068478-13071564 GCF_000260255.1 Octodon degus
CAGCCCAAATTTTTCCCTTTACATGTTCCATTCAGTGTTAAATATTATAAAATTTTTATTGTCAAAGCCAGCTGATTTAATCTGAGAGGTACAGATAAAGGTGAACATTGGGCTATAGCCACGCACTCAACTGGAAATGTTTTCCTTCTTGGTAGATTTGTTTTGTGTTTTTTGTGGGTTTTTTTTGGTTTTTTGATAGATTTGTTCTGGGGTTTTGTTGTTGTTGTTGTTGTTGTTGCTTGTTTTTTGTGGGGTTTTTTTGGAATGTTTTCTTCTTTAAAAAAACATAGTTGGGGGGGGCTGGGGAGATGGCTCAGTAGAACCAGTGCTTCCCTGGCAAGTGCAAGGGCCTGAGTTCAATCCCCAGTTCCACAGGAAAAAAAAAAAAAAAAGAAAGAAAAAAAAGAAAGAGAAAGAAACTGAGGAACATGCCAGAATCTTTGAACAATAGAGATCTGTATATTCAGATAAAACAGAAATCCCGATAAATTAGAAGATTAATGGGAAAATTATAAGGCCAAAGTGACACAGGAAGTTGGAAAATAGCCAGGTGTGGTTTTGCATTGGCAGTAGTAGTCCCAGAGCTCTGGGAGGCTGAGGCAGGAAAATCTAAAATTCTGTTCTAAGTGATTTTCATTCTTTCACTCAAATACAGGGCCTCACCATGAGGTCCAGCAGGCTTTGTACTCACTACTAGCCCAGGCTGGCCTCGACCCCCAGTGATCCTCCTGCCTCAGCCTCCTGAATGCTGCATTTACAGGTATGCACCAGCCGTGCCAGGCCCAGGTCAAAGTGCTCTATTCATCAATTGACCCCTCTTAACACCCTCCAGTGTCACTCCTCAGTATTACTCTATTTTACAGCTACAGCAGTAAGTTTCCTCTTGGCTAGATCACTTTCTCATCCCCGAGGCAATAGCAGTCGCTGCAGGGAGCAGGAGCAGAGCTCAGGTCCATAGCTGACCTGCAGAGCAGAGGCAGGAAGCTGCAAGGTCGGAGGAGGGGCCCCGCCCACCCGCCCGGTGACCTCTGCCCCTTCCCAACAGTCAGAGTGGCCGGCTATCTCCTCCCTTCCAAAGCCCCTACCAAGAGGGCTTGTGGTTAGCTTAGTTGTCTAAACCCTGCTTGGGCAAAACAGGCACAGGGAACTGTGATTCGATTCCCAGCTCCCCAAGCCTTACCAGACCCTCCCTTGGGGGGTGGGGGGGAGTCTGGTAAGCCAGCCAAAAAAATCCTTCCCAAGCCCCACCTATGACTGCGTGAGGCTCTGCTGAGCTATTGTTTACTTACCCACTTTTCCCCTTTTGCCAAACCTTCACAAATGCATGTGTACCATGGATAATCAGAAGTAATCCCCCACCCCTGCACTGGGACGGGACCCAGGGATCTTGTACTACATCCCTAGTCCTTCTCTAGGCAATTGATTGATTGATTGATTGATTGATGTTTTGAGACAGGGTCCTTCTATGTAATTCAGGCTGGCGTTGAACTCACTATATAGACCAAACTGACTTCAGACTCTGTGATCCTGTCTTAGCCTCCCAAGAGCCAGGATTATAGGTGTGCACCATCACACCCGGCTTCTAATTCTATTTTTGAGACAGTATCCTTAATTAAACTGCTCAAGCTGGCCTTGAACTTGCAATCCTCCTACTTCAGCCTCCTAAGCAGCTGGGAACACAGGTGTGGATCACCTCTACCAGCCAAAATAATCCTCTCAAGGTGTTGCAGTTACCTTTGGGATGATGTGCCGTTAGACTAGTAGTGAGAGGAAGAAGAAATTAGTGACCTCAGAAGAGCCTTCTCAGAATTATGTCATTTTCTGCCAACATATTGCAAAATCACTAGTGGTGCACATAACGCCGAGCCCTGTGTGTCTGTTGTGTATGCCAGGGGAACAGGGTGGCAGCCAATACTTCCGGGTGTGTCGGTCGAGGTTCCAAAGCATTTACAGTTACTCTCTTGACAAATGAGAAAGCACTCCTGCAGTTAGCACCTTGGCCGTGCGATTCTGACGCCCTTTGTCCACCCTAACTGGGTGAAGCCAGATCCTGCCAGGACTCCGGCTGCACACCTCGAGCCAGGGAAGCAGGCGCGGCTGTGTCCACCCCAGGGCAGAACGTGTTTAGGAGAGTGTGGCTGCTTTTGCGCACAGTCTGTTCCCTCCCTGGCCACTGACTGTGGCTCTCAGTGGATCCTTTCCAAAGCATTCTCACGCAGCCCTGCGCGCACCAGCTCAGCCTGTTTTTGAAAAGAACATGCTAAGTAGAGTCAAGAGTTCTATTCCATTCCGGTAAACATCAAGCTCAACCTTTCTGGTAAAACTACTCATTTGCATAAATGGTTATTTGTCATGGTAGATATTTACATTATGGCCAAATAGCTCAGTGGATTAAAGCACTGCAAGCAGGTGCAGGGCCAGGGTTCAATCCCCGGGCTGGGCCTGGCCTGCGTGTGGACCCCCTTCATCCTCGCCCCGCACTCTGAGAGGCAATTGAGACTGGGCGTAGTGGCGGCGGGCGGCAGCCTGTAATCCCAGCTCTTGGGAGGCTGTAAACAGGCAGATCACTAGGAGTCCTATCTAGTAGTGTGACCCTGAACACCCTATAGATCCTTCCCTAAAATACTAAAAAAAAAAAAAAAAATTACACTCATTTGACAAAGAACTATGTGAGATTCATGAAAGCCATGTGTATCTTCTGGAGGAAAATAAAACAACGCAAAGAAAAATAAAGGAATGAAACTGAAAACCAAGCAAGATGTGTTGGCGCACAACTGCAGTCCTAGCATTCTGGAGGCTAAGGCAGGAGGATCACTGAGCAAGGTCAAGGCCAACCTGGGCTGCGAAGTGAGCTCAAAGTACTTCAGAACTGCACAGTGAGACCCTGTCTCAAAAAACAAGCACAGGGGCCGGGGAGATGGCTCAGTGGAATAAGCGCTTCCCTGGCAAGCGCAAGGGCCTGAGTTCAATCCCCGGTTCCGACAAAACAAAAAAACTGTACAAGAGGGCTCCAACTCACACACAGGTTGTACTGCACCATTCATTTCTTTAAAAATTAGTTACCTCAGGGGCCGGGGAGATGGCTC
>NW_004524623.1:13073384-13075779 GCF_000260255.1 Octodon degus
TCTAGGACAATTTATTATTTTTACGGACAGAAATCTCAAGAGTACACTTAGCCCAGTTGAGTGGCAAGTTCTTCAGCCTTTGCCTTTTCCTTCTTGGCAATACTAGCCACGGGTCTGGGGACCATATCTGGGGACTGTATCTCATCGTATCTGTCATGGTCATTGGTCCTGACTGCTATCACCAGCTTAGCCAGGGTGCCTTTGTCTTCGAGTGGCCACGTGTGAAGGCAGCGGCGGTGCAGGGTTCCTGAGGACCGGATGCCCCAGCCTGACCTCCCCTGGATGATGCAGCACGGGACTCCAGCTTGCAACACAGGGCAGGCGGGAACACGGCCAGCTGAGTGGGGTGCTCGCTGTGCGGTCGCCATCAGCTGAGCCTTCTTGTTCCCTACAAGCCCTGGACAGTGCTGACACCTGCTCTGAGGCCCAGTGGTCTCTTGGAGACGTCCCTTTTGCCAGCAGCTTTCTTCTCCACCTGGCCAGCAGCCTCTGCGGCTTCTCTTGCTGCGCCTCTGGTCTGCACTTCGTGGGCGCGCTGCATGGCGCTGCAAGGCCTGGGGCACTAGCTTATGGCAGAGGCACCGCCAGCTGCTTACACAGAACAGCTCTGTCGCTGCAGCCGCAGGTAGCAGGCCATTTGGCAGAGCAGGTGAAATCCCTCCCCGAGTGCTGGGTGTCCTCCTGGACAAGTGCTTTGGCCTCTTCTCAAGTGAGATTTGCCACCTTCTTGCCTTCTGCTTCTTTGTGACAGCAGTGCTGGGCACCTTCTTCCCCTTGGCCTTCATCCCTCTCAGTGTCTCAGGCAGCTATCAGGAAAAGAAAATAAAAGGAGTTCCAGTGCAGTGTGTCGCACCAAGCTGGGCCACTGTCGCTGCTGTCCAATTCCAGAACATTTCAGGCACCCATAAAATGAACTCCACACCTATTCATCACCCCAGTTCCCATGTCCCTTCGTCCCCCGAAAATCACCAAGCCAGCGCCTGTCTCTTGGACTTGCCCACCCTGAACATTGCATAGACACGAACACCCTTACGCCATGGTATGGGTTTTGTTCATCATTTTTCAGTTGCTGAATGTTTGGATGTTTCTAACTTTTTTTTTTTTTTTTTAGGGAAGGGTCTACAGGATGTTCAAGGTACTAGATCGGACTCGTAGTGACCCGCTTGTTTATAGCCTCTCTCTTCAGATCGTATAAATCTTTCGCCTTTTACCAAGAGCTGAGATTACAGGCACGCGCCACCATACCCAGTCTCAATCGCTGTCTCAGTGCACCTGGGGGGAGGGGGAGGCAGGGCCGGCACTGCAGGCCCGGAATCGAACCCCAGCCCCTGTGCCTGCTTGCAGGCACTTTAATCCACTGAGCTATTTGACTGGGTCTCTAACTTCTGATTATAGCAATGCTTTGTACATGGTTTTTTTATTTTTTATTTTTTTGTTTGTTTTTCATGGTACTATGGATTGAACTCAGGACCTTGTGTCTGCCAGGCAAGCACTTATTGTACTGAGCTATCTCCCCAGCCCCTGCACATGTTTTTTGTTCAACTTTCGTGTGGAACCCACGATTTCAATACCTAGACATAAAGCTGTGGAGTCACATGGCAGCTCTATGTTTGACATTTCAAAGAAAACCCACAAACTGTTTTCCACAGCAGCTGGGCCCTGTTCACATCCCTGTTGGCGTGATGTGTAGGGTGTTGACTGCTCCACAGCCCGACCGACATCTGTTACTTTCCTTTACCATAATTGTTGCCATACTAGTAGGTGCGCAGGAGTATTTATTGTGGTTTTGATTTGCATTTTCTTTGTGACTAATATAGTTGAGTATCTTTTCATGTGCTTACTGACCAGATGTGGAAGGGCTTTGAGGAAAGGGCTCCCTGGATGCTTCACCAGACCTTTAACTGGACCGCTTGACTTTTCCTTGTTGAATTGGCAATGTTTTTATACATGGTGTACTCTGAGCTTAGAGATGCAACACTGGCCAGGCAAGTGTTTATCCTACTGAGCCATCTCCCCGGCCCCTTGGAGATGCAATTGGAAAATATTTCCTTTTATTGTATGGATTGCTGTCTTTTGTCCTTTCTCTTTCTTCCTTTCTTTCCTTCTTTTTCTTTCTTTTCCCCAGTACTGAGAACTAAACAAAGGGTCTTTGCAGTGAGCTACATCCCCAGCCCTTTCTTTTCTTTTTTTTTTTTTTAATTTTTTTAAGCATTTATTTATTTATTAGTGTGTGTGTGTGTGTGTGTGTGTGTGTGTGGCCAGCTCAGCCCACCAGGGGGCGCAGCTGGCTGGCATGTGGTGCTGGGGGATCGAACCGTGGTCCCTGTACTTTGCCAAGCTTGTTCCAAGTAGGTGCTTTAGACCACTGAGCCATCTCACCAGCCCCCTTTCTTTT
>NW_004524623.1:13075964-13076861 GCF_000260255.1 Octodon degus
AGTGCTTAATCCACTGAGCCAGCTCCCCAGCCCTTTCTATCCTTTATTCTGATCTCTCAAGGCGGACTCAACTTTTCAGACCGCTCCCAGCCTCCCAGAGTGCTGAAATTACGCGTGTACCACTGCGTCTACTTAGTTCCTGGTAGTGCTGCTTATGCAGTTTTATTTTTCATTTTGATGAAGCCCAATTTATCTATTTCTTTCTTTTGTTAATTGTGTTTTTGGTTAGATAGAGGGTGGGACAAAATGGAGTGTATATATACAGTGGCGTGAGGACCACAGGGACGGCTCCCCGAGAGAAGACCATGTGTCTCCATTTTGCTAAACCCGGCCCTAACCCTGTGTATAGTTGCTCTGCCCCCTCAGTTGGCCTTAAGCAATGCAAAGGGGGTCTAGCCGAGGCGCTGACGTGTCGCCTTTGAAGCAGTGCACAGGTCAGTGATGCCCTGCCTGTTGCGGCCTGCTGACTGAGCTAGGCCAAGAGCAGCTTGGACTGAGCCTCAAGAAAGAGTGGTGACATGCCAGGGCGGGAAGTCAGTTGCTGTGGTGGTGCGCACCTGTAATTCCAGCACTTGGGAGGCTGAGGCAGGAGGATCCTTGAGAGTTTGAGACTAGCCTGGGCTACACAGTGAGTTCAAGGCCAGCCTGAACAGCATAGCAAGACTGTGTCTCAAACACACACACACACACACACACAGAGGCCAGCCCCATAGCTCAATGGATTAAAGCTCCTGCAAGCAGCTGCAGGGACCAGGGGTTCAATCCCCTGGCCTGCTGTGCTGGCCCCATCCGAGGGGCATGCTGAGATGGCAATTGAGACGGCATGGTAGTGTGCACCTGTAATCCCAGCTCTTGGGAGGCTGTAAACAGGTGGATCATTACACGTCCAATCTAGTA
>NW_004524623.1:13077400-13085162 GCF_000260255.1 Octodon degus
CCCCGCCCAGCCCAGCTCCCAGCCCTCACGTATTTCCTGCCAACTGGTTCAGCCCTGGCTTGAGGCCTTTTGTTCCTCCAGGACTTGGGACGCCCTGGGCTCCCCACAACTGCAGGTATGTGTTTGTCTCTTTATTCTTGCCATGGGTTGCATTAGAAGTGGTACAGTGGAATGTACTTACCAGAATTCCGGTAACTTCTCACTGGGATTACAAATATAAACTCTCAACTGTGATGTGGTCCAGACAGCCTTCCTATCTTATGGGATAACTAAATTAAGCTAGTTAATGTATCTTCACCTCTCTCTCTCTTTTGTGTGTGTGTGTGGAGAGAATGTTTCAAATATATTCTTTAAGCAATTTTGAAATATCTACACAATATCATATTACTAACTATGGGGTCAAACCTAAAAAAGTCATATTCAAGTTTTTGAGCACCTCTAGGTTACACAGCCTATGAGTTCAGTAACCACTTGCTAAAATTCTTTTTTTTTTCTTCGTTACCCCAAATGCCACTAACAATATTTGAGATTTGTGTATGGTGAATGAGTTCAGTGGTCCAGCTGGGGGAAGCCCTTGGTCCAAGCAGCACTGTAGGGAGTGCAAGGCAGGGAGAAGACATAGGTTCCTGTCCCTGCAACCTCCTTCATGGGGTGGCTGTATTTTCAGATAAAAAAAAAAAAAAATCTCCAAAGCTTAGACCATGCAGGTGATGCCCTCGTTAGTAATTTTACACAACATGATTAAACTAGCATTAACGTATACTCGTGTATACATCATATTCATAAACATTAATATATAAGTATCAATCAATATCAGTAAGTATCAAAGATTGGGGCTGGAGAGATAGCTCAGAGGCATAAGCACTTACCAGACAAGCACAAGGACCTGAGTTTGATCCCCAGCCCCACATGCTGTGCGGTCTCTGCTCTGGATGTGGGCGCCCACCATGCGGCCCCAGAACCAGGCATGGTGGCGCAAGCCTATAATCCCAGCACTCAAGAGGCTGAGCCAGGAGGATCTCTGCGACTTTGAGACCAGCCTGGGGGATACAAAAAAGTGAGCACAAGGCCAAATTGCATAGCGAGACCATCTCAAAAAAAATAAAAAAGTATCAAGGATGATTAAGTATCAATGAAAAGCACCTCCTAAGGCTATACCTGCATCTCTTTCTAAATGGTGTGTGTGTGTGTGTGTGTGGCCAGCTCAGCCAGCCCTGATGTACACACAGTTTCCAAGCAACTGATACAATATTTATATAAAGGACTTGCACATCCTTGGAGTGTGTGTGTGTGTGTGTGTGTGTGTGTGTGTGTGTGCATGACTGTATTATATTAGTTATGATTTTTTGGTCTGGTGTAACAAAAAGGTCATATTTGAAACTACAAGTGGTAGTGGACACCTGTAACACCAGCACCCTGGGAGCCTGAGGTAGGAGGATTACAAGTTCAAGTCCAGCCTGGACAACTTAGTGAGGCCCTGTCCGAAAGTTAAAAGGCAAAGCAAAAGGATCCAGGCAGAGTGGCAAGAAGCTATAACCCAGTGCTTGGAAGGCTGACGCAGGCACACACACACGCAGGCGCGCGCGCACACACACACACACACACACTGGGAAGGAAATACTTGGTATCAGGGAGGAGGAGCCTCGACAGGCAGTAACAAGACACGCTAGCATCTTGCTTATGTCACCAGAGTAGGCTGTTGCACTCCAGAGCAGCCTCTCCCAGCCTTCTTCCATTATTCTACACACACTAAGTATTTTTAAACATTTTTTGTTTTGGACTGGTGAGATAGCTCAGCAGACTGAAGCGCCTGCTTAAGCAAGTGTAGGGACCGAGGTTCAATCCCAGGCACCACATACCACGCCAGCCCCACCCCCCGGGTGGACTGAACCGGCCACAGAGTCCGGGGCAGAGTGGCGCATGCCTGTAATCCCAGCACTGGGGAGGCTGAAAACAGGAGGATCACTTTGAGTCTGAGCTGCGTACTGAGACCCTGTAACTACCAGATACATTTAAAAAAAATTTTTTTTTTTTTTTTTTTTTTTTTGTGGTATTCAGAGCTCTACCACAGAGCTATGGCCCAAGCTTGTTTGCATGTATGCATTTGTTTATTCATTTATTTATTTGCAACAGGGCTGCACTAAGTTACCCAGGTTAGACTTAAACTTTTTTTTTTAATTTTATTTCTTTATGTGTGTGTGGTGTGTGTGTGTGGCCAGCTCAGCCCACCAGGGGGCGGGGCGGGCTGGCATGTGGTGCTGGGGGATTGAACCCCGGTCCCTGTGATTTGCTAAGCTTGTTCTAAGTAGGTGCTTTAGACCACTGAGCCATCTCACCAGCTCCTAGACTTAAACTTTTTATTTTTATTTTGAGGTAGGGTCTTGCTCTACAGTTCAGACTGGTTTTGAGCTCACTTGGTAGCCCAGGCTAGTCTCAAACACTCAAGGATCCTCCTGCCTCAGCCTCCCAAGTACTGGGATTATAGACATGCACCACCATGCCCAGCCTTCTGGACTTTGGGGGGGTACCACCACTGAGCTATATCCCCAGACCTGGACTTGATCTTTTGATCCTTCTGCCTCAGCTTCTCAAAGGGCTGGATTTACAGGGATGCACCACCACACCCAGCTCACCGCGAACTTTCTACTGACCTGCAGTACAAGAAGCACAGAACTTCTTGCTGTTTGCACTAGTGCGGACTGAACCAAGGACCACCACACTACAACTCCTGCCCTTTTTATCTACCTACTTCTAAACACGGAGACAGCGCCTCACTGGATTGCCCACGCTGGCCACGTAGGCCTGGCTCATGAACCTTTTGTGGCTTTCTCTCCAATCACAGGATTCGCTCCTATCATTTTTCTTTCCCCTGAATCACGTGCTGTGGCACTGTAGTGTTACATATATTATAAAATAAGCCAAAAGGGTACAAAAAGAATGAGATGGGCAAAAGGAATGGAGCCCTGGCTTTGCCAAGTGCCCCTCAGCTGCTGGGCACTGCAGAGAACTTAGGAACCCGCTTTAGAGCCAGCAGAACCCCTGCAGTCACAGCGGGAGCAGCCGAGGCCCAGGTTTGCTGATGGCTGGCTGGCCGTAATTCTACGGTGCCGCCCTAACCTTGGCCCAGCCGCTCGGTAAGGCTGAGGCAGAATGGATCATAAGTGTCAGCCCAGCCTGTGGTGATTTAGTGAGACCCTGTCTCAAAATATAAACAATAAAAGGGGTGAATAATATAACCCAGAGATAGAACACTTTCATTTTTTGTTTTTGCTGTATGGGGGATCGAACTCAGGACCTTGTGCTTACCAGGCAGGTGCTTATGCTACTGAGCTACATCTAAAGCACTTTCATAGCAAACACAAGGCCTTGGGTTTGGTCCCTGGTACTGAAAAAAAAAAAAAAAAAAAAAAAAGAAGTAAAGCAGAAAAGGAAAAGGAAAGAAAAAGAAAAGCAACCCTGCATAACATCCAGGCTGCCCAAGGGTTTACATTGTGGCCCCAGTACCTGCAACATCCAGGAACCGCAGTCTCGGGGGGTCATCCGGGAACCTGGCATGGGGGCAATGCCCAGATGTGCCTTCTCTGTGTGTGGTGCTAGCTCCTGAACCCGGTGCCTTCATGCATGTGACCACTGAGCTCCATTTTCAACCTCTCCTGCTAGACAGAGGCCAATGCTGTCTCTTTGTTCTTACTAAAGATTAACTCTATCGTGCTCACAGGGAAGTAGAGATTCTCCAGGCCGATTCTGCAAGGCATTTTCAAGGCCCATTGTTTGTAGAACATGGACAGAGCAAGCCCTCAGCTCCAGGTTTCAGCTCCGGTGGATGGGAAGCCGGAGAAGGCTGCAGTGGAACCTGGCTGGTTTGGCACAGAGGTTAAGGGCCAGAGTCTGGAGTAGCCTGGCCCCAGGGACCCAGGAGTGATGCCCTCTGGCTGGAGCCACAGGGAAAAGTTGCAACTAGAGGGCATCAAAGGACTACTTAGCTCAGGATTGAATGCAAGCTTGCTTCGATGAGTCTCCTGCCAGCATGCCTTGATGAAAAGCTCTGCGCGGCTGGCTGCAACCTCGGGAGCAGCGATAGGCTAGGGCTGGAGTGGAGCGCGGCGTGGAGATGGGGGCACCTGCTGGCCTCTGGGATGCCAATGAAGTGCTGCACGCAAGAGACCCTGGGCCGCTCACTAGTGCCACCAGCTCAGGTAGGTAAGGCCGATGAGGGGGTGGAATTTCGATGGGAAGCCAGCAACGACCCTTGGAGCAGTGGGGACAGAACCAACCAAAAGTAAAAGCCAAGAATATGGTTGCTGCCAAAGGGCCAGCGAGATAGCTCAGCGGACCAAAAGCATCTGCTTCAGCAGAACTCAGTGGCTTCAACCCCCTCCGGCCCCACCCCCAGGAAGCGCTGAGACTTCATTAAGACTGGGCGTGGTGGTGTGCACCTGTAATCCCAGCACTTGGGAGGCTGAAACAGGAGGATCAGTATGAGTCTGATCTACATAGTGAGACCCTGTACACCCCACTGTAAACCCTGTCTTAAATTCATAAAAAAGATTAAAAAGAATGTGCTTGCTACTGGAGGAGGGAAATTGCTCAGGGTCCCACGTTAATGCTAGCAGGCCCTTGCTACAGAACTAGGGAGTTTTTGTGGTACTAGAGGTCACACTGAGTTATACATCTAGCCCCATTTTTATTTTTTGAGATAGGGTCTGTTATCCAGGCTGGGCTCACTCAGGATTCTCCTGCCTCAGCCTCCCACAGCTCGGGTACTTGGCGTGTACTGCTGCACTCAGACCTTTTGAGATTTAAATACAGAACGTGAGCATAAAACAACCACTCTTCCTTGCAGTTGCAAAAACCCCAAGCCCAGCCAGGGGAAGCTAACTCAAGCTATACAAGTGTGGAAAACAGACGCTGTGGAACAGTAATTCCCCCTAACTGACACAGAGATGGCCAGCCTCCCGTCTCCTCTGCACCGAAGCTCAAGTGTGTCCAAGACCCCACACAACTTGCAGGATGAGTCTCCCTCCAGCTTGCAAGTTTCAGATCCAGAGAGTACTGTCCTGATTGCAGTAACCCAAGCCCTCAGGCTGAGGGCACCGCAGAGTGCACGCGGCAGTGTCCTCCTGTTCTCTCCTGAGGACAAGAGCCTCCGTGTCTCCAGGAGCCAGGATCTTGCCCCCTCCCCAGTGCCAGGCCTGGGCTGCCCAGGGGTGCAGACAGGTATAGCCGCTGGCAAGGAGCCTCCCTGGGCACCTTCCTCTCCATTGCTTCTGGCTTCTGGGTGAGTTTGGGGGACACCCAGCTTTGTCACTGAACCCCAGGAACTGTTTTCTGCACACAAAGACAGTATAGAAAATACAGTCTGGAGCTAACAAATAGCAAAACTGACTTAAAGGGCAGCCCCTCCCTCCGTGAGATCAGAAGGGCCCCTCACTGTCAGCCTCGGCAAGGCGGCAGCCAGGACCGGGCCCTCGGGTCCATGTGAAGGTGAGGATGCGGTGGGCGCACAGTTGGGGTATCCCCCAGCCCCCCAGCTCAGAAGGATCTCGAGAACTCAGCCAGCCCGAGCTACACAAAAGGACCTCAAGGTAGTAGGGAGATGAAAGAAACAGGGGAGACAGTTTGGAGTACAAAATGTTTCGGAATCAGAGTAAATTTTATGCCAATACCATGAATTCCTTATACCGTTACTACCTGTGGATTTATTTTTGCCTAAATGGCATATAAAAACCCCTGGCCCACCCAGGTGTGATGACAAATCTGTAACTCCAGCATTCTTGAAGCTAAGGTAGGAGGATCACCCTATAAAAAGCAAACAAACAAAAAAACCCAACCAACCAAAAAAGCATCTGGCTCGAGGTAGCGGTTTCATGAAAACCTTTGACTCGCTACACAAGTGTAACTTAAGTTGTCATGGCAGACCAGCTCCGAGACCCCTCACCCCACTGCTGGCATCGCAGAGCATGCTGTGAGTCTTGAGGCAGACAGCCCTGTGTATTTGCCACAGCAGTCTTGTAGGGGAGATCCTGCAGATAGCAAGTACCGGAAGCATCTCCCAGGAAGGCAAGCACTGGGCCCCACAGCTGCAAGGAAGCAGTGCGAAGCCAGCATGGGCTGTGGCGCTCTACCAGTGACAGTGGCCAACACCTCACAAGGTCCTTGCACGCAGCTCAGCTGGGCCTCACAGAACTGAGCGAGACTTTTCAGCCACTGCACGGTGGCACCGCACTCCATGGCGCTAGGTCATACAGGACCACCACCTTCCCACATTCAAAGGCAGGCAGCTGGTAACCTCACAGCCCCTGTATTAGGTGCCTGTGCACCACCTGACTGTCCCAAAGCAGGGCCGGGGTGTACCGTGCTCGAGGGCGAGCCTAGCACTCCTGAGGCCACAGTTGCGACCTCACTTACGCAGCTGTGTAAGTACACGAAAACCCCGAGAGCAGCGCAGGACTTCTGGCTCACAGATCTACCTTTGCCAGGTAATCTGCTTCAGAGCTTGGACAGGGGCTATACCTCGACTCCTCATAATCCTGAAGCAACTAAAATTCAGATGACTACAGGAACAGACTGAGAGTAACGAGCCCGACCCCGACACGGAAGCGCAGGGGCTCTGCCCTTCGCAGGCAAAGCCACCGCCAACCCTAAGCTCAGCACTGTGCACACCCTGTATTGCAATGCCCCGCGCAGCCTCATCGTTACTTCCCGAGAAAGCCTGCTTCTGTGGCCAGGCATAACAGCGCAGGCGCAGACCGGGTACATACGAAGGCCAAGAACATTAGTTAAACCAAAGATCTGGAACACAAGGCCACAACACAGTGCCTTATTTTCTAGTAAGACTAAATTTATTCAATATCCTAGTAAAAGTTTTGATTATAAGTATCCAACAGTATAAAAAGTACAAAACAGATTTGTAGATTTCTAATATATTAATACAAAGTGCATGACTACATACAGTACATCCTACAGGCAAAGAGGTGGAGGGAAAGAAGGCTGTGGTTGAGGTCTAGTAATAAATAAATAAATACAGAAGTAGAGATGATCCATATTATAGTATATTCTACCACCAATACTGCAGCCAAAATGTACAAAAAAAAACCCATTTCAAAACAACTCGGAGGATGATACTGGCTGGACTCCTGCGATACCCCCAGGGCGGTGGGAGAGGCCTCGCTCAAGTCTGCCCACAGTGGCTCTTATGTATGAGATTTTTACCCAAAACAAATATAAACTGAATATTCAGAGCTACAAAAAACCTTCGGGTAAGGCAAGCGCACGCCCCTCCCCCACTGTAAGAAGGCTGGACGGGCGCTATTTGCTTCCTGAATTGTCCGAAGAGGTGACAGCCTACTTTGGTTTGGGCTCAGCTAAGTGAGAAGCTAAAACGAGTGCCTCAGAACTGCACAGCTCCATGCTCCAGCGTCTCTCAGGCTCAAAAAGCTGAACCGCAAGAAGCCAAACCCAAACCAGCCCTGCTTGGCGTCAGCACGCGCCCCTTCTCTCCCACTGCACTGTACTGTGAATAGTGAAAACCCTAACACAGCCAGCCCTACCAAGACGGAGCAAGGCAGACACCACCGCGCGGATGATCGGCTCCCCGAAGGCCAACCGGAGTGCAGAGCCGAGACTGTGCGCGCAGGCTTCCCCGCCAAGCAGCCCAGCAGGGAGGCGACGTCCACACAGCCTGCTCTCCCACACTCGGCAAGCCCTCTAGGAAACTCGCCAGGAAGCATCAGCCCCCGTCTCCGCCACCCTGGAGCCTTGC
>NW_004524623.1:13086102-13099337 GCF_000260255.1 Octodon degus
TTCTTGTTGCTGCAGCACGGCTTGAAGAGGTGCGTGTCGATGAGGACTTCCCCAAAGCGGCCTTTGTAGATAATCCCACAGCATATTTTCTGTCTAAAGGGACAAGTGGAACAAAGCATATTAAGAGCAGGAAAGTAAATGCTGAGGGAACTAAACACAGAACTACTGTTCTTATTACTAGTCTAACATGACCAAGAGTTTCTACTTCTGCAATCTTCTCTCATCCCCAGTAAAAGGACTCCTGACAGACTGCACATTGACTGGGGAATGGAAACCACCCCTCCCTCTAAGGCTGCTATGGAATTTTCTTGACTATTAGGGAGGAAGAAGGCATTTAAGAGCATGTTTCAGGGGCTGCTTCTAAAATTAACTATTTCCTTCCAAACTTGTAGGTCCTCAAAGAACTCAGCACAGCCTCCAGAGGCAAGCAGATAGCTGCGGTGGTTTTATTTTAGTTAACCGAGTAGATCAAAGTGTGTAAGGGTGCTATCACTGGACATTAAAACTGGGAACAGGGGCTGGGGAGATGGCTCAGTAGAATAAGCGCTTGCCTGGCAAGCACAAGGGCCTGAGTTCAATCCCCAGTTCCGCCAAAAACAAACAAACAAACAAACAAACAAACTGGGAACAGCCAGGATCACCTGAGAAGCAGATCCCTTCTCAAGAAGGCAATATGGGGGCTGGTGAAATGGCTCAGTGGTCTAAAGCACCTACTTAGAACAAGCTTAGCAAAGCATCAGGGACCGCGGTTCAATCCCCCAGCACCACATGCCAGCCAGCGCCGCCCCCTGGTGGGCTGAGCTGGCCACACACACACACACATAAATAAATAAAATTTAAAAAAAAAAGGCAATATGCAGACTTCTCTGGACATACCCCAGTGACTGCGTCTTGCCTCCCTTGGCACTAGGGCAGTGGTGGCAGACCGAGAGCAATGTGCCACAGACAGCATTTGTTATCACTGAAAGCTCTAAAAGGTTGGCCACCATCGCTCTCGGGCTTTCGTTTCCCTTTTTGCCTTCTGTCTTCTGGTTCTGCCGTTTGTCTCTACTGTAAATTGCTAAGTTATCTACTACACAAACACCCACACGTATAGAATCACATTATATTTGGCAACTCTGGCTCAACATTGAGAAACAAAGACTCACATATAGGTACAGGGCTCTATTTCACTGGTGGGTGGACTATCCATTGTTGGTTTATCCATTCTCTGGCGTATAACTGTGGGGGTTTTTTGTTTTTTTGGGGGGGTGGAACCGGGGCTTGAACTCAGACCCTTGCACTTGCTAGGGAAGTGCTTATTCCACTGAGCCATCTCCATGGCCCCTCTGGCGTATGACTGTTGCCAATGACAATGCTGCTGTATGTGTGCAGCGTATACATCCTAGAACTGTTTTCTAGATTATACTGTTAGGACACAGGAATGGAACACCTTCAACTCCACTCAGCAAGCCAATTATTAGCCAACACGGTTAGCTTTTTCATTCCCATCTTCAAAATTTCACCTTTCCATGGTCTCCAAGATTTTACAACAGAAATTATATTAGCATTGACTGGTCTAGTGCATATAAAATTAAACTGTACTTCCTTAACTATGAAAACATATGAACATCCATGGAGACCACTAAGCTCTCAGCAGATTTAATATTAACCAGTTGGCTTTTCACGTGTATGAGAGTTGGCCCGAGGCTCATCAGGCCCTTGTCTGGAGCTGGGCAGCAGACTCATAGTACGTGAACCTCCGAGTCACAGGCCCCCACGGAGGCCTGTAAGACAAGGCCACAGTGAAGGACACCTGGCTCCAACCTCCGTAATTAACTAGATAGACTGTAGCTGCAGGCACCTCACTCCTGGGTGGAGACCTTCCTGAGGATGACACAGTTCTCCTAAACTAATGTAATGTCTTACTTGGAGAAGCCCTTGAGCAACTTCCAAGGTCTTTGAATGACAGGGCCCTGCCTCTCAAGGCAGAGTCCGTCTTTCTTCAGTGTTCCCCTAGTTCCTGCTTTGTTTTGATAAATAAATAGGGGCAGCCAGAGAATCTTGAATATTTTTCGTGGGGCTGAGGAAGTAGCTCCATAGTATAAGCGCCTGCCTGGCAAGCGCAAGGTCCTGAGTTCGATCCCCAGTACCAAAGATAAGTTTTAAAAATCAAAATAAAACATTGGGGCTGGGAAGATGGCTCCGTGTAATAAGCACTTCCCTGACAAGCGCAAGGGCTTGAGTTCAATCCCTGGTTCCACAAAAAAAAAAATTTCTAAGTATGTCATTGTGATACATAATGAATACATTCGTTGTGGGGAACTGATACTTAAAATGCCTACCACAGACCTAGTTCAACTTTCACATTCTGTACGTCCACTGATGAGATTTCTGGATGAATTTTTTTTTTTTTTTTTTTGCTTGCATCTGTTTTGTGCAAATTAGAAAATCCTTAACTACTTTCCCTTTGAAAATATTTTCCCTTTCCTACTCCACTTTTGAATTTTGGGGCCACACACATTTAAAAAAAAAAAAGTATGTGCAGCACTTACATATTTTTAGGTGGCAAAACTGATAGTTGTCAGAATTTTTAATCGACTCCACTATAGGAAATGCAGCTACCTAGAAGTATTTTCTAGCATTAATCAATTTTAGGAGGAAACACAGAACCAGAGCGCCTGCTCAGACCCTGTTCAAACAACCTCCAACCATGTGTACTGTTTGCCAAGGGTCATTTAGTTGGTACAGAAGTGGGCAACTGCTGCCTGTAATTAAGACTGGTGGTTGATTACAGGGTATTTTCTGTTGCTTTTACCTTTTCCAGTATGTAAGATCTAAAAAGGAGAAAACCGGCGTTCTGCTGGAGCCAGAAGCCATCTCTGTGTCCGAGCCATCATCTGACTGGTTACTGTAACAAGGAGACTGGGCGGGGGAGGCACTGGAGGTGGTGCTGTGCGCGTCAGAATCTGCATGGAAGGAAAAGCTCAAGGTCATCACTTGTAACCAACTCGGCACTGCTCCGAGATGACGTGTGTGTGTGTGTGTGTGTGTGTGTGTGTGTGTGTGTGTCTCCTAATGAACCCACTGTAATACACACTGAGTCGGAAGCACGTTTAAGCACACCTAGTGCACAGCATGGCTCAGCAACAGTGCACTGTGGAGTATCAGCTCTGCGCCCTGGAGACTATGGTGGCTGACCAGGGGCTGCTGACCAGGAGCCTCTGCTCGCACTGGCTGCCTGGCATCAGGAGAGAACTGCACGCACAGGGCGGGCTTGGGAGCACACCATTATCTGACACTGGCAGCACTATCTCCATTGATTATACATTACTTCAAACCGTTAAGTAAGACAGGGGCTGAGGATGTAGCTCAGTGCTATAGACCTGGTCCCGAGCTTGATCCCCAGTACCAAAAAACAAATGCAAAGGTCATTAAGATATTAAATTGAAAAAAAAAAAAGGACATTAAGTTGATAAAAAGGTAAACAAGAATTCATTTTCTATGCTAATTTTGAAGACAATTATTTTTGTTTGTTTGATGTTGGAAATCAAACTCAACCTCATACTTGCCAGGCAGGCACTGCACCACTGAGCTACATTCCCAGCCCTGAAAACTTACACTACAGTAATTTTACAAGTATTTCTGCTTCCAGCAAGGTGGGCTATACAGGGGCTGGGGAGATAGCTCAGTAGAATAAGCCCTTGCCTGGCAAGCGCAAAGGCCTGAGTTCAATCCCCAGTTCCACACACACACACACACACACACACACACACACACACACGATGGGCTATACACATTTTCCCTCTACCTACTGCTCATACAACTAAAAAAGCCCTGCTCATTACAGACCTAAAACTTCTGAGCTGACTGGAATGCTAAGCAACTCAAGACCTCAGACCTAAGGAAAGGTGAGCACAGTGGGGAATTCTCTAGCTTTTTTCTTTGCCTCAAAAATCACAACCTGGAGAAAGCAGCAACTCAGAAGTGCAAATGAGAATAGAACTGGTAGCACACACACACACACACACACACACACACACACACACACACACAGGAAAAGCCCCAAGAAATGCCACTTGAACTCTGTCAAAGGACTAGAGAAAGGGGGCAGCCTAACATTTGGTTAACTTTTATTACATAATAACCATTCTGCTCCAACTAAACACAGAAGAAAACCCTGGACCATCCATCACCTTCCACCCCAGTAAAGGCCAAGGAGCAAGGTGCGACATCCCACGTTGGTGTACACTGTCACTTGGCACCCACTTGTAGGAGGGCAGTAAGTAGCCAGAAGCCTAGTGCAGAGCGAGGACTTCCACTAAGGTCCACCAGCAATGAGGCCAGCCGCTGGCCACAGGGAGCCTGAATCCTCTCCCACTGGTAAGAAAGAACCTGCGCCCCCTTGGACACCAACGGAGGCAGTTCGGCTTTTCCAAGGGCAGCAATGAACCAGGTGGCCATACCGCCCCCCCCCCGCCCCGTTTTAACTGGGCCTAGACAACCCAGTTCAAACAGGTTCAGTAAGATCCAGTCTCACAGGGGGCCTGGCCCTAGCTCAGTCCTTTAAGTGGCTGCTTCCACAAAGCTGGCAGCCTCAGGTTGCTGGAGTTCGAACCTCACAACTCTCCCGATGGCCAAAAGTGCCCTGAAGGCATTCGAGGAAAAAAAAAAAAAAAAAAAAAAAAAAAATCCAGTCTCACAGCAGAATTTGAAAACGTCCATAATTTCAACAAAATCGCAGCACAGTGAAGAACAGGAATGTCTCCAATTGCATGAAAAGGCAAGCACATGCCAGCACCACGGTGACAGATGTCAGAATCATTAGAGGAAGATTTTAGTGCAGTCATGACAAAAAAACGTCAGTGTGCCGTTACGAACACTCTGAAACATGGCTTTAGTGAAATCACAGGAAGTCCTCATTAAGGGAGGGGAGAGGACACTGGGACACAGTGCAGGGCAGCCTCGTGTTTGGCAGCCACAGGCCAGGGTTCAGGATGGGTTGGGACAACAGACAAACTATCAAGAAACAAATGGAGAATTTCAAACTGAAAACTACAATAAATGCAATAAGCAGCTTAGTGGATGGTAACAACAAAGGGGACTGAGAAAACAAAACCAGTTGTAAACTGCAGTAACAAAAATTACCCAATCTGAAAACAGAGAAAAAACAAATGAAGCTAGAAAGGAAAAAATACACACGGGATCATTGTACTGCTTATTTCTGCCGGTCTACTGAAAGGAACAGTTACCACTTTACACTTCTTTCTCTCCTTTTTCTTTTTTAATGTATGTAGTACAGGGTCTCACCACACAGCTCAGACTCTAGGGATCCTCCTGTTTTCAATATCCCCAGGGCTGGGATTATAGGTATGTGCCACCACGCCCCGTCTCAGTGGCAGAGCCTGCATGGCTTATGCAAAGCAACCATTGCTGAATTCCTATTATTTTGTTAAGTGAAATTCTGTATCTTTCTTTTTTTTCTTTTTTTTTGCGGAACCAGGGATTGAACTCAGGCCCTTGAGCTTGCCAGGGAAGCACTTATTCCACTGAGCCATCTCCCCAGGCCCTAAATTTTTTAAACTATTTCTAAAATTCTTTAAAAAAAATAGAAAGCGGGGCTGGAGGGATGGCTCAGTGGTCTAAAGCACCTACATGGAACAAGCTTGGCAAAGCACAGGGACCACGGTTCAATCCTCCAGCACCACATGCCAGCCAGCTGCGCCCCCTGGTGGGCTGAGCTGGCCACACACACACACACACACACACACAATGTTAAAATAAAAAAAAAAAAAAATAGAAAGCTATATTAATGGAGCTGGGGATACAGGATAGTGGCACAAGCGCCTGCCTGGCAAGTGCAAGGTCCTGAGTTTGATTCCCAGAACAAAAAGTTTTATTTTTATTTATTTATTTATTTTTTTTGGTGGAACCGGGGATTGAACTCAGGCCCTTGCGCTTAACAGGGAAGTGCTTATTCCACTGAGCCATCTCCCCGGCCCCCAACAAAAAGTTTTATTAACATCACTGCAGTTTTGGAGAGGCTGGGGGAGGTGAAAGAGCAACAAAATAAAATGGCTACAATTTTACCAAACGTGGTAGGTGACATAAATCTGACAGACTCAAGCTCCTGTGCATTTATACAAACAGGATAAACTGAAGAAATTCATGCCAAGACAAACCCCTATTAAACCTCTGAAAATTAAAGGAAATCATGAAGTCAGCCAAAGGAAAATACTACCTTACCTATGAAAGAAGGAAGACAACAGATCCTAATTTAAATCAATGGTAAAGTTCATTAGATGAAAGGCTAAATAAATCTCAGTAATGTTTTTCCTCAGAAGTCTTCATATAAGTTTAAAAGTCAAAAAACACATCTTGTTCGTCAGCCACTACACTAGAAGGCTACAATATTGTTGTACCACAGCCAACATCATAACCAGGATAAAATTAACCCACATCCACCAGACAAATGCATAAGGCAATCCTCTGAACTCAGAAAATAATCACATATTTACTAAGCACTAAAACCCGGTTATATGTCAGAGGGGGGTGGAAGGGTCCTATTAAGCTCAACAGTTTGCATTAATGTTAACATAAGGGGGTTGGGAAGATGGCTCAGTAGAATAAGCACTTGCCTGGCAAGCGCAAGGGCCTGAGTTCAATCCCTGTTTCCACACCCCCCCCCAAAAAGTTAACATAAAAAGACAAAATTATAAACATGTAAAATAAAGTACCATTAGTATGGTACACATCCTTTATTTCCGATATAATAGCATTCAATTTCATGAAAAGAATCCTCCAAAGTAGCAGGCGGAGCAAGCCTAGTGGGACATTTTTAAACTTCCCAAACAAATCAAAGTGGACTCACTCTACGCTGCTGAGGAAACCCACAATCTCAGAAGTGTGTAATTGGGGGCCGGGGAGATGGCTCAGTAGAATAAGTGCTTGCCTGGCAAGCACAGGGTCCTGTGTTCAATCCCCAGTCCCACCAAAAAAAAAAAAAGTATGTAATAGCTCTGAACCATCTGAAATTTCAGTGAGCGAGCTTTTTTCACTTACAACTGTAATTTCATGTTTTAATATTTTAGGCCTTAGAACACATGTAAGTAACGACATATAAACACAATAAAGGACTTTTTGCAGAAATGTAGGTATGGACATTCTTTAAACAACTCCAATTTACAAGTCTTGAAAATCAAATAGGATTTGGAAAGGCACAAAGCAGCGATTAAGCCAGCACAAGGCAGGTGGCCAGGTGGAGCTGGCCGTTTCCACAGCTTTCTCACTTTGCCACACAGGGAGACACTTTCCCTCGGACAGAAACTCCGAAGGCTCTCCATGTCACCCACAAAATTTACTCTACAAGAATCAGAAATCATTACAAATTTCTGAAAGAATGCCCAAAAAATAGATAAGAATTTGTAGTGTGTGCTGGACATAGCGGTGCCCACCTGTAATCTCAGCACTTGGGAGGCTGAAGCAGAACTGCTACAAGTTCAAGGCCAGCCCAAACTGCACAGTGAAGCCGTCTCAAAACACAGAAAGAAAGAAAAAAAAAAAAGGAAAGAAAAAAAAAAGAACCTGTGGCGTGGGCAGGGGATGCGGCTCATGGAGCTCCTCCCTTCATGCACAAAGCTCTGGGCTGGATCCCCAGAACCACATAACAACAACAAAAACAGTTTTATAAAAAAGCCCTTCTCACAGGCTGATAGGATAGGAGGCTTCGACTAAGCTTCGGCACCCCACAGCCACACCCCTACAGCTGTAACTCCACAGACCTTGAAGCCCTAGGCCAGCCCTTCCCACACTCCACACACGGTGTTTCCAGCAGGTAACAGGCCAGGTAGCTGCTGGATGCACGGAAGCAAACACAATCAGCGGTAGGACCATTCTACCCAGTGCTGTGGGAAAAAAACCCAGGGTCTCGAAGCCCACCTGCCAAAATTCAAATTCACCTTTCCACTTACTAAGTGACCTGGCCAAGGCTACACAGCCACCCTGGGCTTCTTATCCTAACCTCTTAAGATGGAGATAATTGAGACAATTATGTACATAAAGTATATCAAAATGAGTTCTTCACAGTCTTGCTCCACCTGTCAGTAAACTTAATTTGTTTTATTTTAAGCGGGGGAAAGAGGTTGACACACTGGGGATTAAATCCAGGGCCTTTGTTTGCAGAGCTACACGCCCAGAACCCCTGTCCCAAAATATCCTTTATCTTTATAATTTTTAGTACAGGGTCTTCAGAGTCTCACTACACAGATCAGACTCAGTCAGCGATCCTCCTGTTTTCAGCCTCCCACGCACTGGGATTCCAGGCAGGTGCCACCACGCTCAGTCTTAACTGCTGTCTCAGCGCGCTGGGTGTGGAGACGGAAAGGCACGCCGGACCCCCTGTCGCTGCGCGGGTTCCAGTCCACTGCACTAAGCCCACCCTAAAATATCTTTATTTTGAGATAGGGTTTTACTACACTGCCAAGTTGCCCATGCTGGTTTAGAACTGGTGACCCTCTTGCTTCAGCCTCTCAGAGTGCTACAGGCATGTGTTACCAAGACTGGCCATCTCTTTACATTGTTCTAAAACATGCGCGGGGCCAGGGAGATATGCCTGGCAAGTGAAGGACCTGGGTTCACTTCCCAGCACTATATGCCATGCCGGCCACAGAACCCCAGGCACAAGTGCTGGCCGAAACCAGGCCTGGTGGTGCAAGCCTACTGTAATCCCAGTGCTGGGGAGGCTGAGACAGGAGGATCACTATCAGTCCAAGCTGCACAGAGAGATCCTGTACCAAATAAATGAATCATGATTAAAAGAACCAAAAAAATTAAAATTAAAATATGCATGATGGGGGCTGGTAAGATGGCTCAGTGGTCTAAAGCACCTACTTAGAACAAGCTAAGCTAAGCAAAAGCACAGCGACTGCGGTTCAATCCCCAGCACCACATGCCAGCCCGCCCCGCCCCCTGGTGGGCTGAGCTGGCCACACACCCCCCCACACCCACACAATAAATAAATAAATAAATAAATAAATAAATAAATGATTTAAAAAAATATGCATGATGACCAATTTGTCTAGACTGATAACAGTCTAACAAGGACCTATAGACGTTTTTAAAATCCCAAGAGCTCCGAATACAAGTCCTTAACCCCTCTCCACAATCCTGAGAGCTCTAAATCTGGCTGGACCTGAAGTGTAAGGTGAGGTGACAAACATGACTCTCCAGCCTACATATGCACCCCACCTAATGTGAATGCCCTCATACATTTTTGCTGCAAAAACAGAAATAGCTGACTCAGCAGTGGTCACTCCCTTCCTGGGGTGATGAAAAACTTTTCAGCACCGTTACGTGCAGTGCAACTCCTCGCCAGAACCTGAGACACTCCCGAGCACGGCCTGCCCCCACAGGTCCCAATGACAGCGTGCGAAGCTGTTAATCTGACATTAATTTTCCATTCATTACCCACAGAACACACTGATCCTTAAACGTGAAAGCCTGCAGGTTGGCTATACTCAGTATGCAAACGATGAGTCCTAAAATTTCCTCCTGGAAATCCAGGCTTTGGCTGCAGACTGTCCACTAGCGAGTACCTTTCTCCTACTGCCAGGATGCGATTTCCTCAGGCGCAGGAAAACCAAGCAAACAAACTAGGAATGCGCCTTCTAGAAAATTAAGATGCAGTTATAGACATCAGTCATCAGTAAGCAGACTGATAATGCTTTTTTCTTTTTCTTTTTGAGGAACCAGGGATTGAACTCAGGCCCCTTGCACTTGCCAGGGAAGCGCTTATTCCACTGAGCCATCTCCCCGGCCCCTTGATAATGCTTTTATGACATCAAAATCAGATAGACTTTGATGGCAGTTACACAGACCATTAACTATTGTTATTCTCTTATATTTATAATGAAATTTTATTTCTTCATGAAAAATAAATCAAGAGTTCTATGGCCGAGGATATAGTGGCACAGCACCTGCCTGGCAAGCGTGAGGTCATGGGGTGGATTCCCAGCACCCCCCAAAAGGAGGGTTCTAAGATTTCATAGTCATAAGATAACATCTCTACCAATTAACTTCAAATGGTCTTTTTTAAAAAGCTGTAAATGGAAAAATAATCTACACATACCATATATCAGCCCCAACCAAAAATAAAAACTGAAAAATTATTCTCACTGCTAAAGTTTTAATACCAAACTTACTGTGACGTTTAAATTCCTTCTGCAGTTTGCTAATCTGGTTGCTTTTTATCCTGTTTCCAGACAGGGTTTTCACTTTCTTTGGTTTCAGTGTAGTCTTTAGACTGGGTCCTGCCCTCGCATCTACCACCTGGAAGAAAACACTGAATATTTAACATCATTTAAGAAAGGAGACACGGGTATTGGTTCAGATCCATGCCTGTCTGAGAGCTCAGCTTTTATACTCAGTTCTATGTAGAAGGCTCTGGGTGCCTCTAATCGCAAGGTGAAGAACAAATACAAGTCACCTGCGGTGGCTTCTGTGGGGCGAGAAGGGGCCCGGGGCGCTCAGATGTCACGCACCTTCTACCCCTCAGCAGCAGCCCTGCACTCCTGAGTTGCTTTCCTGTTGTTTTTAATTTTTTCTTTGTAACAGTACTAGCCTGCTGGAAAACATTTTTAAATAGATGTATGTGTAGGGTTAATCTGACCCATTTAGATTAAAACAATCAAAACCACCCTGGTGTGGTGGTACACACCTGTGATTCCAAGCTGAGAAGGAGGCTGAGGCAGGAGGACTGCAAGGTCAAGCCTAGCCTGTACAACTGAGAAAGACGCTGGCTCAAAATTAAAGATAAAAGAAGGCTGGAGATGCAGCTCAGAGCAAAGGTCCTGGGTTCCAATCCCTGTCCTGCAAATCATCCCCATCACCAAGCTTAATAACATTTCTACAAGATAATGTTTTATACTTTAAAACGCCCTCAAATACTTTTGATTTAACCAGAAAGCAGCAAGGGAGCTACACTGCTAATTTTTTTTTTTTTAATGTATTTGGTACAGGGTCTACAAGGTCTCACTATGTAGATCAGACTTGTAGTGATCCTCATGTGTTCAGCCTCCCAAGTACTGGGATTAGGTGCGCTACCATGCTCAGTCTTAATCGCTGTCTCAGTACACTCTGGAGCAGGGCCAGCAGAGCACACCAGGGATTGAACCCGGGCCGCTGCACTCTCCTAAGCAGGTGCTTTAATCCACTGACCTATCTGGCTAGTCACTAGTCTTAATTTTAGACTGAAGCAAATCAAGGCAAAGAGCAATGATTTCTCTAAGCTAGTAAAAGGCAAAGTGGCTGATGGGGGAGCCGCCTTCCCCACACCCCGACCTCGGGCATTGTGAGAAGCCTTCCATTCACACTGGCCCTCGGCAGATTTCTGTGCAAAGGAGAGGGTACCATCACCTTCAAAAGTCCCAATTTTGGGGGCTGGGGACATAGCTCAGCAGCACAGGGGAAGGGATAAGAAAAAAATGCCCCTACTTAAAAAATACTCTATATAAATTTCACTCTGAAAGCCAAGGCACAGAAGAACTGAGTAAGACGGACACTGGGCACAGGGCCACTGTGAAGCACCTGCCCTAGTGCGCACAGGGGTCCCGGGGCAGTAGCAAAAGACTAAACAAATACATAGAAAGCTGAACAGTGTTGTTCTATTTTGTGAAAAGTTCTAGGGCCCGGGGAAGGTGGCATACACCGGTAATGCCTGCACTCTGGGAGCCGAGTGACGAGCACCAGCAAGTCCAAGTCCAGTCCGGGCAACCCAAGAACTTGCCTCGGAAGTGGGAAACAAAGGGCTGGGTGCAATCTCTACTAGGGAGGGAGGGTGCGGGGGGTGGATTTCTGAGGAAAAAGAAAAATAACTAACATGATTCCAGTTTTTCTTTGATCCTGCCGGCAGCTTTTTCCATCGTTTCACAAGCAGAACACAGGCGTTGCAGATATCTCCCGAGCGAGTCTCGTGCAACCTGGGAGAGAAGCATCCGTCTTTATCACCACACTCTACCTTGCAGGACAGAAGCAGGCACATTCGTGGCTGACAGGTACAACAATTTCTGTTCTGTTGATTTTTTTTTTTGGCAGAACCGGGGATTGAACTCACGTCCTTGCACTTGCCATCCAAGCACTTATTCTACTGAGCCATCTCCCCGGCCCTGTTCTGTTATTTTGAGACAGGAACTCACTACGTAGACCAGGCTGGCCTCAAACTCAGCGATCCTCCTGCCTCAGGCCCCTCCCACAGGGACTACAAAGTACACCACTGCGAAAGGCAGCACAGGCGCAACTTCTAATCATCAAGGTAACCTGGCCCCACCATTCCTGTAGTGTATTTCAGAAATAAGTTCATTTGTACAGAACCAAGAACCAATGCTATATGTTGAAACTCAGTAGCTTTAGAATAATAAAAACAAATTTCCCCAGCATGGAAATCAGTAAGCAATCAATATAATTCTTTTTTGGGGGCTCCGAATGCTCTCAGGGGTGGTTTGGCTGGCTGGAGTGTTGTGGGGATTGAACTACAGCAACCTGAGGCTGACAGCTTTGTGGAAGCAGCCACTTAAACAACTGAGCTAAGGCCAGGCCCCCAGCAATCAATAAAATTCTTATAAAAATTAACAGGGGCCGGGGAGATGGCTCAATGGAAAAAGCGCTTCCCTGGCAAGCGCAAGGGCCCAAGTTCAATCACCGGTTCTGGAAAAAAAAAAAAGCAAAACTAACACTAGAGAAAGGCTCCTGGTTGCCATGGTTTTAACAATGCCTTCTCTTTCTTGAAATTTGTAGGTATTCCTTCAAATAACAACATGACATGGTATTCCAGAGCAGTGGCACTTAATTCTAGCTACGCAGCAGGCTAGGGCAGGAAGGTGGCATGTTCAAGTTCCACCTGAGCAACTGAATGATACCCTGTCTCAAAGAAAACAACAAGATCTGGAGAATAGCTCAGTGCAATGGAAGAATGCCCAGGACCACCAAAACAAGAACAGGCGAGGTGGACACAGACTTTTTTTTTGGCAGAACTGGGAATTGAACTCAGGCCCTTGAGCTTGCCAGGGAAGAACTTATTCTACTGAGCCATCTCCCCGGCCCCAAGAAACAGACTTCTTGATGATCCTCAAATACTTTGTACAGGAATGACTAAGTCTTCAATTAACAGTAAATGGTGGGGCTGGAGAGATGGCTCAGTGGTCTAAAGCACCTACTTGAAACAAGCTTGGCAAAGCACAGGGACCGCGGTTCGATCCCCAGTA
>NW_004524623.1:13099557-13113126 GCF_000260255.1 Octodon degus
GACCGCGGTTCAATCCCCAGCACCACATGCCAGCTAGCCCGCCCCTGGTGGGCTGAGCTGGCCACACACCCACACAAATAAATAAGTTAAGAAAAAAAAAACCACAGTAAATGGTCAATAAATGTTCTGATAAGTGAGTAAATTAATTTCTAATAGTAAATGGTTCAGCATTACACATTTATTCAGGCATTTGTTGGAAAATAAATTCCACGTTATTAACGAGAGGTTTACCACCAAGAGAAATAAAATTATGACATAAAAGCTAACATATCCTGATAGGTTTCTGGGCAGAACTTTAAGTCCTAGTATGATCTTCCTCAGCAACTTAGGTTAAAATATATTTCTACTGTTTAGAAAATCCATACCATGATTTACTAGCAAGAGGGAATAAAGGTCATTAAAAAAAAAGAATCCCTTGATGTATCCCGAAATTCACAGCAAAACGCGTTGCCTAGTTAGAGCCAAGAGCCTTCACAATTTAGCAGCTCCTACTAATCTGTAGGAAATAGCTTGTTGGTATGGTTTGATTCATTTTAAGAATAGAAGCCTTCAGTATCCTGGAATAAAATGTAAGTTTTAATTATTAGCACACTGCTCCCAATTGCTTTACTGAGAACTATAACCCTAGGCTGTGATTGTTTGTGCTCGAAGAACAGCGCAAACACCAGCTGCTCTTACCCAAAACAGCTCTGGAAGTCCTTCTCGTAGCGTTTACTGTCGGTGAATCGAGAACTGGAGGACTTCGCTCTGCAAATACAGCAGCCCTCTATACTTCGGTACATCTTTGGCTTGTGAAAACCAAACATCTTTTCTTCCGGTCAGCACTCTGTAAAGGGAAGGGAGCAGACACAGCTTTGTGAGGACTGTAACAAGCGGGGGGCGCAGGCCATTACAAGTTCTTCTGCTCCACTCTAGCCCTGAATTGCTTGATGTGTAATGATCAGGTCGCACAGGCGGGCACAGCCGGGCTCCGGGAAGCCCTCCTAATCCGCCTCTACTGTGAACTCAAAGAGGAGTGAGCGCAGCAACATCACACGCAACCCTTCGCTGCACTTCTCAACACAAGTTCTGAAAATGGGGAAGAACATTTTTTCAGAAAGTGTTTTAAGAAATACCACAAACTCTCCCACAGTCTTGGAAAATGATGAAATCATGTACAATGAAGACTGCATCCTAAGGCGCCTCTTTGCTCTCTGCCAGATTCCCCCTGGGGAAGTTCTGTGCATTCACCGTGACCACTGAGAGACGTACAAAGCACCCAAGTAACTCAACGGGCATCAGCCCACATGCTTGCTTTGCTCACAGAAAATGGGTTTTGTGTGTTCGTTTCTTCTGTGATAAACAGGATGTTCTAAGAAGTCAAGTTTGAACTTGCACTGGAATTACTGAAAAGAGGATCAAAAACTCCCCCAAATCCCAATTTAGAATTTAGGATTAATAATTCTATCCATCATTAATACAAAATGAGCTCATGTTGCCTGGCCACAGCTCTGCCCCTTGGTTGTTTATAGAAGTTAAGAGGTTTTTAACAGTAGAAGGCAAATATCCAAAAAACTGTAGAGTGAAATAAACTCCAATTCCTCTGGTTGACGAATCTCAACATTAGTGTTAAAGAAGGAAGAAACATCCCTAGGGCTTGACACAAAATGCAGCTGGTAGTGAATCTGTACTTGGGGATGTCGTTTGCATATAGGCCAGCCTCACCAGCACATGTGGACTAAGAGGTGACAAAAATCTAAAGCCTAGATAGATGAGCCCGAGGGGTGCTGTGTGCAAGGACCCAACTTCAAACAGTCATGGAAGCATCAGACAGGCAAGTGCAACGAAAGCATGAACACTGGTCACCTCTGTGCCAATTTAAAGTGTTGCAGCCACACATCATCCTACTAGTTATTTTAGAAACAAATTTCAAGATATGAGCAAAACAAAAACTTGAGGGCCTGCCTCTAGGTTAGCCCTCCACTGGTCAGGACAGCCCATCTAGCAAGACCAGTGAAAGTGATGCACAGAAGCAGCCAAACATGGGTCAGAAACAAGGAAAAGGATTTATAAAGTTTTAAGGAAACAGCTTAAAATAAATTTTATTTTAATTTATTTATTTATTTATTTATTTATTTAGCGGAACCGGGGATTGAACTCAGGCCCTTGTGCTTGCCAGGGAAGCACTTATTCCACTGAGCCATCTCCCCGGCCCTATAAATTTTATTTTATTTTAAAATTTTTTTAAATTTCTTTTTGGCAGAACTGGAGATTAAACTCAGGCCCTTGCACTTGCCAGGGAAGAGCTTATTCCACTAGGCCATTTCCCCAGCCCAAATTTTATTTTAATAAAACAGTAATTTAATAGCTGAACAGTAAAGCTTCCCTTTAAGTGAGCTACTGTCCATCAGCGTTCCTCTTCACTGCTTTGCTGCTGAGGGAGGCAAGCAAAAAAGATGGGACACGAAAGAGGGCCACTGATGCAGCTGGAAGTGAGGACTACAGGGGAGGCGGGGGGAGATGCACCTGTAACCCAGCACTTGGGAAGCTGTGGCAGGAGGATCACTCCAAGTTCCAGGTCAGCCTGTGCTACACTGTGAGTTCAAGGCCAACCTGAACTACACAAGTGAGACTATCTCAAAATAAAATGACTTTTTTTAAAGGCTGGAGAGGGGCTGGGGAGATGGCTCAGTGGAATCAGTGCTTCTCTGGCGAGCGCAAGGGCCTGAGTTCAATACCCAGCTCTGCCCAAAAAAAAAAAAAAAAAAAAAGGCTGGAGATATATAGGGAAAAAAGTCTATGAATCCTATGAGAATTGTTAAACCACAAAAACAAAAGTCTTAAAATGATTTTAGTTAAATGGTTGCGAATTCTTTTGAAAGAAGAAAATTAAGTATAGGGCTGGGGAGATAGCTCAGTAGAATAAGTACTTGTCTGGCAAGGGCCTGAGTTCAAATCCCCAGTTTGGCAAAAAAAAAAAAAAAAAAAAAAAAAAAAAAAAGAAAATTAAGTATACTACTTGCAAGAAGTATGAGGAGCCGGAGAGATAGCTCAGTAGAATAAGCGCTTCCCGGGCAAGCACTTATTCTACTGAGCTATCTCCCCAGCCCCTGTATTTCAAAAAATAAGGCAGATTTTTGTCAATCCAATAAACCCAGGTGATAACTGAAAAGAAAATGGCTTCCCAAGAAAATGGCCATGAGCTGCTCTGGAAAAACACAGGGTCAAACAACAGTAGATTATAGAAACCAAAAAGTGAAAAAGTCACCACTTTATTTATTTATTTATTTATTTATTTATTTTTGGTGGCAGAATCGGGGATTAAATTCAGGCCCTTGCACTTGCCAGGGAAGCGCTTATTCTACTGAGCCATTCCCTGGCCCACAGCTTTAATTCGCATTTTTTTTTTAAATGTATTTGGTACACGGTCTCACCATGCAGCTCGGACTCACAGTGATCCTCCTGTTTTCAGCCTCCCCAGCGCTGGGATTACAGGTGTGCACCACCACACCCAGACTCGGTGGCTGGCTCGGCATGCTGGCATGGCAAGTGGTGCCAGGGATCAAACCCCAATCCCTGCACTCGTTGAAGCAAGTGCTTAGTCCGCTAAGCTATCTCACTGAGCTGTCTCGCCAGCCCACATGGTCCTGTCTCTCCATGCCCCACATCCAGCCCTCAAAGTCCAACTCCACAGTTCCCTTACAATCATTGATAGCTGGGACACTTTGGCCTCTCTCCTTTATGAGGACAAAGGAAGTACACATTCTACAGGACAGCTCCTTCCCTCAGAGCCCAGGACAGGGCAGCCACACAGCGCTCAGAATCTAAGGTCTCTAAGGTTGGCATGGGATGGTCTTCCCTGAGGTGGATGAATCTGGACAGAGAGCCAGTTTGTGCCCCTTGCCACTGGCCAGCTGCAAAGGAATGCCACGCCTATCGCTGCTGAGTACTGAGCTTTACTTTCACCAACAGCTATTCTGAAGCAATGTTCATTTTAAAAACTTAGCCTAGGGGCTGGGGAGATGGCTCAGTAGGATAAGCACTTAACTGGCAAACGCAAGGATCTGACTTCAATCCCTGGTTCTGCAAAAAAATAATAAATAAATAAATAAATAAATAAAAACTTAGCCTTCCTTGGTGAGACATTCCATTTTTTCACTGGAGGAATATCCTTAAATGCATCAAGGAAACTATCTTGTTGCCTTAGGACTCACAGTCCTCCACTGTGTCAGCTCTGCCAGTTCACTTCTGTCCTGACCAAATTCTTCTACCTGAACGCTGAGGGAGATCCTTGCCCAGGGTCTGCCCCATCTGCCCAGCAGCGGCTCCGGAAGAGCCTAGAAACCCCGCTGTGGCAGTCCTGCTCAGCCTCCCCCAGTGAAGGGCCTGGGAATCTGCAGCGAACACTCAGCTCATTCTGGACTTTGTTTACAAAGCTATGCAATAGTTGGTGTTTAACCATTCCGAGGTTTGGGAAGCCCTACTGACAGCATTTCTAGCAAATCCATGGACTCGGGAACACAACAACAAAAACCTTACCCAGTCTCTATAGATGAAAACCAAGGACACGAGCTGACCGCTGAAGCCACCTTAATGTACATTTCAGACTTTGCTTGGTGGGTGTGGCAGCCACTTTACATTTCAGATTTCAGTTATTTCAAGCAACCTATGGCTGGTTCTTTCCTGGTTCTGCATTTGTGAAACAGTAACTGCTCCAGAACAATATCTTATCTGTTCAAATGACATGGTCAGCTACTAAGCTTTCATCTCACAGGTACATCATTCACCACTTTTTTTGATTTGTTTCTGTTTTTCTGAGGTAAGAGTGTCACTAGTAGTCCAGGTTGGCCTTAAATTTATTATGTAGCCCGGACTGGCCTCCAACTCATAGCAATCCTTTCTGCCTCAGTCTCAGGAACGCTGCGGTTACAGGAGTGCACCACCACGCCTGGCTTCACCACTATTTTAATAGAAGGAAACTAAAAGACTGTACCCTGCTTCCTAACTGATGAGCAGCTACGGGAAAGCAGGCCCCAGGCAACCCTGCTCACACTCAATCATGTTAAGGAAGAGAAAAATAAATTAAAAGTCTGAGGTAAAGCCAACAACCAGGGAGAACTTTAAAAGTCTATTTAAAGGGCTGGTGAGATGGCTCAGTGGCCTAAAGCACCTACTTAGAACAAGCTTAGCAAAGCACAGGGACCACAGTTCAATCCTCCAGCACCACATGCCAGCCAGCCCCCCCCCCTGGTGGGCTGAGCTGGCCGCACGCACGCACGCACGCACGCACGCACGCACACACACACACACACACATAAATTTAAAAAAAAAAAAATACTATAACAGTTACCAAATTGTGAAGTCAAAGATAAAGGATGTCTCATTTCCCATCTAATCCAACATACATAAGTTTTCTGACTATAACATAAGTGAGAAGGGAAAACAATGTTTCTCAGTAATATTGACAGAATGGTATTTAAGTAGTTTCTGGCCTGGGACCCCAGTACTCTGAGAGGCTGAGACAGGAGGGTTCAAGTGCAAACCCTGCCCCAGCAGTTTAGCAACTTAGTGAGACTCTGTCTTAAAAACTTTTTTTTCTGGGCGGGGAGATGGCTCAGTGGAATAAGCGCTTCCCTGACAAACACAAGGGCCTCAGTTCAATCCCCTGAGTTCAATCCCCAGTTGTGCAAAAAAAAAAAAAAAAAAAAAAAAAAAAAAAAAAAAAACAAAAAAAAAAAAAAAAAACAACTTTTTTTTTTTTTCTCTGCAGAACCAGGGATTGCACGCAGGCCCTTGTGCTTGCAAGCACTCATTCTACTGAGCCATCTCCCCGGCCCCTGGGCTTTCAAATTGGTTAAGTTATGGCATCTTCAAGCTATGAAGTACTGTTTCTGCTGTTAAAAAGAAAGCGGGGGGGGGGGATGGCTCAGTAGGATAAGCGCTTGACTGGCAAACGCAAGGATCTGAGTTCAATCCCTGGTTCCGCAAAAAAAAAAAAAAAAAAAGAACGCAGATATATTGGTATGTGCAAAGAAAGAGCTATGCTCCTTGTCCAGGAAAATTTGCTCTATGTAACAAGCAAACTTGGTTAACAGTATAATCTCATAAATATACAATCTTTACATTTTTTTATTTCTTTTTGGTGGTCCTGGGATCCTCTACCACAGAACTACACATCTCTGGTCCTTTTTATTTTGAGACAGATTCTCACCAAATTGCCCAGGCAGGAATTCAAACTTGCAATTCTTAGGGCTCAGGGTCTGGCATTATAAGTGTATACCCTATTTTTCAAAAATAGATTACTAGATTGATTTTTGGGTGGTGTTGGGGATTGAACCCAAGCTCTCAAACTTGCAAGGCAAGTAAATGCACTACCACTGGGCTACCTTACTGTCCCTGAAAAATGTTTTAAAGAATTTTTAATATTAAATATTGGTGCCTCCAAGGAGTGAAGCATGGAGGAACTTTACTTTCACTTTGCTCTCTTCTCTCCAGCCTTTAAACAGGGGCATCCCTCCCTAACAACCGGGCTTATCACAACCTGCACCTAAACTGTAAGAGGCTCTGCAAAGGCCCAGCGCTTAGGTAAACTTCCTCAGAGACAGACACACACACTAGAATACACACCGCCCCAGAGAGACTACAGAACATGCTGGCAAAATCAGGACAGAGCAGAATAGGAAGGAAATGGCACGGAAGAGACGAGAGAAGATTTGTAAAATGGGAAGTGAGCAGCAGCAGTGAACAGACCGGGCCCCAAACCCAGGTCGGAGGTGGAGGCACTTGCTCAGACTGAACTATAAACGGCAGGAAGATGGGAAAGGAAGGGAAACACTGGGGAGGAGGCCGCGGATCCCACGCCGCGGGAGCCTGGGGGCAGTGCGTGCGAAGGCTACCGTTTTGGCCAGCCCCACGCTCCCGTTAGTGCCTGCAGGACCCAGCAGACACCAGTGTCTGTGCAGCACCGCACAAACGGGCAAGCAGACCAAGCGCTCTGCACTTTGTACTCTCCTGCAGCTGGCCCACTTGGCTGCAGGGTTCACAACAGTCAGGCATGTTTTATCAGTGCGCACGGAGAGCCATGGAGTAATAAAACGTTTCCTTGCACCTGCTTCTTCTAGATACCAGCCACATCCAAGAACCAGTGGGTTCTGAATTTACTCAATCACTTTTAAGGGACAAATTTAAACCTCCCTGGAAGAAGGTAAAAAAAAAAAAAAAAAAGGAGTGATGAGACTCATCTGTTTAGTAACAGTTTCTCCAAACAGCCACCCTTTTTTCCCACCTTCTCTTAAAACATTAATAATTGTGACTGTCTATACAATCCACACTTGGCAGAGATGCCTAAACTTATCCTATGGGAAAAGGGTTCAAGCTCATAGACAAGCCTTCAGCTACCACAGCAACAGCTTAAAAATGGAATCACAAATCTAAGTCTCTTCTATTATATTAAAAAATACTAGGTTTGCCCATTTTAGAAATGAAACAAGCACACCTCACTCCCCCCACCCCCGCTAGGTTTCCCAACTCTACACTGATTCCTGTTAATAAGAAAGATGAGGGCCAGGGAGATAGCTAGCAGTCTAAGTGCCTGCTTGGTAAGTGCAAGGACCCAGGTTCAATCCCCAGTACTGCATGCCACGCCAGTCCTGTGTCACTGAAACCGGGTATGGTGGCACACACCTACAATCCCAGTGCTGGGGAGGCTGAAACAGGAGGATCACTTTGAGTCCAAGCTGCCCTGCAAGACCCTCTACCAAATAAATTAATAAATAAGTAGAAGATTTAAAAAGTTGAGGGGCCGGGGAGATGGCTCAGTGGAATAAGCGCTTCCCTGGCAAGCGCAAGGGCCTGAATTCAATCCCTGATTCCACAAAAAAAAAAAAAAAAAAGTTGAAAAAAGCTGGACTCTGCTTAACATTTTACAAAATGTTTCTACAGTGAATGGTGAAAAAGTACTAAGCATCAACTGTTTATAAGAAGTAACTTGTTGGGGCTGGAGAGATGGCTCAGTGGTCTGGAGCACCTACTTGGAACAAGCTTGGCTAAAGCACAGGGACCGCGGTTCGATCCCCCAGCACCACGTGCCAGCCAGCTGCGCCCCCTGGTGGGCTGAGCTGGCCACACACACACACACACACACACACACACACACACTAAATAAATGTTAAAAAAAAAAGAAGTAACTTGTAATTTTAATTGCCTTTGTAAACAGGGTGAAATCTCACTTGTGCTTTCCAAGGATGCTGTGAACAAAGTGCATGAAGAAAAAAATGTATGAAGATTATCACTGTGTAAGACTAGCATATTGCAAAAAAGGAAACCCTGTCTCCCCAGGATATTCCAGGGTTTCCTGATATATCAAGCTTTCCTCATTTTTGGAGGTTTTCTTCTAAGCCCAGGCCTACAGGTCAAGAAACAGCCTGAATTCTCAGGGAAATGTTACAGTCATGAAGCAGGTCTGTACTTTTTTCCTTGAAACTACATTTCTGTGTTAGGCAAAAAAGATAATAAAATGTAACATATACACCTGACCTGACCCAAGCATCAGTGAGAAGTTTCTTAACCTCTCTGGCCCTGTTTCTTACCTATAAAATGGGAGAAAATCCCAAGTCTCTGGAATAGCAGCACCCACAGAAGGACTGGCACACAGCAGACATTCGCCTCTCACAGTTCTTTCTAGGCCACGGCCTGTTTCCTCTTTTTGATCCTCTCACCATTCGTTCAGGAATCATTTTCTGTGTCTTGGGGAAGTCCACTCTCAATAAGTTACTAACAGCCTTACTGCTAATTTCCCAATATTCACATCCTGGTCCAATCTCCTCCTTTTGCTGTAGCTCAATTTAGCCAATTGACTATCATCAATCCATTCTAAGCTTTAAATGTCCTAACAGATCGAAATAATTTCCCTCTTGAGTCCAATCTATGCAGTGAGACCCTATACACCTTGTCCTAAAATACAAGAAAAAAAAAAGAATGAATGAATGAATCCCCCTCTCAATGCTCTTCCTGTGTGCCTGTCTCAGTCACCAGCCACACGCAAAGACCCGGATGTCCACTGCTCTCTTGCTCACCCTCTTCAAGGCTCCCCATCGAGTTTCTATCAGGTCCTTCGAGATTTGGCTTCTTCCTTCACTTCTCTGGGTCCACCCCCACTGACTGGCCTCATCTTGGGGTTTGACCTGCTACTGGCAGGACCTCAGGGTAGATTCCTCTACATGGCCCCAACAGACAGCTGGCTATCTTTCTAAAGCTCAAGTACAAATAACCATCTTTTCCAGGAGTTTCCTGATACATCAGGCTTTCCTGATTTTTGTAGGTTTCCTTCTAAGCCCAAGCCTACAGGATAACAACAGTCTGAGTTCTCAGGGAAATTTCACACTAGCTGGCCCCATGTCCTGGCTTCAGAATAGGAGCTAATCTCCAAGGCAAGAGGAGAATCTACTCAGGATCCAGTCGGGCCTACTAGGTGCTCCCTGTGGGAATCTTGACAAAGTAACAGTATCAAACTAACTTTAATACCTAGCCATAAGGCTGCTGCTCTGTCTGACATGGTTTCCTCTATCCCTAAACCTCTTAAATTCTTTTAAGAATTAAGTCTTGCGTGGTTTTGCATGCCTGTAATACCAGCACTCTGGGAGGCTGAAGCAGAAAGACTAAAAGTCTGGCCTACATGACTTGGTAAGACCCTGTCTCAAAATAAAATTATAAGGATCTCCATCTCCACCTTCACAACTCAGAGGAAAGGCCCTGATTCAATGTACAATACTAACATGAAACCAACAAAAAGACTAAGCCTTTTTACAATACTTTTCCACACTTTCATTAGAATACCCATCAAATTACTTGACTTCACTTGTCACTCTATCATCTCCTCTGCCAAGAGTAACCCGCTGCAGGGCTGGGAAGTCTTACCTTCTGGCCAGGTGTCTGTGAAATTCCTTCCCTAACTACTCAGAGCCAAGAGGAATAGACAGGGCACATAATGAGAAATGGTGAGAAAAAAACTAATGTAAGGAAACTAATGTTTCCTTTAAAGTTAGTCTAGGGGCCGGGGAGATGGCTCAGTAGAATAAGTGCTTCCCTGGCAAGCCAAGGGTCTGAGTTCAATGCCCGGTTCCGAGAAAAAATTAAATAAATAAATAATCTATATACTTTTTGTAAGGAAAAAAAAAGGATTTAAGGATTTCCAGAAAATGAATAAATAAATTAATTAATTACTAAAAAAAGGATTAACAAGGGGCGAGGGAGATGGCTCAGTAGGGTAAGCACTTGACTGACAAGCACAAGGATCTGAGTTCAATCCCCGGTTCAGCCAAAAAAAAAAAAAAAAGGATTAACAATGAACAATTCTGCCAACTGGCAGAAAAAAAAATGATACACACACATTTCAAACCAATATTGTGGGGAAAATAGGAGTCACTTTATGGGAAGTCTCAAGGAATAGTGCTACTTCAAATCAGCATATACTAACATCAAGCAAAATACAGTAACATTTAAACCAAATCCAATTTCTTACACTAGTTGGAAACAACTATATACAAAACTAGGTTTTAGCTAAGTTGTAACTTCTATATTTTAATAGGAAAAGTAGCTATGACCTTAGTATTCCTGATACAGAAAGTAAACCTGCTTACCTCGAAAACAAACACCTTTCTTTTATTTATTTATTTTTTTAATTTATTTTATTATTATTGTGTGTGTGTGTGGCCAGCTCAGCCCACCTGGGGGCGGGGCTGGCTGGCATGTGGTTCTGGGGGATCGAACCGCGGTCCCTGTGCTTTGCTAAGCTTGTTCTAAGTAGGTGCTTTAGACCACTGAGCCATCTCACCAGCCCCAACACCTTTCTTTTAGACAGATTTATAGATTATGTCATCCATAATTAGCTGCAGATACAATTACAAAAGAAACCAAAGAACCAAAAGACAAAAAAATAGTTTCACCTAAAATCCCCACAGAACCAAAGCTTAACTGTAAGAAACGCACTTCTGTGGACAAGAGAACTCAGGAAGAGTGACATTTTCCAGGACTTCAATGGACTTGCTGGTGTTAAATGGTTGAATCAGAATTGGAAAGCCGACCTGCATTGGGGGCAGGGGTTCCCAGAACCGGCTTCTGAAGGTGTAAGAAGGGGCCACTCACTCACTTTTTCCAGTCAGCATCTACAGAATGTTGGTCTGGACAGGACTAAGTGAGCCAGGCCTTATGCCTACTTCCCAACGTTACAAGGACTACAGCAGTCAGTATTTATTAACCACATCACTTGCTTAATTATTTACTTACTGCCTGATAAACACCACTGCCATTTGCTGGGTGAAAAAACTGGACCACAAAACTACCTGTGACCACACCAGTTACTTAAAGCCAGAAACTTTTGAACTATCCTAGCACACTTCATCAAATACATTGTCGTTCTTCACTCCTATTCCATCTCTTAAGTAAATAACATTTCTAGGGGCCTGGGAGATGGCTCAGTGGAATAAGCGCTTTCCTGGCAAGCGCAAGGGCCTGAGTTCAAACCCTGGTTCCGCCAATAAAAGTAACATTTCTAGAGCACCCTACTACAGGTCTGTACATGGACGATTAATCTGTCCTCATAACAGCTTTATAAAGTTGGTTTTGGCTTGAAATAAGCTCAATCTTTCCACGAGTCAAGGTTTCTCAAGATGTGGTCACTACTATGGAGGTAAAAAAGACCGACCATCTAGGTCTCAGACAGAAATAACAAGTATTGTGAAGAAGCAGCTTTGCAGCCCGCTGTCTAGCAAGGTTCCAGTGTATGTGACCTATTGAGCCTTTCATCTCCAACCTCCTACAAAGAGATACAAAGCTAAGGCAGCAGAGACCTTGTCCGAGTCTCTCCCACACGCTCACCATGATAAGCCAAGTCTCCACTGTACATATCTGAATCTAGAACAAAACTGCTAAGGTCTAGGGCTAGGGATATAACTCAGTGGTACAAGCCTAAAGGCCAGGCTTCAATTCCCAGCACATAATGGTGGTGAGGGGGTAAAGGGAGTAAGTTGTATTTGAAATTTCCCAAGACACTAAAATTCTACCAGTAAGTAGGAAAAACAAACCAAAAAATCTGGTGTATTTGCAAAACACCTCATATCCATTTAAATACACAACCTAGAGAAATCCAGCCCAAAGAGAACCAAAGTTCTATCTTCCAAGGTTTTCTATTTCTTTGACATGATCTCTTTCCTTATTTCAGAAATACACCATACTGGTTACCTTTCTGTACAAAGCAGGAATGTGTTTACTTAACAACAAAAGAAAAACAGCTTTCAACTTGTACAGATTTTCTGGTGTGTACGCGCAGAACCACCAAGGACAGTATTTTCCAGTCACGGCCATTTCCAGATTGTAATACTCAAACTGATTCCAATACAAGGGAAAACAAGCAACAGATATGGTGCTGCTTTCTCGGATGTCTAGACTACAGGCAAACCCCAAATACCAAAGAACCATCCATGTGTCAAACCAGCATAATTTTTGAGCTATGCCTGGGGCCACATGCCGGAAAAAGAGAAAAGAAGAAAAAAAAAAAAAAAAAAAAAAAAAAAAAAAAAAAAAAGCTAGCCTGAAAAGAAAATCTAGGAGGGAAACCATAAGGTCAACTCCAGTCCACAGGAACTGGGGGAAGCTGGGAGGGCTAGCTGGCCATTAACCAGTGTCATCTTCCTGAGCAGCTTCCTCCCGGCCCCTTCAGTACCTCAGAAAAGCACAACTCTCGAAACGCTCGCCCGCTCAAGGTCATCGGGAGATAGCCATCAAAATCCTGCATGCCTTCAGGCCAAAAGAGATTCCCTTTCTCCCCCAAATCGCCAAGTAAATGCCTTAAATGCCATCCGGCTTTTCTCCGGACCTCCACCAGAAGCAAGTACTCAGACTTTAATTTAGACTGGGAAACTAAGTGTGTTGTTTTGCAACATAAATTAAGGGGCTTTACAGCTCGGCTAAGCCCAGTTCAGAAAGCAGGTGCTTTTCAGCGCACTTTTTAATGACAAGGTCAAATTCACTTTAATTATTAAAACAAAAAGGAGGAAAAGTTGTCTTAACCTTCCAGAAAGGCTGCTTGGGTAAAAGTCTGTAACAAAGTCCCCGTTTGGCTAAACAGTAGTTCCTCATCCTCAGACTGCCAGCAGTCAAGCCGGGTTACTGGCAGAAAACAACAAAGAAACCGGGGTCAGAGTTAGGAGAACCAACTGCTCCCTCGAGCCGCGCCGCGGCACAGCCTCCCCGCCCGCAGAGACCTGCTTCTCGGCTCCGCCACACATAAACACACAAAGGCCCGCGGCGCGCCTCCGCGGGCTTCCCTTCCCGGCGAGGACGAGCCGGAGCCCCGAAACCGCCCCCGGGCGGCTTTCGGGGGTCGTCGGGCTCGGGTCCCCTGGACGTGCGAGCCGCAGGGCGGCGGCGGCGGTGCTCACCGGTTTCCCCGGAAGCGGCGCCACTCCTCCCGAGCACTCGGGACCCTCGGAGTCCCCCGCCCCGAAACCGATGTCCGCCGAGCCGAGCGCAGGGCAGGGCGGAAGGAGCCGCCGCGCGGTCGGCGGGCCGGGCCGGCCGGAGGCGCCGCCCCCG
>NW_004524623.1:13115055-13117020 GCF_000260255.1 Octodon degus
CGCCCGCCGGCTCGGTCGGTCCGGGCGGCGAGAGCCGGGCGCGCCTCCCCTTCCCGGAAAGCCCCGGGCCGGGGGTCGGAAGAGGGCGAAGCGCGGCGCGCCCTGCAGCCTGCGACGGCCCGGACGCCGGGCGCTTCCAGTGCCGGGAAAAAGAAACCGAAAGGGCGCTCCTGCGGAGAGGAGCTCGGAGAGCGCCGCCGCCACACCGCCGACGGGGACCCCTGGGCTCGGGGTGCTGAGAGGTGGGGAGGGAGGGACAGAGGATGTTGTCCCCGGGAAGCTGAGGCCGGTCCCAGCTACAAGTGTGACAATCGACCTGAGACGGAATCCGGACAGGTTGCGCGCTGTCGCCGGGCGGCCGCGGATGCTCGGAACCGGAACCAGGACGGGCGCTGCTCCAGCGGGGAGCCCGACACCCCAAACCCGGCCCCCCGCCGGCCGGCTTGTGCCCCACTTCCCGTGTCCAGTTCCCATGGCAGTGCACGGCGGATAAGGGGCTCCCAATGGTGGCTTACAGAATGGTAGAGCAGTAGACACTGATTTATTACAGTGTTGTCGCAAGTTAAAACACTTTCCATGTTTGACCTAAAACGAGTTGGGAGGCTATAGAGAGCTCCTTGCTTGGTAGAATGCCATTCTGGACCTCGCGTAGTAAAAATAAACAAGACCTAGGTGAGGTGGCACACACTGATAATCCCAGCACTCTTGGAGGCTGAAGCAGGGGAGTCCCAGACTGCAGACCAGCTAGGGCATTTTAACGACCTGGTGAGACCCTTCCGATTCAAAGCGAGTGGCCTGAAGAAATTGCTCAGGGCAAAGACCTTGGGGTCAATCCTCAGCAACAAATAGAGACCCAGATTTAGTAACCTTTTCTGCCACTAGTGGTAAACTGGACCATATGTATAAGCTACGTTGTTCTTTTTGAAGGACATTTTAAAAGCTATTTTGGGTAATCTCAAATACTTAACTGGTTTATGACCGATCCTCCAAAAAATAATTTCAGATTATGCCTCTGAAAATTGCACGGCATGATAATATTCTTAAATGTTAACTTGGACTTAAAGGAAATATGTCAATATGTAAAGTGCAGAAACAGCTTGACTGTCTCTTCTTTTGAAAATTCATGTGAAATATATATATTGTAGGGCTGGGGGCGTAACTGTGGAGAGAGCTTGCTTGCCTAGCTTGAGAAAGGTTCTCCATTTTCTCACCAGCACTTTATGCACGTGCGCACTCACACACGTACGAATCTGACTGTGGAAGTAACAGGAATTAGACTGTTCAGGAAAAACTATTCTGATAAAACCTGGGAGCTGCAGAGTACCTGAATTAATATAAGGCAGGTCTTCTTCCTGTGGCAAAGCAGAGGTCAAGAAGTAACCTAAACAATCTTTGTAGGAAAGCTAGCAACAAAATCCTTAAAGAGAAATTTGAATTCCTTGGAGTCATTTTTTTTTTTTTTAAACAACCACCTGCTATTTTTGAACCACCAGGTGCATACCAAAGGTTCCTTTGTTCATTTCCATGCTTGAACATGTTGTCATGGCTGGCTCTACCCAAAGCCAATAGCTCGTTTATGGGCTACTTTAAAATTCTACCGCCCCCTCTGGAATAAAGCCTTGCAGAAAAAATAAAATTCTGCGCCAAAAATAAAAAAATAAAATTCTGCTGCCTAAACAGCTCAAGGGAATTTTTTTATTAGAAAAAAGAAAAAGAGTAATTCATAGAAAATTTGGATTATGGAGTTTGATGCCTTGACAAGGAAACATCTATTTTTAGGGAATGTCATGTTATATTGGGCTTATGAGTTCTAAAAGATGTTGAAAATAAAATACAGTTAATTAGCCAGGTACTGTGGTTAAGCCAGCAACTTTCATTACAATGTATTGTCCTGCTGTGGAACTTCTCCTAGCGCTTGAGCCTTCTCAGTCCTTTAACAAATTCTGAATCACAACCCTGTGCTAC
>NW_004524623.1:13118865-13119735 GCF_000260255.1 Octodon degus
TAAGGATGCCCAGTCCTCCAGCGCCTGTTGACAACACCAGTAATGGCATTTGCTATTAAGTAGGATTACATTTTTCAAGTTTCCCAGTTTAAAGACTGAAGGATTGTTACAAACATTTTTCAGAAGCGTGTCCTCCAAATTTTTAGAGGTGGTAAATTTCAGGATAGGAATGTAGCTCAGTGGTGGAGCTCTAAGTTGGCATGCATAAGAGCCGGAATCAAAACCCTCCTTCTACACAGAGGAAGAGATAGATATTTTACGTTTTATACTACCATCTTACATGGTTTGAATAAATAGTTAAAAAATTATCAGTAACGAAAATAGGGTTTTTTTGGTTTTGTTTTACCAGAGATCAAACTCAGGACCTTGCAATTTCCAGGCAAGCACATAAGCTGCTGAGCTATCTCCCTGGCCGTACAAAAGTAGTTTTAAGAATATTGGGAAACTAGACTGAGTCCCCAGAAGAGTATCGAAGGTCGTGTAAACCATCTCCTAAAAGCAATCACAGAAGAAGGGACTGTGTTTTGGTTAAACAGATGGGGTCGCAAGTAAGGCGTTTGCTAGCATGCAAGGAGCCCTGGGTTCAGTCCTCAGTACCGTACCAAACCAACCGAACAAAAGCACTTTGATTTGACTTGTGAAGGACTGTTATTCAGAGAGCAAATGAGCTCATTTTTTTAAAGCAATGTTGCTATGTATGAGAAAATGTCCTGAATATGCAGATTTCCCAAGGACAGTTCAGAATGTTCAGAAGACAGCACCGGGCACTAATGGTGTGCGCTAACCAAACAAGCCCAAGGCCTTCCAGTTAAGAGTTCCATTCAGTGACTCTGAATTTTATCAGTCAATAGGTGAGTGGTGTTGACAAGT
>NW_004524623.1:13128731-13130434 GCF_000260255.1 Octodon degus
AAAAAAAAAAAAAATTAATTGGGACTGGGGAGATGGTTCAGTAGAATAAGTGCTTTCCTAACAAGTGCAACGGCCTGAGTTCAATCCCAGGTTCTGAAAAAAAATTAATAATAATAATTGCAGCATAATTTTTTAGCATAATTTATAATACAAGTCAAAAACAGAAACAATTCAAATGTTCATACGGAACTGGTTAAATAAATACTGGAACATCCCTAACATGGAATTGTGTGTTGTTGCTCCAAAGAATGAACGGACTTATTTTTTAACTTTCATCCTTGTATCTCATCCTCTTCTTTTTTTTTTTTTTCTGGAACCAGGGATTGAACTGAGGCCTTTGCGCTTGCAGGCAAGCGCTTATTCTACTGAGCCATCTCCCCGGCCCCTGAATGGACTTATTTTTGTAAATTATTATTATTTGCAGTAGTGGCAGCATTTGCAGTAGCGGGATTGAATCCAGGCCCTTTGCTTTCAGCTACATCCCCCGAACTTTTTGTCCCCTTTTATAGTGCCATATAGCATTTGTTAAACTGCTAAACTGCCCAGATTATGCTCAAACTTGTGGCCTTCCTGCCTCAGCCTCCTAGAGTGCCCGCACTGCGGGGCGCCCCACCACGCCTGGTAGCTGTGCGTTGCACACGCTGATGGAAAGACGTAGAGACGCGTGAGAAGCGAGTGCCTACGCACACCTTCGTTCGTGCAGTGTCTGCGCACAGCGACCGAAAGGGACCCACCTACGGTTAGTCACAGTTACTTCTAAGGATGGTAGTGAGAAAGTGGGTGGGCGAGGGCTTTTATTTTTATATAATTTTGCCCTCTTTGAACTTTTATAACGTCAATTATTTTTACAGCATAAAATATTTAAAAGCAGAAAGACACCTATTAAAACACACAGCACAGCAGAAATAGAAGCGCCCTTCCGTGTAAGGCGTGTCCGTTTCCAAGGTAACTGAACTCGAAATACTCGCGCCTGGGTTGGCGTGAGGCGTCACGCGAAACCCTGTCTCAAAACAACACAAACAAGAAGGAAATGAATGAGTGACTAGAGTTTGCTTGGATGAAAGGAGGGAGCCCATAGGAGCGCTTCTCTTTCCTCCGTCGCCAAGTCCCTTCCGCCCTTCCTCTGAATCCTTATTAACATCCAGCCGTCCTTCCCTGCCAACTGAGCGCCTCCTCACGCCGGACACACTCACCGCACACCAACTGTGCGCTGTGGATCAGCGTGAGGTTTTGCACTTCCACACCTTCTGTCCCATTTCATTGTCTAAAATCTTCACACTGGACGGTGAGATAGCTCAGCAGACTAAGTGCCTGATTAGGCAAGCGCAGGGACGAGGGTTCAATCCTCCCCAGCACCACATGCCACGCAGGTCCCACCTCCCGGTGAGCTGAGTGGCTACTAAGACCGAGCATGGTGTCGCACGCCTGTAATCCCAGCCCTCAGGAGGCTGAGGCAGGAGGATCCCTACAAGTTCAAGACCAGCCTGGGCTGCAAAGTAAGTGCAAGGGCAGCCTGAGCTGTATAGCTTGTGAGCCGTTCTCATTTATATAAGAAGATAGGGACTTCACAGTCACCACACTTTTTCCGTGATATGGTGGGGGAAGAATCAGGAAAGTACGTTCAGCCTGCACTCAGTCCATGTTACTCCATTACTGCCCAAATATCCCAAAAAGGAAGTGCCATTTTCCGTGTGGTAATTCCC
>NW_004524623.1:13130862-13138503 GCF_000260255.1 Octodon degus
TCTCTCTCTCTCTCTCTCTCTCTCTCTCTCTCTCTCTCTCTCTCTCTCCTAGGGATTGAACCCAGGGCCTTCACACTGAGCTTCATCCCCAGCCCTTTTATTTTTTGTTTTTGTTTTTTAATGTATTTGGTATAGGATCTCACTACGTAGCTAGGACTCAGTGATCCTCCCGTTTTCAGCCTCCTGGGCGCGGGGATTATGGGCATGGTGGACGCTCTTTCTCGGTGGCTGGCTCAGGGTCCCCAGGGACGGGCACCCACGCAGCATGTGTTGCCAGGGATCGAACACCAGTCCCTGTGCTTGCATAAGCAGGTGCTTAGGCTGCTGAGCTATCTCGCTGGTCCTTCATATTTTGAGACAGGGTCTGACCAACCTAGGCCCTGGGCTCTAACACTTGCTCTTCCTGCCTCAGCCTCCAGGAGCGCTGGGGCTGTGTGTGACGCCTTGCCCAGCATGCCCAGTATGCCCAGTGTGTCTAAGTGAGCCCGAGAGCTAGAGATGAAGGTCATGCATGGGCTTTGAAAACCGACTCTCGAACAGATGTAGGACGCACAGGTTCAGCGGTTGTCATCCTGTGCCAGCAGGCCGAGGCTGCAGCTGCAGGCCAGCCTGGGCAGGGTAGTGAGGTCCTGTCTCAAGAACAGAACTGATAGGGGCTGGGGAGATGGCTCAGTTGAAGCTCAAGTGCCTGAGTTCAATCCCCGGCTCCGCCAAAAAAAAAAAAAAAAAAAAAGAACAGAACTGGTGTTGGGCTTGTAGCTCAGCGGTAGGGCACTTGCTTTGCCCCTGCGAGGCCCTGGATTCAAGTTCCAGCAGTTGGTTCAAGCCGCATTAATGACTTCCATAAATTCCACTGTAGGATCAGGGCTGCCTCAGGGCTGCCTTGCTGGAAGAAAAGCTCGAATGTTCAGGTGGTGCAGGCAGGGATGGGGAGGCGTTTGATGGAGACGCGCGCGTGCGTGTGTGTGCGTGTGTGTGTGCCCGCGCGCACGTGTGCAAGCGCATCTGTGTCCTCCTGAGGAAGCCACGCGGGGCCCACGGGTCGCCCTCGGTCCCCAGGCAGCTGCTTAGGCTGGAGGCGGTCTCTCCAGTTCGCACCGGATGGGGAGTCGCTGGGCTTGGGCTCCTGCAGGTAACAAAGAACACCAGCTCCCGCGGCGGTGCTTTGAGGAAGAATGAACAGGCGGGATGGGGAAGAGGGGCCCAAGGGGACCAGGGCAGGAATGCGGCCGAGCAGGACTGGCCACACAGGCCTCGAAAAGTAGGAGGTCTCTTTCCCGAGGAACCATTTTGGGTGAGCTCTCTGCCTCTTTTACAACACAGTTACAATCTGTGTTTGTGTGTACATAAGATTAGCTGATGGGTTACTTATTTATTTATTTTTTTTTGGTGTGGGTACTGAGGATCAAACCCAGGGCCTCAGAACTAAGCTACATCCTCAGCCCTGTTTGTATTTTTAAAGTTTTGCGCCAGGGTCTCCATTAAGTCACTAAGGCTAGGCTCAAACCTGCGATCCTCCTGCCTCAGCCTCCAGTACTGCTGTCGTAGACTGTGTACACCATCGCCTCTGACTTCAGAGAGCGTTTTCGGTCAAGGATTTCGACCCCAGGAGCCTCCCTGGCTGCCTGCAGACCCTCCGGCCCGCCCACCGCGCCGCGCAGCTCTCGGCGTCCCTAGAGCAGCCCCAGCTCCGCCCCCTCGGGCTCCTCCTCCGGTGCTTGGGCCGCGACTCCGTGCGGCTCCCGGAAGCCCTCCGCGCAGCATCTCCTGGGCTTGTTTGCTTTTATTTTTCAACGCTTTTTTTTTTTTTTTTGGTTTGTTTTTACTTTATATATTTATTTTGTGGCGCTGAGGATCTCTGCTACCTTCCCCAACTCCCAGGCTCAAGTTACCAGAAGCTTTTGCACAGAAAGGGGTGCGAGAGCCCTGGCTCCCCCGCAGAGGCGTCACTGGGAGGGGGAGATATTGCTGTAGCCCGCGTGTGCGCGCGTGTGCGCGTGCGTGTGTCACATCTGTGAACCAGATGGCTGCGCAGCCCTCTAGCGAGCTCCTGTGCCGTCAGGCTGCCCTTGCTGAGACAGACGGGAAATGTCACGCAGTTTTCTCCAAGGTCCCCACAGCCCCCACACCAAAGCTGGGCTCCAGAGCCCGGGACAACGAAGGGATGCGGCCAGAACGGAGGTCGGTGGCCTGCGGCCTGAGGGAAAGTGACAGGGGGCGCCGCACCTGAGAGGGGGCCGGGGAGGCCCTCGCTGCTGGGACTTTCAGAAGTGGACTCTTCCCTGGGTGAGAAGCCATTCCTGCTATAGAGCCCTCTGCTTGGGACAGAATAAAGAACAGTTCAGAGCTCGGCTCTCTAGCACAGGTCTGTAATCCCCAGCTACTTGCAAGGCTGAAGCAGGAGGGTCGCTAGTTCAAGGTCAGCCTGGGCAATATAGCTAGATGTTAATAACTTTAAAAGTTGCAGACGCAGGTAGGCTTGCCTACCACAAGTATGGCCCTGGGTTTAATCCCCAGCGCTGAAGAAAAATCAGGCAGGAGAGGAAGTCACCCAGCACCAGGACCACTGCATTTCCAGCTGGGTTCCCCGCCTTATCGCCACACGGCGCCCGTTCTGTGGACCGAAAAGCCGAAGGGAGGCGCAGGCAGGCTGCCTCTCTGCTGAGGCGGAGGCAGGATGAGCCCTCTGATTTCTGTAGTGGCCTCACCCCGGAGAAAGACCGTAACATAATTTGAAGACTCTCTTTAGGGGGGAGGGAGAGAAAAAAAAAAAAAAAGACTCTCTTTAGATTTGATAACATGCACTCTTGTGAATATCAGCAGTAGATACTCACTTTTGCAGCCTTAGAAATTAAGATTGCCGAAGGGGTCAGGGAGATAGCTCAGTGGAATACGTGCTTGCCTGGCAAGCGCAAGGTCTTGAGTTTGATCCCTGGTACCACCACCAAAAAAAAAAAAAAAAAAAAAATTAAGATTGTCAACTAGATATTTTCCTTTTTAGTTTTGTGTGTGAATGTGTGTGACTGAAATTGAACCCAGCATTTTTACAGTCTGCTGGACTCCCAGCTCTTCTTTTTCAGATTTTATTTTGAGACAGATCCTTTTTTTTTTTTTTTTTTTTTTTTGGTGGAACTGGGGATTGAATTCAGGTCCTTGCACTTACCAGGGAAGCGCTTATTCCGCTGAGCCATCTCCCCAGCCCCAAGACAGGGTCTCATTACCGCACTAATTTGCCCAGGAGGGGCTTAAACTTGAGATTCTTCTGCCTCAGCCTCCCACTTGGCTACCTAGGTTTGACTTTAGGTAGATTGTGCTTATTAAATATGACTAAAAATAAAAAAATAAATATGCATGACCCACAACTAGTAAGAGATCTGCTTGAGAACACAATAATGATCATTGTTCTTCATATCTGAATATCTCCCCAAAGCCTCATGTGCTGAAATTGGGGTTTAGAGTGGTTTAAAGGGTTGTGATGTTGGGCTGGGGAGATGGCTCAGTGGAATAAGAGCGTCCCTGGCAAGCGCAACGGCCGGAGTTCAATCCCCGGTTGGGGGAGGGAGGAGAAAATGTCGTGATGTTAGGAGGTGGCAAGAGGCAGGTCCCTGGGGGTGTGGCCTGGAGGGCCTCTCTCTTCTGCACATCTATAGACCATGGCCAAAATAAACCTCTCCCTCTTGACAATCGCTAATTATCTTTGTAGTGCGTATATGAGGTTATATGTTTAAGAGGCACAATAGTACAAGAGATACTTCCTACCTGACTGGAGCTTGGGGCTCATTACACAAAACATAGTGCCTGCTTAGGCAAGCTTAGGCAAGAGCAGGGAGCAAGGTTTGATCCCCAGCACGTACGACGCCAGCCCTGCCCCCAGGTGGGCTAAGCTGGCCACAAAAAACAAGAACAAAAAAGCAGTTACACAAAAATATTCACATACTCATAATAAGGGGATTCCAGCTCTGCATCACCCTTACTGGAATATGCGCCAGAATATGAGGCCATGCCTAAGGTGTGTGTAGGAGGTCAGAAAGGTAATGGATGATTTCAGGGCCCGGTGGGGCTGAGGCCTAGCTCCGTGGCAGAGTACGTGCTCAGTATGTGCAAGGCCCTGGCTCCAACCCCCAGCAGTGCGAACGAAGACTAAAGATGGGGTTGCTCAGGTAGACAGACAAGGGCAGAATTTTCCAGGCATGTGAGCTACAGAAGCTGGTAAGTAGAAGACAAACCCATGCCCTGCACTCTGCCTTTGAGCTGTATCCACAGGCTACTTTATTCTTTATTTTTTCTAAGGGTCTAACTAAGTTCCCCAGGTGGCTCCTGAGCTTTTTTTTTTTTTTTTTTTGCGGAACCGGGGATTGAACTCAGGCCCTCGCGCTTGCCAGGGAAGCGCTTATTCCACTGAACCATCTCCCCGGCCCCAGCTCCTGAACTTTTGTTACTTCTACTTCAGCCTCCCAAGTAGCAGGGTTTACAGGCTCGTGCCAACGCACCTGGCTAGGCTCGCTGCTAGGTGATTCTAGGGCCAGTTCCAGGGATGTAATAAAATGAAAGAGGACAGGGCTAGAGAAGTAGCTCAGGGGCAGGGTACAGGCTTGCGGTACACAGGGTCTGAGTTTGATCCCCAGCATAGAAGAGGGGCAGATGGGAGCAGGTACTTAGCATAGGGAAAAATGATCACATTCCTGTGGTTTAGGCAAAAGATGGCAAGAACCGTGACAGGAATATGCCTCAGTGCTGGGATTGCAGCATCACTAAACTCTACCCCCACCCTGAGAAAGGGGAGACTTGTAAGGAGAGAAGAGAACCAGGGCTTGATCATTGACTGCACATATCGGATCAAGAGTTGTAGAAGAAGTCCATTGTAAATTGAAGTGTAAAGCTGGGCATGGGGGTGCCTGCCTGTAATCCCAGCGCTCAGGAGGCTGAGGCAGGAGGATTACCACAAATTCAAGGCCAGTCTGAGCTGCAGAATAAGTTCAAGGTCAGCCTGAACTACATAGTGAGGCCCTGACTCAAAAACAAAACAAAACTGTAGTGTAGTCACATGAAATAAGAGTGGGGAAACCAGCAAACAAATGAATGGGTTTAGGGAAAAAGGTTATCAGACTTAACTTGGGAAAGAAAAGTAAGCATAAACCTGAAGGGAATATAAGGTCAAGGAAATTTTTGTTTTGATTATTTATTTATTTATTTTAGGGAAGGGGAGCTGGGGAGATAGCTCTGTGGAAAAAGCACTCCCCTGGAAGTACAAGGGCCTGAGCTCAATCCCCGGTTCCACCAAAAAAAAATAAAAAATAAAAATTAAAAAAAAAAATCAAGATTGTATTTTAGGAAGGAGTTTAGAAGGTGTTCAGGGTTTCACTACTAGATCAGACTCATAGTGATCCACCTGTTTACGGCCTCCCAAGACCTGGGATTACAGGCGTGCGCCACCACGCTCAGTCTCAATCGCCATCTCAGCGTGCCTTGGGGCTGGGACCAACCCAGCACCTTGGGGATCAAACCCCTGACCCCTGAGCCTGCTTGCAGGCGCTTAATCCGCTGAGCTATTTAGCCAGCCCAATTTTTTTCTTTTTTCTTTTTCTTTCTTTCTTTTTTTTTTTTTTTTTTTTGAGACAGGGTCCTGCTACGTAGTTCAGACTGGATTTTAACTTACTGCTTAGCTCGGGCTGGTCTCAAACTTGAGGTGGGCCCTACTGGCTGCCGAATGCTGGGGTTGCAGGCGAGCAGGTCAGGAGGGCTGTGTGTGCTGTTGTGTTCTAGGCTGCATTCCACGCTGCTGGCGGGCGCTCCTTGTGGTAAGAAAGCGGGGAATCGGGGAGCAGGGCAGACGTGGGGGAGCCCTGGTCTTGCAGCTGCAGGGGCTCCTGATGCGGAAGGCAGACCTGAGTGACAGGTGGGGCGGGGAGGAGCAGGCCCTGGAGCCAGGGCACATGAGGCTGCCAAGGGCCAGGCAGCGCAGTCTTCTGGAAGCCTCCAGGAGGGGCGGCCTGCTGACACTGGTTTTTATAAAGCGGGAAGAGACTTTATTTTATGATTATTTATTTTGTAGCACTGGGGGCTTGAGCCCAGGGCCTCCACACTGAGCTACACCCCTAGCCCTTTTTAGCTTTTGAGACAAGAGCTTGCTAAGGTTGGGCTGGGGAGATGGCTCAGTTGAATAAGCACTTGCCTGGCAAGTGCAAGGGCCTGAGTTCAATCCCCAGTTCCGCTAAAAAAATAAAAATAAAAATAAAAAAACAAAGAGCTTGCTAAAGTTGCCCAGACCAAGCTTGAATCTTTGATCCTCCATTCACAGCCTCCCAAAGTGCAGGAATATTATTTTTAAATTGATTTTATTGGGCCATGGAGATAGCTCAGTAGAATAAGTGCTTGCCTGGCAAGCACAGGGTCCTGAGTTCAATCCCTAGTACCACAAAAACAACAGATTTTTTTTTTTTGGCAGAACCAGGAATTGAACTCAGGCCCCTGTCCTTGCCATGCAAGCACTTATTCCACTGAACCATCTCCCTGGCCCCAAAAACAACATCTTAAATTGATTTTATTTATGTTTTTACAGACTGCTCTGGCTGTGTGGTCCAGGCTGGTCTCGAATCCGGGATCAGTCGTTGTCTTCGGCACTGTAGTCTCCTGTTCTCCCAGAGGACCACAAGCTCCAGCCACAGTGCCCTCACCTGCTGACACCTTGACGTGTGTGCAGGGACACTCACTTTGGATTTCTTTTTATTTATTTATTATTCTTTTTTGAGGGGGTGGGGAGATGGCTCAGTGGAATAGGAGCTTCCCTGGCAAGCGCAAGAGAAAAAATTTAAAAAGGTGGCAAAATTATTTTTTTAGGGGGCTGGGGAGATGGCTCAGTAGAATAAGTGCTTCCCTGGCAAGCGCAAGAGAAAAAATTTAAAAAGGTGGCAAAATTATTTTTTTAGGGGGCTGGGGAGATGGCTCAGTAGAATAAGTGCTTCCCTGGCAAGCGCAAGGGCCTGAGTTCAATCCCCGCTTCCACCAAAAAAAAAAAAAAATTTTTTTTTATGTTTTACTTTGGACTTTGTGGAACCAGGGATTGAACTCAGGCCCCTGCGCTTGCCAAGGAAGTGCTTATTCTACTGAGCCATCTCCCCGGCCCCTACTTTGGACTTCTGACATCCAGGGCTGTAAGAGAACAAATGTGTGTTGTTTATTTTTATTGTTATTTTTGGTGGAACCGGGGATTGAACTCAGGACCCTGTGCTTGCCGGGCCAGCGCTTATTCTACTGAGCTATCTCCCCAGCCCCCTGTGTTGTTTTAAAGTTACTAAAATTTTTGGTAATTTTTATAGGAGCAGTGGAAAACTAACGCAGGCAGTAAAAGAAGATGTGTAGGCAGTGAAAAGTGGACATCAGAGGCACACAGGCGACATACAACCCAGAAGAGTGAGGAGGTGGGGCGGACAGCGGGTGCGGGAGGGGCTCTGTGCTCTGCCAGCACGGGCCAGGCCCAGAAAGAGAAGTCCAGTGAGGGGAAAGATGTCGGCTCTCACAGGGTCACATGATGCTGGGAACAGCCCAAGAGCAGAGGAAGGGGGCCAGGGAGATAGCTCAGTGGAATAAGCACGTGCCTGGCAAGCTCAAAGACCTGAGTTCAATCCCCGGTTCCGCAAAAAA
>NW_004524623.1:13138768-13145970 GCF_000260255.1 Octodon degus
CCGGGGCCCAGCGCCCTGGAACTCCCTCAGGAGTTCTGTCCTGACTGCTCTGGGGACAGCTGAGAGGGACCAGCACAGGAGGAGCTGCTTCCCACGCAAAGCCCCACTTCCAAGAGGACAAGCATCAGGTGACAGATCCTAGGCTGGGAGCGCCTGGATTGAACTCAGGCCCCTGGCGCTTGCCAGGGCAGCGCTCATTCCCATCTCTCCCGCCCCTCTAGGCTGGGAGGAAGGTGTGCTTTTCCAGAGAAACGCAACCAATGGCAGATTCTTCTTTTTTTTTTTTTTTTTTTTTAATGGTGGAACTGGGGATTGAACTCAGGCCCCTGCGCTTGCCAGGGCAGCGCTTATTCCACTGAGCCATCTTCCTGGCCCCAATGGTAGATTATTCTTGTACATGAATAGAGTAAGAGGTTTTTCTTTCTTTCTTTTCTTTTCTTTTTTTTTTTTTGCAGAACCGGGGTTTGAACTCAGGCCCTTGTACTTGCCAGGCAAGTACTTATTCTGCTGAGCCATTTCCCGGCCCGGTTTTTATTTCTTTATGTGTTTATTGATTCAGTGGGGGACTAGGGATTGAGCCCAGGGTCTCGTACATGCAAGGCAATGTTCCATTAAACAGGAGAATCACTACGAGTCTGATCTGTGTAGTGAGACCCTGTAGACCTGTTCTAAATGCATAACATAAATAAATAAATAAATAAATAAATAAATAAATAGATGGCAATACTCCACCGCTGCGCTGTACCCCCCGCCCTTTGGATTTCTTTTATTTTGAGATAGGGTCGTGTTAAGTTGTGCAGGCTGGGCTTTCACTTTTGATCCTCCTGCCTCAGCCTCTGGAGCAGCTGAGACCACAGACTTGTGTCCCTGCACCCAGTCTAGGAAAAGATCTGTGTTCAAGCGTTGGTTGTGGCAGTTGTAGGGCAGACAGACAAAGCTGTAGGCCAGGCCAGGAGGCTGGAAGCCCGGGCCTTGGCAGGCGCTGACCCCACTGTCTGGTGCAGTTATTTCTCTACGAGACCTGCTTTTGCTCTTCCCCTGTGGCACACACGGGTTTTGGTCTTCTCACTGGTTCCTGGCTTACTGCTCCCCTAGGCCTAAGTGAGTAGAGCAGTGCCTGGTGTTTGGGACTCCAAAAGCAGCAGCGTGTCTCTGGCTTGCCTGCTGTCACCTGCCCTTTGTCCCCAAGCCAGGCACAGAAACCTCCCCCTCCTGGAATCCCACACAGATAAGACCCCAGCACGGGCTTGCTGAAGAATCCGGGCAGACAGGCCTTTCGGGTCTGCGGCTAGAAGCCTGTAGGTGGGCCTCCTCGCAGCCGGCGCCTGGTGGTTCAGAGGAAGCCCCACGAGGAATCTGTTGTCAGCTGGGGAGAAGCCGAGTCTGAGTAGGGGCTGGGTTTTCCTTCTGCACTCTCAGATTTGTGGGGACCCAGAGTTGGTATAAAAAGACTTGAACCCACGGCTCACAGCTGTGGAACAGGGCTCCCTAGGAGCCTCACTGTGCTAAATCAGTGACTGCAGGGCTGACACAACCCTCCGGGCCACATCCCCATGGGACCTCCCTTGGAGGCTCCCCAGGACAGAGCCTGCTCCCGGCCCCCAAGGGCACCCTGAATGGCCGCTTTCCCTGCACTGGGCCCCGACCTTGCACGCGCTGGGCAGCAGTGCTCACCAGCCATGGCCCTTCTTCCTTTTCATTTTGATACAGGGGTCCTGGTCACTTTCCTCCTCTCTGCGACAAAATATGGAGTGCCTGCAACTTAAGGCGGAAGCTGGCGACTGCAGCTGCTCTCAGGCAACTCAGGCCTTGCAAGGTCAGTGGCGGGGTGGGGTGGGAGGCTACAGACCTGGAGGTGCCAGGAAGGAGGACTGGTCAGATTAAACCTCGCCAGGGGCCCCCAGTGATGCCCATATCCTATGAGGCCCACTGGCAGCGGGTCCACACTGGAGCCCCACAATCCTTCCCCAAGCCCCATCTCATAGACGCCTTAACCCGGGTTGGGGCTGGACTCTCCAGAGGCCTGGTGCAGCCTTCAGTGTGTAGAGTTCAGGGACACTGTGGTCCGCATGGGGCTTCCCCCGGCTGTTGTTGTAAGAGCAATATTTTGCTGAGAAATGAATGAGCACTGAGGGACAGAAGAAGGCAAAGGGCAGAAGGTTTTTGTTACCCTCCCCTGAGCGCTTGCTAAAATCAGCTGAAATGGAAGTAGTGAGTGTAGCCAAGCCCAGGCTTTTCCACTTTCTACATTTGACACAAGATTTACTTATCTGGGTTGCTGTTGGCCTGAGTTTCTTTCCTATTTTTAGGCTTGGGTTTCTCTTGAAATGACACATGGGTCTGACTTGGAGATTATAAACCTTGTGTTCTGGCAACGGTATTAAGGACAAACCTGAGGCAGGAGGATTACAGCCCCGCCCGGCAGGTTGTAAATTGAAGCTGGCCGCACTTCACTGACTCTGGGAGGCGGGCTACTTGTTGCCAACAGAAACTTAAAGAAGCACTCTCTGCAATGAATACGTTAACTGTCATTAATGGCTTTGTTTTCTCCCGAGGTCAAAGATTGGCCTCTGGCGTGGGCCTGGATAAACTAGTTCTGAGAAGTGGAAGGCAAGCGCTCCAGGCCCAGGCCAGGCCTCTGCAGAGCACCTTGCTGAGCAAGATGAATTAAAACCTTGAACCCGGAGGCCATGGTGACAGGCGTCAGTTAATGGGTCAGCAGGGTTGGTGGCAGCTGCAAACCTCCCTCTGAATCACACCAAGTAAACCAGTAGATCTTTTTCTAGACCCTCACAAGCATCCAGCCCGCAATTACTCTGGGGTCAGGGCCCCCTCAGCCCCTCTGGGACCCAGCTTTCTGCTGCAGTGGCAGCCCTGGGGGCCGTGGACAAGAGGGGGCTCCTGTCTGCCTCCTTGGCCACTGTCCTGCTGGGCCCTGGCAGGGATCAAAAGCTCTAGCTTCTCATTGCAAGTGGGGGCATCACCCACCCTGGGCCTTTGGACCCTCATGGCCGGTGATTCAGCATCCACCTGCTGCTGGGGCCCAACTGTCCCAGAGGAAGGCAGGCCTCTACTCAGGATCCAGTTGGCCAGAGTGTGCGAGAGTGTGACACCCCGCAGCCAGTGTCTTCCAGGACAGAGTGCTCAGTGTGGATCAAGCGGTTTCTTGAATTGGTCAGTGTCTATGGGGTACCGAGGGGACAAGGGGAAGGGGACAAGGACAGGGCAGAGCTCAGACACCACTTGCAGGGCTATGCCCAGTGTCACACCTCCCTGGTGACATCCTTGTTTTGTTTGGGTACTGGGAGTCAAACTCAGGACCTTGCATTTGCCAGGCAGGCACTGTGCCACTGAGCTACATTCCGAGCAAATGCTTGATAGCAAAGTCGTGGGGACCCTTATGCCACCTCCAGTCCTGTGAATGCTCTTGTGGTGATGAATGAAAAGTTCTCTTCTTTTTTTCTTTTAGTGTATTTGGTTGTTACAGGGCCTATGTGGCTCGGACTCAGTGATCCTACTGTTTTCAGCCTCCTCATTGCTGGGATTACAGGTGTGCGCCACTGCCTCAGACTCTGTGGCCAGCTCAGTGCACCCTGGGAGCCCAGCTGGTGTGGCATACTGTGCCCAGATGGAACCACAGTCCTGCGCTTGCCTGTGCTTGCCTGCACAGGCACTTTAGTCTGAGGAGCTATCTTACCGGCCCCAATGAGTGAAAATTTCTGAAAAAGAAATTCTTTGGAGAACCATCCCACTGACACAGTCCTGCCTGGTGGTGGTTCAACCTGTGACTGCAAGGGGCACACACAGGCACGATGGTTCCACAGTCCCCTGTAAGGCTGCAGCTCCTCCAGGGCTGCGGGTGCCTCTCCGAGGGTGACGGAGGAGCCTTAGCGTGCTCCTGCTGTCCTTTCCCCCACCGCTGCCTGTGAGCTCCTGGCTGCCCATGTGGGTGGCGCATCAACCTCAGGGACTGGAAGCTCGGTGTGTGGAAGATTCAGTTGGAACTGCCTTTGCAATTTTGGATTTAAGTTGCCCAGAATCTCCTATCCTGTTGGACCCGTAGCCTGGCAGATCCTCCCACTCCTCGACTCGGTTTTTCCATTTCTGAGAGAGACAACAGCACACACTTCACAGGGCTCTTGTGAGGAGTGAGGTTGAGGGGCTTATTAAAGGTACTTAGCTATCATTAGCTTTCATGAGGCGGCGCCATGGGGCAACGGGACCGTTTATAAGGCTGCACCAACCACAACTGCTCGGGGCTGCTGGGGTGGCAGGTTCACAGCGGTCAGGAACTGAGAAGGACACGCGTACTTCCTAAAGAATCAAACCAGGCGCGGAGTTGAGCGCCTGTAATGCCAGCACTCTGGCGGGCTGAGGCAGGAGGACTGCACACTCAAAACCCACCTAGGCAGTTTACCAAGACGCTATCTCAAAACAAAAAATAAGAAGGGCTGGGGACACATGAAGATCCTCTTGGGGCTGGGGAGATGGCCCAGTGGAATAAGCGCTTCCCTGGTAAGCGCAAGGGCCTGAGTTCAAACCCTGGTTCAAAAAAAAAAAAAAAAAGAAAAATCTTCTCTGTCGGGCCGTCAGGATAGTTCAGCGGTCTAAAGCGCTTGCTCCTGCTTAGGCAAGCTTAGGCAAGCCTAGGGCCCACGGTTTGATCCCAGGCACCACATGCTGCACCAGCCTTGTTCCCCTGGGATCCACATCCATGCTTTAGCATGTTAAAGCAACCAGTGGGGCAAACAACTCTGGCGCGCAGGTGTAGCACACGGGCCTGCAGCACCAGCTCCTGCGAGGCAGCCTGCCGTACAGTGAGACCCCGCCCGCCTCAACAGTATGATGACTGGCCTTAAGTTCAGATTTAAAACCTGAAAGCCATAAAGAAAGCCTGCCAGGGGCCGGGGAGATGGCTCAGTAGAATAAGCACTTCCCTGGCAAGCCCAAGGGCCTGAGGTTAGGTTTAAAAAAAAAAAAAGCCTTCCTAAGTAGAAGGACATAGGGAAGTTGGTAGGTAAGTCAGCAGCAGAAGCAGAATGAAGCCACTCTCGGCTGCTCAGAGCTGTGCGGTGGCCCTGCCCTCTCCTTTAGGAATTGCTCCTGCTTGCAGTCAAAGGTGCTGACACGGCCCATCTCGGCCGGCTCCCCGCAGAGGCTTCTTTGGTTCCAGTCCTGTGCCCCTCCTCCTACACGCACTCTGCTTCTCTCCTCCTTCCTGCCTCCACAGCGGGCTTACGCATTTCTTTGTGTTTGCTCAATATCTTTTTGCCTGGTAGACTCAAAGCCCCACCCGAGCCCCCGAGCCCCAGGGCCTCCACGCTGAGCTATCACCTCGGGCCCTTTTTTCTTTCTCCTGGAGACAGCTTCTCTCCTGGGCTCAGCTGAATCTTGGAGTCCTATGCTGTTCTTTGGTGCTGTGTGCTGTGTACCACTTGTCGCTCATGAAGTGTTTGGGACATTTAAGGCCCTTACTACATTGTTAGCCTTAGGTCCCACGAGGGCTAACTGATTTAGCTGAGCTATCCTAACCCTGACACGTGGCTCTTCTGTACTCACACACTCAGGAGTTGTGGGGTTCTCCATATTCCCCTGGTCCACTCCCCAGCATGACCTCCCAAGATCCATTCCTTCAAGGCCTAGCCTCCCCGAGTGGTCAAGCCTGGAGGCCCCCCACTTCCTGCCGCGCCACCGCCCATCCTCGTCTTCCCGTGGGTCCCTGTGTCTGCCCCTGCCCCCTCAGCGCCTGGCTCACCTGCTTGTGCTTGGAGGAGGCCTGCTTGGCACAGGTCTTGGAATGTGGCTGCCGCAGTCAGGGCCTTGGGCCCAGGGCCACAAGGCAGAGAGTCCCCAGCCATTCTCAAGAATCAACGCAAGAATCAACGAGGAGACTCCCGGTGACTGCCACACCCGCACAGGTCATGCCTCAATCCCACTTGGCTCCAAGGGTGAGGTGAGGAACGGGCCGGAAGCCAGGGCACATGATGCTGGAGAGCCAGGCAGAGGTCCCCTGCTCAGCAGGACACAGAAATCATAAGGCTGTGCCTCATCTGTTACATTGTGTTACACCCAAAGGTGTGTCAATGACCTACACGACGTGGTGCCTTGTGTGCTGGCACCCACTGCCAGGTCATCACTCTGCCCAGCAGCAGGCGCACACACAGGCTGGCCTTGAACTCACTATGGAGCCCAGGCTGGCCTCAGACTCTGAGTGCTGAGAGGTGTGCGCCACACACCCCGCTTTTTTTTTTTCCTGACTTTGTGAGATGGGGTCTCACTACGAAGTTCAGGCTGGTCTCAAATTCGCAACAATCCTTCCTGCCTCAGCCTTCCGATTGCTGGGATTTTACAGGTGTGCACCACCATGCCTGGCTAATTTTTTTTTTTTTTCCTCCTGGCTAAAATTTTTAAAAATAAAAAGTAAAGGGGCCGGGGAGATGGCTCAGTGGAATAAGAACTTTTCTGGCAAGTGCAAGGGCTTGAGCTCAATCCCTGGTTCCACAAAAAGAAAAAAAAAAAAAAAAAAAAAAGTAAAGCCGAGGAAGACTGTCCTTGAAAGAGGAGGAGAGCCGGCGATATCTCAGTGGAATAAGCGCTTCCCTGGAAATCGCAAGGGCTTGAGTTCGATCCCTGGCAGAGACTGAATGCTACACAGGGAGAAAGCTGCCTGAGGCCAGGCTCAGCCGGAGCTGTGCAGCCAGCAGCTGCCTCAGGGCTACGCGGGCCACAGGCCCCAATCACCCAGGCTGTGAGCATCTGGCCTGCTTTGGTGGAGCTGTAGGCGCTGGGCTGGTGTCCCAGCACACAATCTCGGGGCGTGGCCCTGTGGTCCTGGGCCTTAGACATCCGTCCTGGGGAGGTGGAGGCACACACTGTGGCTGCTGATTTCTGAGGAAAGCTGGCCATCCTTGCACTAGTGAAAACTGTCCTGTTTCACTAAAAAGGAAAGAAAAAATGCAGTTCAGGGCTGGCTGAATAGCTCAGCGGATTAAAGCACCTGCAAGCAGGTGCAGGGATCGGGGGTTCAACCCTCAGGCCTGCAATGCCGGCCCCACCCCTGGGGCGCATGGAGATGGCAACTGAGACTGGGCGTCATGGCGTGTGCCTGTAATCCCAGCTCTTGGGAGGCTGTAAACAGGAGAATCACTCCGAGTCCGATCTGGTAGTGAGACCCTGAACACCCTGTAGAACATTCCCTAAAA
>NW_004524623.1:13146093-13147454 GCF_000260255.1 Octodon degus
TTTTTTTAAACATTTATTTATTTAGTGTGTGTGTGTGGCCAGCTCAGCCCACCAGGGGGCGGGGCTGGCTGACATGTGGTGCTGGGGGATCGAACCATGGTCCCTGTGCTTTGCCAAGCTTTTTCCAAGTAGGTGCTTTAGACCACTGAGCCATCTCACCAGCCCCTAAGCATAAGGTCTTGAGTTCCATCTCTGGTACCAAAAATAATTAAATAAAATGAAGTTCAGCACTTTACAACGAGAGTTGGGGGGCTGTTTCCCTGCAGCTGCTCCCTGTGTTTGCTTCCCCTGCAAGGCGCATGCCTAGCACGGGCTCTGGCTGCTGCAACCCGGCTGGCTGGGCACTCCTGTTTCCTCAAAGGGCATGAGAACGGGTGCTCCTGTGGATCCTGCTCGCGGGCCTGGCGCAGATGGGCTCTGTGGCCACTTCCCCACCTGCTCTGTCCATGTGGGGCAGGATTCACCCCTGATGCTCTGGATGGAAGCAATGCTGGGTCTCAGGGAGAAAACAAAGCCAAATAAGCCGCTTGCAGGGCACCTGGCTGAACACGGGAGGCCAAGTAAGGCCTGTGCTATGGAGGAGGCAGTAGGTGCTGGTCCTCTGAGGGCCTCTGAAACCCTTCAGGGCTCAGCCTGCCATTCCAGGGCTCCCTGCAGCCTCCCTCAGTGGCCACCTGAGGGTCACAGGGGACAGGCTAACTAGGCCAGGGGGAAAACCAGAGGATGGGGGCTGGGGAGATGGCTCAGTGGAATAAGCGCTTCCCTGGCAAGCACAAGGGCCTGAGTTCAATCCCTGGTTCTGACAAAGGGGAAAAAAAAAAAAAAGAAGAAAGAAAGGAAAAAAGAAAACCCGAGGATGAAGCGAGAGGCTAGAAAGGCCTCAATGACAGAGAAATTCAGGAAATGGTGTACAGGCAGCATTCTGGTGGGTGAGGCGGAAGCGCCAATTCAAAACCATTTTAGGCCACTAAGTGATTTAACAAGACTTTGTCTCAAAAGCGAAAAGCTGGGTCCAGTGGCGCACACTTGCAATACCAGCACCTTGGGAGGCTGAGGCTGGAGAGTCACAAGTTCAAACCCAGGTGGCACAACTTGGAGCCTGTCTCAAAATACAAAATAAGTTGGGGAGATAGCTCAGCAGGACGGTGGCTGCCTTGCAGGCACAAGATCCTGAGTTTGATACCTGTTACCAAAATATAAGTTACCACATGCTAACTCATTGTGTCCCACTGGAGCTTCCCCATTGCTAAAACAAAACAAAATAAAATGTGTGCAGCTTGGTAAGAAAGCCCTGTGAGGGCCGGGGAGATGGCTCAGTAGACTAAGCGCTTCCCTGGCAAGTGCAAGGACCTGAGTTCAAT
>NW_004524623.1:13147651-13152286 GCF_000260255.1 Octodon degus
AAAGAACGAAAGCTCTGTGTCCAAGCCCTGTCAGGCAGACTGAAATGAACTATCATCAGGGAGTAAGAGGGTGCTGGGGTTCACTCGCATCCCTAGTCCCCCATGAGCTGAGCACAGGACCAGCTGGGTGTTTGGACGATGCAGGGTGACACCTGGTCTCCTGCGGACTGAGAACCCACTCAGAACAGCACGCACAAGGCGTGAGACCACAGTGTGGAACATGTCGGGGACTCAGTGAGCTTGGCCTGCTGCTTGCTGCCAGGCGCTGGCCAGGGCACCAGGACCCACAGGCCCCTGAGGGAGCCAGCCTGAGGGAGGAGAGGACTGTCCTGCCCAGCTTTTGAGTCTGGCTCTTGGGTCCTAGTGAGGTGGATGTCAGCGGGAGAGAAGGCCAAGACTTGGGCACAAGACAGGCCCCAGCCCTGCGGGCCAACTCATGGACTTGCATCCCCAAACCAGGTCCAGGGCTGGCTCCAGGACCCCTCCTCAGTGAACCCCAGTCCCTGCCCTACCAGCTGCACCCAGGGCCAAGCCTGCACCTCATGGTGGGACCAGTGCAGGGCAGCTCCCAGGACTGCAGCAGAGGCTGCGGAGGCCATACAGGAAGCAGGGACAGGAGTGGTGCGCACATGAATACCGAAGGCCACGTGATAGTGGCCACCTTGTGTCACCCCGGGGGTCCGGAAGCTTAATTCAGCAGTTCTGCACCCTGGGGTGTGGGCCATCTGCCCTCGGCTCCTGTGTCTACCGGAGAAGTTTAGGTTAACTAAGCTGCTCAGTAGGGAGCCAGGGTCCACTCTGTGCAAGAGGGCAGGGATGGTGAGGGCTACTCCCAGCCGCCAGGTGGGAAGGAAAGGAGGCTTGCTCTCGCGGTTCTGCTCTTGATGCTTTTGCTGTCTCCTGCCACCTTCGATGGCTGCCTTCACCATGACACCCTGCCTTGGAGCCAGCTAATTATGAACTGAACCTCGAGCAACTGTGAGCTAAATAAGCCTTGCCCCCCTTAACTTCGGGGTCGGTTATTTATTTGTGGAACCAGGGATTGAACTCAGGCCCTTGCACTTGCCAGGGAAGCGCTTATTCCACTGAGCCATCTCCCCAGCCCTGGGGTCTGTTATTTTGTCTCAGCAAGGAGAGAAAAGTAAATAAGGCCCTTTTCACGTCAGTGTAATAATCAGTCAAACCTCACTGAGGGGTTTTGGCTAATATTTTCTGTGAAACTTTATTTTTATTTTTTGTATTTTTAGGGAAGGGTCTACAGAGTGTTCAGGGTCTCACTACTAGATTTGGACTCGGAGTGATCTGCCTGTTTTCAGCCTCCCAAGAACTGGGATTACAGGTGCACGCCACCATGCCAGTCTCAATTGCTGTCTCAGGGTGCCCCAAGAGTGGGGCTGGCCTGGGGATCAAGCTCCCAGCCCCTGCATCTGCCTAAGCAGGCTCTTTAATCTACGGAGCTATTTGGCCAGCCCTGTGAAGCTTTAGATAGTACATACTTTCATCTTTTTATAGTTTTTTTTTTTTTTTTATATATATTTTATTTTGTGTGTGTGTGGCCAGCTCAGCCCACCAGGGGGCGGGGCTGGCTGGCATGCGGGGCTGGGGATTGAACCTCGGTCCCTGTGCTTTTGCTCAGCTTGTTCTAAGTAGGTGCTTTAGACCACTGAGCCATCTCACCAGCCCCCCTTTTTATAGTTTAAAAATTTGATTTTTTCAACAACATTCTGGAAGGCTGAGGCAGGAGTATTCCAAGGTGGAGCCTAGACTCAGGCACCTTAGTGAGGCCTTGTTTCAAAATAAAAGGCTGGGGTTGTAGCTCAGCTCTAAGGCTCTAGGTTCCATCTCCAGGACCACGAGAATTAATCAGTTAATTAAATTTTATTTTTTATTTTTGGCAGAACTGGGGATTGAACTCAGACCCTTGTGCTTGCCAGGGAAGCGCTTATTCTGCTGAGCCATCTCCCCGGGCCCCTAAATTTTATTTTTAATTATGACTTTAACTGTACAAAACTTAGGGTTACTATATGAAAATTTGATAGATGTATACAGTGTGTAATGAGTAAGTCGGGAAAGTTAATGTTTCTATCTCCCTAGACCTTTTTAAAACTAATTAATGAGTTCCTGTTTCTGTGTTACACAGGCTGGCCCTGAACTGCTGGGCTCAAGCAATGCGACCTCAGCCAGCAGGGCAGCGGGATTACTGGGGTCAGGTACCACCACACAGCATTTTTTTTCCCCGTCAGACAGGGGCTCACCATGTAGTACAGGCTAGTCTAGAATTTATTATCCTCTTGCCTCAGTCTCCAACATGCTAGATTTTGAAAATCTTTTATTTCTTACGGGGTGTCACTACGCAGCTCAGACTAGTAGTGATCCTGTTTTCAGCCTCCCCAGTGCTGGGAATGGAACCCGGGTCCTTGCACTTGCCAGGCAGACCGCCAACCTGTCTCCTCAGCCCCCAAATGTTAGATTTATAGGCATGTGCCACTATGTCTGGTTGAGGCAATTTTTTTTGGTGGAACCGGGGACTGAACTCAGGCCCAAGAGTTTATTCTGCTGAACCATGTCCCCAACCCCCAGTGGCTGAGGCAATTTTTGACTACCACATAAAAGTTAAAGCATACTCGGGGTTGGTGAGATGGCTCAGTGGTCTAAAGCACCTCCTTAGAACAAGCTTAGCAAAACACAGGGACCACGGTTCAATCCCCCAGCACCACATGCCAGCCAGGGGCTGGGGATTTGGCTCAGTGGTAGAATGCTTGCCTAGCAAGCTGGAAGCCCTGGGTTCGGTCCTTGGCACCAAAAACAAAACATAAACCTCCCCTAAAAAACAGTTCAACCAAAAAAAAAAAAAAAAAAAATACGGTAAGACCAAAAACAAACAAGGCAACTGACCACATGCCAGCCAGCCCCGCCCCCTGGTGGGCTGAGCTGGCCACACACACAAATAAAAAATAAAATTAAAAAAAAAAAAAAAAAGTTAAAGCATACTGATCTGGGAATGGCGGCTCACAACTGTAATCCTAGCACTCAAGAGGCTGAGGCAGGAGGATCTCTGGGAATCTGAGGCTAGCCTGAATTACAAAGCGAGTCCCTCACTCCAAAAACCAAAACCAGAACTAAAGTAAACAAAAAACCCCTGTATGTACATATGGGGTTCAGGGAGTTTCCTCAATACGCAGACAGCATGTAGCGAGGAACGTGCTAATCTTTGCAGGAAGTGTTTGCCCTTTGCATTGCAATTGCTTGTCTTGGCCCTCAGGTGCAGAAAAGCATCCATAGCCCACACATAAATGAACCTGCATGGCAGGATTCCAATAAAATTTGACTTCTGGACACTTAGATTTCAGCTTCATATCACTTTACTATATGAAATATGCTCCTTCTAGGGGCCGGGGAGATAGCTCAGCAGCATAGGGGCCTGTCTGGCAAGCACAGGGTCAAGAGTTTAATCTCTGAGCCAGGTGTAGTCGCACACACCTGCAATCCCAGCACTCAGGTTGAAGGAGGCAGGAGGACCACACATTTGAGCCCATCTTGGGCAATTGAGTGAGCCACTGTCACCAATAAAATTTTTATTTTAATTTTATTTAGTTTTGGCAGAACCAGGGATTGAACTCACAATAAAAAATGTTAAAAGCAGAGGCATGTTGCTAGGAGTGGTTTGGAGGCTGGCGTTGTGGGGCTAAAGGCCTGCGGCTGAGCGAACATGTCACATAAGCAAATTTATTACTCTGACAAATACGACGATGAAGAGTTTGAATGCAGGCATGTCATGTTGCCCAAGGACATAGCCAAGCTGGTTCCTAAACCCCACTTGATGCCTGAATCTGAGCTAGGGCCAGGCCCCCATGATGCCTAAATCTGAATGGAGGAATCTTGGTGTTCAGCAAAGTCAAGGATGGGTCCATTATATGATCCATGAGCCAGAACCTCGTATCTTGCTGTTTCGACGAGCGCTACCCAAGAAACCAAACAAATGAAGCTGGCAAGCCGCCTTTCAACCTCAAGCTATACACAGCTGTCCTTCCTGCCTGATGTCTTTCTGATAATACGATTATGTTGCCTTCTCTTTTCTCACTTTGATATTTAAAGGATGTTCAATACTGTTCGAATGTGCTGATGACTGCCTTGCCTCTCGAGTGGGACCACAGCTCTGCCTGTGAGGCTCCGGGCTGCAGACCAGCCGAGTCTGACCCGAGGAGCCGCAGTGTGCTGTTTCCAGCAGAACACACCGGACAGGTGGAAGAAGCATCTGAGAAGCGGACCGTGGCTTTCAGGGGATTGTGTAAGCTTGCTGTTTTGTTTTCCTCTTGGGTATTACATGTACTTTATGGTGATTTATGGATTTGTGTTTCCATTTTATTTGAGAAATCTGTGCAATGTTAAAGCCTTGATTACAGAAGTTTTTTTTTTTTTTTTTTTTTGGTGGCAGAACCAGGGATTGAACTCAGGCTCTTGTGCTTGCCAGGGAAGAGCTTTTTCCACTGAGCCATCTCCCTGGCCCTACAGAAGTTTTTATTTTATTATTTTTTAAAATTTTATTTGTGTGTGTGTGTGTGTGGCCAGCTCAGCCCACCAGGGGGCGGGGCTGGCTGGCATGTGGTGCTGGGGGATTGAACCGCGGTCCCTGTG
>NW_004524623.1:13152461-13153063 GCF_000260255.1 Octodon degus
TTTTTTTTTTTTTTTTTTTTTTTTTTTGTGGTACCAGCAGTTGAACTCAGGACCCTGCTGGCAAGTGCTTATTCTACTGATAAATAGAATTTAGTCTTTTTTTTTTTTTTTTTTTTTTCCCTTTTGGCGGAACCAGGGCTTGAACTCAGGCCCTTGTGCTTGCCAGGCTTGCCTATTCTACTGAGCCATCTACTTGGCCTCAGTCCCCAGTCCTGCAAAAACATGTAAAATAAATCACCACCACAGCAGGTGGGCTCGTGGTGAACACCCCGGGAGGCCAGGACAGAATCATAAATTCTAGCCCAGCCTGGGCAAAATGGTGCTTTAGTGAGACCCCGTCACAAAATAAAACACAGCTCGGGATATAGTTCAGTGGGAAGGTCCTGGGTGCAACCCTCCGGACCACAAAAAAGCAAAGCAAGACTAAACAAAACAACTGCATGTATGACATGATTTCTAACAACAGCACAGCATGGCAAATATTCATTATTTAGAAAACACTCCAATGTTGGATATTGACTGTCCTCCATTTTACCTCTAAGAGGCAACTTCTTAAATTTTTTTTTTCTTTTTTGAGATAGGGTCTCACTATGCAGTTCTTG
>NW_004524623.1:13153838-13156001 GCF_000260255.1 Octodon degus
CCCCCCGGCTCCCACAACTCCCCCGGCCCCGTCCGCGGCGCGCGCTCCGCTTCGCTCGGTGAAGCCTCGGTCTCGGCGGCACCAACTGCTCGCCGGGGGAGGAGTCGCCTGCGGGGCGGCGGAACAGGGCGCCCCAGCTCGCGAGGTCTCCACAGCCCGGGCCGCGCGGCCCCTCGCGGTTCCCACCACCGGGGACGGCTCAGCCACCGCGCATCCAGGGACAGCGTCCTCGGCCGGCTGAGGCTGAGGCCAGACGGAGGCCCGCGCGACCAAAAGAAAACAAACCGCGCCAGCACCGGTCGGGGGCGTGTCCGGTATTCGCGCATGCGCAGCAGCCGGGCGTTGTGTGCTCCTGCTCCCCGGAGTCCTGCTGCAGAGCGCTGCAGGGCGCTGCAGAGACCCGGCACGCTGGGGCGACTGGGCGAGCTGGGAGAGGGTGTAGGGGGCGGCTGGAATCTGGGCTGTTGAGGTGAGGGAGCACGCGGGCCTCGTGACCCAGGAGGAAGGTCTGGGTTTTAAAAGATCTCACAGCACCCATGCGTGGTGGCGCACACCTGTGAGCTTTAAACTCAGGAGGCTGAGGCGGGGGGGATCGCGAGTTGAGGCCAGTCTGTACACCGTGAGTTAACGGGCAGACCGGATTACATAGTAAGACCCTGCCTCGAGAAACCAAACAGTAATAAAGAAGATAGCAGTTTGCTTTGGACCAGAGAATCACAGGATGTAGGAGATGACACAGAAAGCGCGCGCTCCACAATGAAGACTTGGAATGACGGCTGCAGCCAACCGAAGAGAGGAGCGCGGAGCTACGTGGTCTACCTGGATTCCTGCGAAGGCTTCGGAAAGGACACAGAAACCAAGGACCAAGACTTTGGTGAAAAGAAGACCAAAGCAAAAGAAAGCATCAAGCCAGAGAGAAGGAAATGGGACCGCGGATCAGGGTGACTTGACTTTCGGGCAGGCAGGACCTGGGTCCTAAATGCATCGGCCCGGCTTGGAGCCTGAGCGCCTTTCTTCCCTCCCCTGCCTCGCCGCTATCGGGAGCAGTTCACGGTCCGCATCTCACACTTCGTTTAGCTACTGTCGCAGTCACGGTGGCCCCGCTCTTCTTAGGCAGCACGTTTGACCACGTGTGTACCGTCAGATGCCGGAGAAGTGCAAAGATTGTTCATCGTGCCCAGAACGGCTTTTGGTTTTGTTGATGTAAATTTTTGAAAACTTTACTTTTGTTATATAATAAAGTGTTTATTTTACTATTCAAAAAACAAAACAAAATGATGCCTGTAGGGGCTGGGGAGATGACTCAGTGGAATAAGTGCTTCCCTGGCAAGCACAAGGGCTTGAGTTCAATCCCCGGTTGTGTGTGTGTGTGGGGGGGAAGATGCCCACAAAACACCCTCTCCCCAAAGAGGGAGCTAGGACTTATTACATTTAGAAATTGGTTTCATCTGTTCCCTCCCTCTGGCTTATAAATTATATGAATGCAGGGACATTTAGTTTGTAGACGGCTTCACTACAGCTTTACTTTTTTTTGGCTGGCTCAGCCCACCCTGAGGGTGGAGCTGGTGTGGCACATGCCAGGGATCAAACCATGCCCCCCCCCCCGCACCTGCCTAGGCTTGCCTAAACAGGTGCTTTAGACTACTGAGGTAGCTCGCCAGCCCTATTTTACTTTTTTGAGGTGAACTTAACACAGTATTCTTGTTTCATTTTGTTCTGTTTAGACCAGGGCTAAGCGTGTGGCTTTTTTGGCTCAGGCAGGTCCCAAACTCCTGAATTCAAGGGCTCTTCCTGCCCCAGCCTCTTCACCAACTGCAGCTACAGCCCCCACATCTGGCTGAATGAGTGAATGGGCTCCTGGTCAGAGAAGCCGTTCTCGGAGTTGAAGCTCAGTGGACCCACAGGGAAGTGTCTTACTATCTGAGAATTATGCCAGGCAAGTACTTATTCCACTGAGCCATCTCCCTAGCCCCCAGCACCTCCCTCTTTGCAGAGATGCTGAAAGATGAAGTCATTAGGGTAGGTGCTCATCAAATGACTGAGATGCGGACACAGTGTGCCCAGGGGACAAATGGACAGTGCTGGAGGGCCATTTCCACATGGAGGAGAGCGCTCCTAGGAGACCACACTGCCACCAGCTTTGCGCCAGTGTGTGCAAAACTG
>NW_004524623.1:13156431-13171542 GCF_000260255.1 Octodon degus
GTGGCCAGCTCAGCCCACCAGGGGGCGCGGCTGGCTGGCATGTGGTGCTGGGGGATCGAACAGCCGTCCCTGTGCTTTGCCAAGCTTGTTCCAAGTAGGTGCTTTAGACCACTGAGCCATCTCTCCAGCCCTGTTTTTCTTTGTGATATACATCAGATACTGAACAGGATCGCAAGCATCTCTCTGGCACCAACATGGATGTGGCCATTTTTTCTAGAATTGTGCTATGAACTAAGTCCACTAACGGAAGTGCTACTGTATTTCATCAATTTTCTTTTTGGTGGCCTCAGGTTGCCTTCAGCACAGGTCAGATTCAGCTTGAGTATCTGGGTTTCGAACCATAGCACCCTGGTGCTGACTGCTCTGTTTAAGCAGGCATTAAACAACTGAGCTGGGGCTGGGGAGATGGCTCAGTGGAATAAGTACTTCCCTGGTGAGCATAAGGGCCTGAGTTCAATCCCTGGCCACACACACACACACACACACACACACACACACACACAATAAATAAATAAATGTTTAAAAAAAACCAAAAAAACCCAAACACATAACTGAGCTAATGGGCAGGCCCCCCATCATCAGTTTTCTACAAGAGTTAGAGAAGTTTATACTATTTCAACTTTTTTTTTTTTTGGTACCAGGACTCAAACTCAGGATCCTTTGCTTGCCAGGCAGGCACTGTGCCACTAAGCTACATCTCTGGCCCTTCTTTAACTTTTGAGAGGCTTTTCCAGTGAATTTATTTGGGCCTGGAATTTTTCTTTCTACAAAAGTTAACTAGCAAAAAAAAAAAAGTTAACTAGCTATTCAATTTCTTAGATATAGAAGATTCAGGTTATCTATTACTTCAGTGAGCTCTGAAAGCTCATGACTTCAAGAACTACGCATTCATGTAAGTTGTGAACTTTTTGCCAAAAGACTGCTTATAATGTTCCTTATAGTGGCCAAAAAGATAGCTCAGAGGCATAAGTGCCTACCCGGCAAGCACAAGGACCCGAGTTCAATCCCTGAATGTGGGCACCCACAGTGTGGCCCCAGAACTGGGTGTAGTGGCACATGCCTGTAATCCCAGCACTCGGGAGGCTGAGCCAGGAGGATCTCTGTGAATTCGAGACCAGCCTGGGGGCTACAAAAGTGAGCACAAGGTCAGCTCGAACTGCATAATGAGACCAAAAATATTCCTTTCACTTCCAGTACATGGAGGATCAGCAGTTGTATCACCGCTCCACTGCTCATATCGGTCATTTCTGTCTGTCTTTGTCTTCAGATTGAGTAGAGGTTTAGCAATTTCACTGGTTTATCATTTTGTCTTCTAGTTCATTATAAGGGAGCTCCTGAAGGCCATTCGAGACATGTGCTACTAGCCTTCAGGGCTACCGCCCCTTTCTGCTGAAGCCTACAGACTGACGCGCTTTGCTTTTACTCAGCTCAAGACTAATTGGAACTGGGGATTGAACCTAGGGCCTCTGCACTGAGCTACAGCTCTGGCCCTTTTCCCTTTTTGAACTGGGCCTTGTTTAATTTCCTTTTTTTTTTGGTGGAACCGGGGATTGAACTCAGGCCCTTGTGTTTGCAAGGGAAGCGCTTATTCCACTGAGCCATCTCCCCAGCCCTTTTGAACTGGGCCTTGTTAAGCCAATGGGTCTGGGCTAGAGCTTTCTTGCTGCCCAGCTAAAGGAGTCATGGACACCAGTGAGCAGTGACAGAGCTCAGTGGGGGACAGCACTTCTTGTGGGCCTGGTGCATCGGAGGGCAGCCCCCACTCCCTCCCTGCACCCTCAGAGAACAGTCTCGGTCTCCCCCAAGCCACCACTGCCTCTGCCCCCACCCCCAGGTCAGGTCACCCAGCAACCGCTGAAACCCGCACCCAGGCCCGGGGTGGTGGGGCCTCCGTGTGCGCTGCTCCCCCTGCTCTGCCGTTCCCTGCCCCCCTCAACAGCAAACCTCTCCACCTTTCCATTCTTCATTACAATTTGACAGTCAATCTCAGTCTGCCTGATGAGGGGCACATTGAAGGGGGTAGATCTCACGTGGGGTCACTGGTTTTGTTGTTTTTTTTTTTCCTCCCCGATTGAACTCAGGCCCTTGCGCTTGCCAGGCAAGCACTTATTCTACTGAGTCATCTCTCCGGCCCCCACCTACCTTTATTTTTTTTTAACTTAATGGGTTTGAGGTCTGTATTACAGGTCGCCTTCCTTGTGAAACACTTAGTAAGATTCTCCAATAATAAAACAAAAGAAAGTATCAACCCCACAATTTTATTTGTAAAGAACAAAGCATGAAAAGTCATATTTAAATGTACTCCAAAACCTGAAAAACCCACGTCGGTTTGTCTGAAATGTTAAAGTGCTTAATATCACAATACTCTTTAATTTTTGTATTACGTTCAGATGAGGAAAAGAAATCCAGTTCTGATACACTTTGTTTACAATACAAAGGAAAAATATAATTTAAATGCAGAAATGCTAATTAAAAAAAAAAGACACAAGGTACATTTATACATGGTTCAAGTGTAACACAGGACTTCTTGCTCTCCACACCCTCACCTGACCGACCACAGCTCACTTAAGGAGACGTGCCGCGTAGGATCAAGACGGGGTCTCATGCACGCTGGCTCACTCGGCGGGACCAGGCATTATTCCCGCCTGCGTACCCTGAGGATATACCCGGGTGCTCCAAACCAGAGAGACATCACGGGGGCCTTGCTTTCACGCTGGCATCGACACCTCCACGCTACCCTTTCGCTGGGCACTGAACCAGGCCCTGACGCACACCACGCATGTACTCTGCCACGGAGCTGCGGCCCAGCCCTCCTGGATTCCTTCCATGGCAGCGCAAGGGCACCCTCTCAGAGAGCTTGGCACTAGTGCGACTCAATGGATTTGTAAGGACCCAGCAGCCGTTTGCTATCCTTTGTCTCCTACATACGCTAAATGCTCACGTACACACTCACGTAAGAGACAGGCAGACCGCGGAGCAACAGGATTCATTCACAGACACAGAGCTCAAGACCCTTCACAATCAACGCAGGTGTGTTAATACTGAGATACAAATACTACAGATCTGATTGTCCTTTCAACATTGTGAAAAGGATAGACTAGTTTCTGTAAACCTCACAGAAAATACTCAGTTTTCTAAATGAAAAATCTATTGAAAAGTCTTAATTCTTAGCAGAAGATATGTCATTATGAAGGGCTATAGTCTCAATGCTGTCAAATAAATACATCCCTGGGGATCTGAGGTCCCTGCCTATAGCCTCATGTTTCAAAGTATCTTAGGGTGTCAAAATATACTGCACACAGGCTGGTATGCATAGTCTTAGCCTCTTTTTCACTTACAGCTACATACAACAGTGCTTTATTGCCAAAAAAGGAAATACGAACAATTCAGTATTTCCTTTACATCATTCACGTAGTGACAAATTCATTAAAACAATTTTGTAAAAGCCATGTTAAAATAAACACCACAGGGCTACAAAAGGTATAAAAATGTGTGAAATATTTAAAATAAAGTTTAGAGGGAAATCCAAGTCTCTGCACATTTTGACTTCTTGTATCAAACTTTCATTAGCAAGGACGCACGCCGGGGAAGCCAACTTCTGCCCCGTCCTCCCCACGCGGAGCCCTATCTGCTGGCCTCTCCCCCATCTTAAGGTGCTGGCACTGCCCGCTCCTCCCACGGCTGGCACAGGGTTTCACAGTTACCAAAGTCAGGTAATACCATCAGGTCAGGAAGGGTGGGAGGAAAGGTTTTAGAACATATGAAAAACAGAGTAGGCTTTTGACCATGCTTCAAAGTAAGCAGTTTTTGGCCATGTGTTTATGTACAGTAATACCTTGGTCCACAGACACTTCTGTTTGGAGACAATTCAGTTTGCAAACAAAAGCATTTGGCAAAATTTTGCTTCCATCTGCAAACTCTACATTGGTGACAAACACAGTCACAGCCATCTCCCCCACACAAACACAGCCATCTTCCCCCAAATTGTACACAAATCAAGTTTGCAAACCTTTGCGGGGGGTGGGGGGAGGAAGCCCAGGGTTATGCAGGCAAGGTCTGTCACTGAGCTACACCTCGCCCAGCAATCCACTCTGAAAATGTCTTCTCAAGCTACTAGGAAAATCCTACTACGGTCTCAGGCATTAACTTTCTTTTTGTGGAACCGGGAATTGAACTCAGGCCCTTGCATTTGCCAGGGAAGTGCTTATTCCACTGAGCCATCTCCCCGGCCACATTAACTTTCAAACAGAGCACTGCCTATTTTCTTTGAGGTGTGATTCTAAAGCAATATACTGATTTTAAAATGTAACACAGAGAGGATACTGCTAAGTAGGCATGGTCCATCGGAAGTCTGAGTAGGTATAGGCATGTATTAAAGGGTTCTGGTACTTGCTTGCTCAAAATATTTTGGTATGGGCTCAGAGATAGTCCAAAGCCACGTAAAATTAGGTTGTAACTGTACTTGGTAACTCCAAACCCAGGGCAGCACTCCTCTCCTGCATCTACTTTGGCTCATAAGCACTTTATACTATTTCCAATACTAAGTTTACTCTGAAAGGCCAAGATTTACCATCACTGGAATTATCCACAAGAGTGGGCTGTCACCCACAGTCCCACATGCGATTCTGCTCCCATTTTTACAATGCTACGACTTTCAGTGTAGTATCAGTTCCTACAAATGAGCATAAGGGATAGTATTTTCTACCAGTGTAGATAGACAGATGAATAAAAACCCAAGAGCAAAAAAGCCTGTGGGACACCTTGCAGGGGGTGTCCTGCAGCCTGGTATCACAGGCAGGGTGGGCCAGCAGGGAGGCCGGCCCTGTATCCCCAGTTCCCAAGTGTTCGGTTTCCATCTGTTCATGGGAAGGTAGACTAGAAGATGCACTTCTAGCCTGGAGTGCCAGGAGCGTGGCCTGAGGGGAGGGGAGAGGAGGGGAAGCCAGCGGAAGCAACATCCACCCTGGGCTACCTACCATTTCTCACTCTGCGTTTGAACTCTTGCTCCTCTGGCCTGGACCAACAAGCACAGCAAGGCCAGGGGAAGCGGACTGGAGGCCTTTCTCCCTCCCAGGGCAGCCACATCTCTGCAGTGCTCCACTTTATGCAAAGGCCCACCGGTCACCGTCGCCTTCTGGCACCTGCACTATGGTCTCCAGACTGAGCACTTGGCTCCAACTCCCTATCCCAGGGTCTGTGCCTGGGCTCCAGGCTGCGCCGCTGATGAGGGTGGCTCTGATCCATTATTCCCTTCCTCCACTGCTGGCTGAAGCCAGACTTCCTATCCCACAGGGCCCTGTGAGTCCACTGGGGAATAAAAGCTGAACTCCTGAGGAAGTTTTGCTGACCATGTGCCAGTGCTTAATTAGCACCAAGAGCTGCCCCAAGATGAAGTCAAGGTAGCCAGCTAGCGCTACATTCACTTAGCTTCTCTCTACACCATCAGACTGGCCAGATGTGCTAAGCAGGGCCGCATTTCAACACTGAGGCAGGCAGACAGAAAGCTTGAACCCAGTCTGGGCAACTTGGGTTTTTTTTTGGTGGAACTGGGGATTGAATTCATGCCCTTGCGCTTACCAGGCAAGCATTTATTCTACTGAGCCATTTCCCCAGCCCCTGCAACTTGGATCCTCTCTCAAAAAAACCAAAACCAAGACCAAAGCAAATCATCAAACTGCAAAGTTACTTACAACTTTTGGTCTTTGAAAATCAGCTGCTTCCTGATTTGCTCCATTCAGGCCTTCACCAGGTTTCTCTGGCCAGTTGTTTCACATTATTGCCCCTTCTCACAGAGGGACGCAAGCTTGCCCTGAGACACCCAGAAAGGGTTCATGCTTCCCCTCTCCTGTTATTTGCATTAGCATGGTCAACTGACTACTTTCACACAGCATTCCAGGTCTCCCGCCTCCCTCCGCAGTCCTTCATCTTCTGTTTCTGAGGGAGGGGCTGGCAGGCCAGGGCTCTGTGACCTCAGGGTGCAGGCCCTGCAGCGCGAAGATGCTGCTGGACAAGGAGCTGCTCACACTCTGAAGCCTCCCACACCCGCAGCAGCAGGAGCAAATGCACTCAGACAGAGTGAGTCTTGGCTACTCTTCTCCAGGCATAAAGGCGTTATAAGCCCACAGCCCTCTGCAGCTCAGGGCTTCCTTCGCACTACTTCCCAGTGTGGCCTGACTCCTGGGCTGTATTTAAATTACTTTCTATCTTTACCTGTGGGAATGAAAAAAATGCTGCAAATACATCCCTGCTGCAAAGACTGGAGGAGCAACTTCCAACGAAGGAAAGGCATCGAATGTTAGAACTGAAGCTGCTGATGGTCCACTGGCCACCCCAAGAGCTGTGCCAGAAGGAGGCCACGCTGTGACACCTGTGACTTGCAGTGCAGACCTGTCACTGGCTTTTTCCCAACTAGCACCACTGTCCCATCCTAACATTTCAACTACATGTTTTAAGTCACAGGAATATTTGATCTAAGAAAAGTATCTTATTAGGGAATAGAATTTTTTACAGAAGATAGCATATTTACACACATCTAACACATGAAAATACTGTATTTTATACTAAATTCCAGGTTCAAATGAACTATAGGCTGGCATCCAGGCCTGGCTGCAGGGAGGAGCCCACCTGCTCGGCCCACACAGGTCCCACCCCAGGCTTCTTCTGTTCCTTCACACGTCCACACCCTTGATGAGAGAGCCCTCTAGGACAATGCTGAAGTCCTGGATGGTCTGCAGGATCCGGATGAGGGAGTTCACGGTCATGTGGTCTCGCAGTAGTGCGCTCTCTTCATACATGCGGGTGATGGCGGGACACTCGGCCAGCAGCGGGATCCACTGGGGCAGCAGGCGATCCCTGTGGAGCAAGCAGAGTGCCTGAGTGTAGGCAGCTGTGCCCATGGGCGGGGCAGCTGGCCGGGGAGGAGCACCGAGAGTGCCAGGTGAGCAGCCGGCCCGCAGATGCTGCAAGTGTACCAGGAAGTCCAGAGCCCTAAGTATATTGTCTACACCAGGGAAGTGCACACACAGTGCTTGCTTAGTATGCCTGAGGCCCTCAGTTCAGCCCCCCAGAATGGCAAAAAAAAAAAAAAGAAAATAAAGAGAAAAAAAGAAAGAATTCTGGTTTTACTACATTTATTTATTTATTTATTTTTTGGAACTGGGATTGAATTCAGGCCCTTGCGCTTGCCAGGCAAGTGCTTATTCTACTGAGCCATCTCCCTGGCCCCGGTTACCATTACTACTTTTAATGGTTCATGCCTGTAACCCCAGTGCTCTGAGAGGCTGAGGCAGTAAGATTTCAAGTTGGAGTCCAGCCTGGGCAAACCAGCAGCTTAGTGAGACCCTGTCTCAAAATTAAAAACATCACACCACACCATACCACACACCACACCACACCACACCAAACCAAACCAAAACACAACCCCCAAAAGGGCTAGAGACGTAATCCTGTGCAAACACCTTGGCTTCAAGTTCTGGGGTGGGGTGGGCTGTGGAGGGCTGGCATATGGCTCAGAAACACAGTTTTCTAGCAAGTGCCAGAGCAGAGCTAAAGGCCTGCAGCACAAAACAAACATTAATAAAGTAGGTAGGATGTAAAGTTTCTATGACTTTTTTTTTTTTTTTTTTTTTTTTTTAGGGAAAAATTCTATGTGTGCCTCAGTTCTCAAATTTAGCTCATTCCATGGCTCTGGAAACAGGGCCATGGTCATGTTCCCTATTTAATGCAGGGTTTGTGAACAGAAGCAAAATATTCATTCATTCATTCATTCATTCATTCATTCATTCATTCATTCTGCATTTAGGGCAGGGTCTACAGGGTCTCACTACACAGATCGGACTTGCGATTCTCCTGTGCTGGGATTACAGGCGCACCACCACACCCAGTCTCAATTCCCATCCATCTCAGTGGGCCTAGGGGTGGGGCCCGCACAGAATGCAGGGGATTGAACCCCAGCTGCTGCACTCTGCTTAAGCAGGCACTTTAGTCTGCTGAGTTATCAGGCCGGCCCTCAGAAGCAGAATTTTGCAGAATACATTTGTTTACTAATTGAATCATTTGCAAACAAAAATGTTTGTGAACCGAGGCACCAGGTACCACTGTACATAAACTACAATAAAACCAAAATAAAGGGGCTGGTGAGATGGCTCAGTGGTCTAAAGCACCTACTTAGAACAAGCTTAGCAAAGCACAAGGACCACGGTTCAATCCCCCAGCACCACATGCCAGCCAGCCCTGCCCCCTGGTGGACTGAGCTGGCCACACACACACACACACACACACACACACACACACACACACACACACAAATAAAATTAAAAAAAACAAACAAAAAAATAAAGTAGGAAATAGAAAAGAGAAGCTGATGCTTACATAACAAGAGCCCTGTCACTCAGCCAGGGGCAGGATGGCAGTGAGTGCCCACTGCACCACAGCGAGGCCCTGCCAGCTCCTACAATCTGCTGATCTAATATGCCTCTACTTCCTGCTTTCTCAGTCCCAAAGCCAAACCCTTGACTGCATCCCTGGCTCAGAGTGAGTCCTCAGGGTCCACCGTCAGTGCTGGAGCAAAGTGCTCTCAGGAAAGTTTTCCAAGCAAGTCTGTGACCCAGGAAGAAGGCTAGAAGTTTACTGGTATTTTTGCTGTTCTCACTGTGGAGTGAACCCAGGGCCTTCACACTGAGCTACACGCATGGCCCACAGCACCCACTCCCTTCTGAATTTTTAGACAGGCCTTGCTAAGTTGCTAAGCTCTCCAGACTGAGCTCAGACCTGTAATCCTCCTGCCTCAGCCTCCCAGAATGCTAGGATTGTAGATATGTACTCTGCAACTGAGCTCTAGAGAACTCACTTGGTGCCCTAGACAACCTGAGGCCCTTTTCAGAGGCTGCTGCTCACCAGGCACTCAGTGCTGTCCTTCAGGAAATGGGAGTTATACACGGTGGTGGCAGTGAAGTGACGGGATGGGCAGTGGGTGGGTAGGTACCAGGAAACAGTATTGTGTAGTAAAAGCTGGGATGAAAGGAAGACAAGAGCGAGCTTGGCCATAATTCTAGACTCCTGCTTAACAAGTAACAAGGGAGGAAAGTAAAAAGTTGGTTTGATACCGTGTTCCAAGGCAAACTAAAATCTGGAATTTGCCATCCTTCCCAATGTTCCTGGGTGCGGTATTAATAGCGTTCACGTAGTGGCAGAAGGTTCTGCAGGATGACTTCTGAATCAGGACTTCATCTTCACTGTCTAGAATCTGGTCAGTGGTTTCAAAGTAAGCAACTGCTTTCTCTGGGGAAAGAGAGCAGAACTGTATCACAATTCACACCAGCAGGGCTGGGCAGATGGCTCAGTGGAATAAGTGCTTCCCTGGGAAGCTTAAGGGCCTGAATTCAATCCCCGGTTCTGCCAAAAAAATAAAAAAAATAAATATTTAATACAATTCACGCCAGTGCCTCGCTCAGCAGAGATTGACATCTTGTTTTTCCCACGAGGCTCTCTTGGCAGCTGGTGCTGAAGCCAAACCCCTAACTCTACCCTTGGGGGTCCATGGACCTGGAGCAATGTGCTCCCAGGAAAGTTTTCTAGCCAAGGCTGCGAAGAGAGGGCTGGAAGTTTACTGCTTTTGGCTGTTTTGACTGGAGTAAACCCAGGGCCTTCACACTGAGCTACATGCATGGCCCACACACCTACCCCCTTCTGAATTTTGAGACAGGGCCTTGCTAAGTCACTAAGTGCTCCTGCCTCAGCCTCCTAGAGTGCTGGGACTACAGGTGTGCACCCCCACACCTGGCTCCAATGCACCATATGAATTACATATTTGCTAAGACTTTGTGTACCATTGGTGAAAGCCTCCAATTGTGGGGGTTTCTGTCTGCTGTATGGAAAGCCATGTCTGGAGTGCTGTGTACATTTTAGAAGCATTTGAACCAGTTTCAAAGACAGTGCGGATTTGGTATTTATTTGGCAAACCTCCTCCCTCATTGCTGGCCTGCCTCCCCTCAGGTTGCTGGGCCCTGTGCTCTCTAGGAGGCACTTCAAGGACTGGAAAGCAGCTTACCCAGGAAGTCCCATATGAAGACGTTCTTATGAAAGATGCGGGCTGACTTGAAGCCATGGTGGAAAACCTGCTCGAGGGCTGCGACCAGGCCGTTCTCTCCGCAAAGCAGCACGGTAAGGCTCCCTCTCTGAGAAGCAGAGCACACTGTATAAAGGAAAGCAGGGCCTTCCCGCCAGTGCACTGGGGACCCCGCACCACCCTGCATTCCCTGCCAGCCTCTGCTCACATGCTGCCCAGCTGACCTCTGAAATGCCCTGTACCTCTTTCTCCGGCTTGTGGAAATGCTTCACAATGTTGTTTACAGCTTCTCCGATCCCTTCCTGGATCTGCCCTGCACTGGGCCCTGTAAAGCAGGGGATAGCAGCTGTGCTGTTGCCCAGGAGGGAAAGGCCTCCACCTAGTGAACCCGAGCCCCAGTGAGAAGATTGCGCCCTCATATGGCGCAGGGCAGTGGCACACAGCAGGTGGTCAGGGCTCGGGGTGTGCAGAGCGTGAGGACCCCACCCTGCGGGCCTGGTTATAGTCCATCGCCCTTTATAGTATTTTTATTTTCTGAATTTTTTTTTTTTTTTCAGAACCAGGGATTGAACTCAGGCCCCTGCGCTTGCCAGGTAAGCGCTTATTCCACTGAGCCATCTCCCTGGCCCGAGTATTTTTATTTTGAAACAGCATCTCACTAAATGGCTCAGGCTAGCCTTGAAGAGTTTTCCTGCCTCAGTTTCCGGAGCCCTGGATCACAGGCACTGCCACCACCCCAGCTAAGTTGTTTCCTTGTAGCTGCGAAGGATCTTATCTGCTTTCCTTACCACAGCATAGGAGAAAGTACACAGCATACTGCTGGAGAATTTCTGAATTCACACTGCTGGAGGAGGTCTGATAAAAGTTCTTCAGGTAAAACTGAAGAACATTATTTGTGGCATCATCAGCTCCTAGTTCATCCTTCATCCAATCTTTTCTTTTTGGTGGTGCCAGGGATTGAACTCAGCACCTTGTATGGCCACTTATTTCACTGAGCTATCTCCCTGACCCCCTTGTAGTTTTTTTATCCAGCACTTTTGTTTTGTCCGCTTTCAAACATCAAGTTTATTTTGAAAATTTTTACAGATGGGTGTGGTGGTGCACACCTGCAATCCCAGGCCTGGGGTGGCTGGGGAGGAGGGTCACAGTGAGTTCAAGGCAGCTTCAGCTACTTACTGGGTTCAAAGCTAGCCAGAGCTGCACAGTGAGACCTCATGTTTTTTTTTTCCAGAACCAGGGATTGAACTCAGGCCCTTATGCTTGCCAGGCAAGCACTTATTCTACCGAGCTCTCTCCCCAGCCCCAAGATCTCATCTTTTTATTTATTTATTTTTTTACATTTATTTATTTATTTATTTATTTATTTATTTATTTATTTATTTATTGTGTGTGTGTGTTTGTGTGTGTGTGGCCAGCTCAGCCCACCTGGGGGCAGGGCTGGCTGGCATGTGGTGCTGGGGGATCGAACAGCGGTCCCTGTGCTTTGCCAAGCTTGTTCTAAGTAGGTGCTTTAGACCACTGAGCCATCTCACCAGTCCCCCAAGATCTCATCTTAACAAAAAAGAAAAAAAAAAGGAAGCTTTTACAAATATTCCTTATTTAATAACTGTGCAGACTTCTGCCCTGCACATGGGCTTCTGTGGCAGGAACGAGAGCGGCCGTTGGGCCCCAGAGTGGCTCCTCCACACAGCACCAGCTGACTACCGCAAGGCACGGCACTGCAGCTCTGGGCTCCGCTGCAGCACGGCACACCAGGTCACGCAAATATGAGCAAAGTCGCGGGGCTGGAGTCTCCCTTGCTCTGAACACTGGGCACACTTAGGGACCAAGTCACCTAAAGACCTCATCACAGGAGCTGAACTCAGCTGTTAAATGTGGAGTGTCTGTATTTGTTTGAGAAGAGCTGTGCCCTGGTCAGTAGGATTTTGAAATGGATTTAAAACTTCTCTTTCAATTATCTCTCAGATGAGGAAACATGTGAGAAAATGTCTAGTTATGCGTTTCTAAGTTGTGGGTTAACATTTTCTGTTTATTGAGCAAGGAAAGAAAATACAAGCAAAAATGGGGAGATAATGGTTTTTCAAAGAAACAGGCATTCTTCCCTGAAACTAGACTGACTCTGAACACACAATAATCTGACTGGCTAAACTCACTTTTTAATCAAATTAGGTTAAGCAAAAAAAATTTTTTTGAGCTTAGATCAACCCCTGGGCCTGTGTATGCTACGCACACGGTCTACCACTGAGCTCCTTGTATGTCCTGATGTCCCTTATTTTTTATTATTTACACACATGGAACCAGGGAGTAAACCCACTACACTGCATCCCCAGATCTTCTGTATTTTATTCTGAAACAGGGTCTTGCCCATCACTAAGTTGTCCACACTGGAATCCATTTTACCACCTTCTGCCTTAGCTTCTTGAACTTTTTTTTTTGGTGGCCTCAGGATGCCTTCAGGGCAGGCCTGGTTTGGCTTGAGGATCTGGGGATCGAACCACAGCATCCTGAGCCTCACTGCTTTGTTTAAGCAGGCACTTAAACAACTGAGCTAATGGGCAGGGACCCCCTGCCTCAGCTTCTGAGTGGCAGGGTTACAGCTATATTCCCCATGCCTGGCCTACATCTCTTTTAAGATCCCCTTTCCCAAATTCCTATTTCTCAGCTTCCTCTTTTTTGCTTTTGGAAGACATAGGGGTTGAACTCAGGGCCTCAGGAATGGCAGGAGCTACACCCTGTCTTTTTATCTTGAGACAGCTGGGCCATGCTGCCCACACTGCTTGGGACCTGCAATCCTCCTGCCTCGACCTCCTCAGAAGCTAGGATCCTGGGTCCAGGCCATCGTGTCAGGCCCTCTTTCATTTCTGCCCTCACCACAATGACAAAGGCAGCTGCAGGACAGCGGCTACTCACGGGCAGCCTTCCCAGTCAGGGAGCTGATGCTCAGCCTCCGGGCTGAGGTGGGCGACTTCTGCTGGGGCGGCGTGCGGCACTGCCTCCCCAGGTCCTCCTCTGCTGCTGGTGCCATCAGCTCCCCAATGAGGATCCTCTCAAGGCTCCCATCATCCACACCTTTCCCCAGCCAGCGCCCACATGGGAACCTGCAGGACAACAGGGCATCAGGTTTTGGCAGGTCAGCAATGCCACGGCAGGGGAGATCCCTTCACGTTCAGTCTCGTGAATGTTCACTTACTATGAGCACTTTATAAATGCGGAAAAACAGCAGAAAGTACTAGACACCCGTATTTGGTCAGACGAGAAGTGCTGCCTTGTACTTTGCTTTTGTGGCAGCTGAGGTCTTTGGCACTGCTCAGACAACTGAATGGGGGCCAGGGCTGCTGCCGGCATCACTCCACAGTGCAGCAAGGCTTTTGTAATGTGGCCTCCATTGTTCCTGTGTTGCTGGGGACCCAGTACTTCTTTTATACCTATTCTAGGATTCAAACCCTGGCTAGTTTTAGAAAGTGTATTCAGAGTCTGGGTGTGGTGATGCACACCTATAATCCTAGCGTTGGGGAGGCTGAAAACGGGAGGATCACTATTAAGTCTGAGCTGCACAGTGAGACCCTATACCAAATACATTTTTTTTTTTTTTTTTTTTGGTATTTAGGACAGGGTATAGGGAAAGGGTACAGGGCATAGATCGGACTCATAGTGATCCTCCTGTTTACAGCCTCCCAAGTGCTGGGATTACAGGTGCACACTACCACAGTCAGTCTCAATTGCTGTCTCAGCATGCCCTGGTGCTAGGCCAGCAAGGCAGGCCTGGGGATTGAAACCCCCGCCCCTGTGCCTGTTTACAGGCGCTTGTATCTGCTGAACTATTTGGACGGCCCTCAAATACATTAGGAAAAAAAAAAAAAAAGTGTTTTCAAATAGGAATGAAAGTGAGAATGAAGGCACAGCAAGGAGCAGGCCAGCCTCACATGCAGGGTAACCAGGACTACGCAGCTTCCCCTAGCAGGAGCAACCGAAGCTGGGACAGATGGGCAGGAGGTTGGCTGGTCTGAACTCAGTCCAGGCAATTCAGATCTGGGCTCAAAATGAAAAGATTTTAAAAGGAGTCAGGGATGAAACTCAGTATGAAGGCCCTGGGTTTGATCCCAACAGTGAAAATGGAGTATTTTCAGATTTCTTCAATTTCCCATAGTTCTAGAGATCTTCTTCAACACTTATGGACTAAGTACTAGAGGCCAATATATCTTGTTGGGTTTGTTTTGCGTTTTGGTGGTACTGGGGATTGAACCCAGGGCCTTCTTCACACTGAACTACATCCCAGCCCTTTTAAAGTTTTAAGACAGGGTCTTGTGAAGCTTCACGTTGCCCAGCTGGGTTCCAATGGGTGATCTTGTTTCAGCTTTCTAGAGTGCTGAGATTACAGGCACATATCTGTATGCCTAACATTTTCTCTAAAAATATTTTTGGAGACAACTTTATTTATTTTTTAAAATTTTTATTTATTTATTTATTTATTTATTTATTTATTTATTTATGTGTGTGTATGTGTGGGGGGGGCAGCTCAGCCCATCAGGGGGCGGGGCTGGCTGGCATGTGGTGCTGGGGGATTGAACCGCAGTCCCTGTGCTTTGCGAAGCTTGTTCTAAGTAGGTGCTTCAAACCACTGAGCCATCTCACCAGCCCCTGGAGACAACTTTATATCATTTAAACAAAACAAAAATTCAAACAGACTAGATTCAGTAGCCAGTGGAAGAACTTCAGAAAGACAATGATGGGACACCGCTTCTCCCCACTTTCTCCTTACCTGTACGTGTGTCCCGTGATCTCGTTCCTGACCATGACGCAGTCCACCAGCCACTTGGCCAGCAGCCCCGAGTTGTCGTGCCCAATCTGCACGGTGGTAAGCTTCCCCAGGTTCTGACACTGCAGGTGGGACACAAGACACTCAACACCTGACCCACCCCTTGCACCTTGGTGACCACTGAGATAAACACCCACACATGCCCCTCTCAGAGCCCGGCACAGGACAGGTTTAGGACATGGGTGCCCAGGGAGGGGCTGGCAAGGGAGAGTGGGAGGACTGCTGGGAA
>NW_004524623.1:13172567-13175364 GCF_000260255.1 Octodon degus
CAAAGTGTACCATTTTTGTAAAAACAAGCCAAACACTGCCCTTCTGTATGGCAAAGCAGTGCTCTGTTGCATATACTATGTTTCATTCTATATTTTTCTTTCTTTCTTTTTGGTACCAAGGACAGAACTTAGGACCTTATACTTGCCAGGCACGTGCTTATGCCACTGAGCTATATCCCCGGGCACTATTTTTCTATATTTAATAAGGGACTGGAGACCCAGCGTAGGGGTACAGCCCTTGCCTAGCCCATGCAAAGCTCTGAGTTTGATCCCCAGTAGAGCAAAAAACCAAAGCCAAACAAAACAAAAAACCCGAATCACATAAACTTAGAGGAGCTATTTCTGGAATTCTTATTTAATTTGTTTGTACTGTGGTTGACTGCAGCTCACACTGCCACAGCGTCCCGTAGTGCTGGGTTTTAAGTATACACCACACACCTGGCTTAGTCTGGTTTTCTGAGATGGCTTTGCTACACAGCCCATGCTGGCTGTGAACTCATGACCTTCCTGCCTGAGCCTCCCTAATAGTGGGGCTGTAGCCAGGAGCTCAGGCCTGCAGAGTGTGGCTTCTTCACAAGAAACCGCAGTGACCCAGTTGAAGGAAGGTGGCAACTTGATTTACTGAGGCAGCAGGAATGGAAAGAAGCAGGCTGTTATGTGAGTGCTTGGAAACTGCAAGGTGGGGGCTTACAGGGTGGTTTAGACTCCATCATTCATAGGCAAAGACAATCCAAGGGCTTTAAAGTCTTTCATGGGCCAGGGATGTGCATGCTCAGGAGCACAGTGCCTGCCTGGCAAGCGTGAGGTTCTGAGTTCCATTTCCACTACGAAGGAAGGAAGGAAGGAAGGAAGGAAGGAAGGAAGGAAGGAGAAGGGAAGGGAAGAGAAGGGAAGGGAAGGGAAGGGAAGAAAAAACAAGAAAGAAACAAAGAACCAACCAACCAACCAAAACCTTTTATGTACAGACAGCTGTGAGCCCACTACATGCCATACAGGAGGACAAAGAACTACTGGCCTCCAACTCTTAGACCCCAAAGAACATTAGAACAGGACACTCAGGTAGGACACTTCCCTCCTAAATTTTTCCTCTGTACCATGATCAAACTAAATATGCCCTCAAAAAATGGAAATAATCTACCAAGTGAGACCTGGAGCCTGGCTGCCATACAACAGGTACCCTGACAATGTCTCTCTGTGGTGCCAAGATGTAAGTATGATGCTGGCCTCTGGCTTTGCCAAAGGCTACACAGATGTGGGCAGGGGAGGAACAGCTGTGGGGAGGCAGTGAGCCAGGGCTGGCGTCTGGCACCACGAGCCCCAGACTGCAGCAGCCCACACCCAGGACAGTAGGAAAACAGAGCCGCAGGATGACAGACTGCCACAATAGCAACAGGTGGTGTGAGCTGCTATGGACAAGAAGCACGCGGTCACACATATGATACTGCCCTGGATAGAATGCTGAATGAGAAAGCTGCTTGGAACCTGATGCTCAGCACCCCTGCTATGGGCACCCCTGTGGACTCACCTCGAAAGCCATCTCGAGGAGGTTCTTGGGGATCTGCATGACCCCCGTGTCTCCCAGCTCTCCTGACACACAGATCCAAGGGTTCGAAGTGATAATTGCATTGCTCAGTTTTTTAATTGGGATGATCACGGACCTGTACGGGATCACTGCAAGCAAAATGTGGAATTTCATGAAATGTTACAATAAACTCCCCTGGCCTGGATGTTTCGATGTTCCTGCCTCTGCCTCCTGAGTGCCAGGATTACAGATGTGCACCAGGAGCGACCAGCATGATCTATGTTTTGAATGCACACTGCACAGAGAAATGAGGTTGTAACCACTTCCAGTCTAGAAAGATGAGGCTGGGTTGTACACCGGAAGTCCTTGTACATACGTGGTGGCTTCCATGACTGTCCGCTTCCACACACGTAAGGCAAATCTATCACCAAGGTGATGAGACCACCACTTACTACACAGAGACGGCCTCCAGCAGAGCCAGAGCCTCCCTGAGGACCTGCACACTGACAGTGCAATACTGCTGCTGCTTCAACTGCTGGTTTTCAGGGTGGAGGGGCTGGGCACTGAGTCTGTGCCTTGCCTCTGCCAGGCAGGCTGCACTCCAGGCCTTCCTGCCCAGTGCTGGGCTCTCCACTAAGCTACACCTTCTACCCTGACTTTAAATCTTGAGACAGGGTCTCTAAGTTGTCCAGGATGGCCTTGAATCTGTGACCCTGCTGTCCTGCCCCCAACAGTGCGGACATTGAAGGACTAGACTACCATGCCTGGCTCCTGCTTAGATTTCAAAATTAATTTTGAAATAAAATTGAGAATGTGAGTTCAATGCCTGGTATCTAAAAAAAAAAAGAATGAAGCCAGTGTGATGGCACACACCTGTAATCCCACACTTAGGGAGGCCTAGGCAGGGGCACTGCCGCAAGTTTGAGGCCAGCCTGGGCTACATTTTGAGTTCAAAGCTAACATAGTGTACTATATAGTGTGACCCTGTCTCAGGAAACAACAGGGCTGGAGAGATGGCTTAGTGGAATAAGTGCTTCCCTGGCAAGCACAAGGGTCTGAGTTCAATCCCTCGTTCTTCAAAAAACCAACCAAACAAAAAACTGACAACAAAAAACAAAAACCATAAATGAACATGGTTACTGATTTGGTTTTATATGAAAACAGGCAGATGACTTCTTGGCTAGACTCCATTGCTGACTTTCCTTGAGGTACACTTTATTTATTTGTTTATTTAATTTATTTTTTTCAAAAAATATTTATTTATTTATTTATTTA
>NW_004524623.1:13175914-13189299 GCF_000260255.1 Octodon degus
AAGCCTGCTGTAAGTAGGTGCTTTAGACCACTGAGCCATCTCACCAGCCCCAGAGGAATGTTTTTAAAGTACTCAGTTTAGAACTTTCCCTTCACAAGTTCATAGCCCAATGCCAAATGCCAAGAATAACAAAGGCACAGTGTTTCAGAACCCCCATAAAGCTGAAACTACAGTCCTGGAAGCTACCAAGGTGAGAAGCCTTTTTTTCTCCGAGCACTTCCAGAGGCCACCACTAGATGGCTCCATCCCACTGCAGCCCTTTCTGCGGAGGCCAGGTGGACCCCGCAGGTCCTTTTCCCTCTCTAAAAAGCCGGTGGTTCCAATACATTAGCTTATTTTTGTTCATCAGTCTCCCAGTCCCCCTCCCACCTCCTGCCTAGGTGGGATTCAAACTTGCACTCTTCCTCAGTCTCGCAAGTGCTGGGATTACAGGAACAGGCCACTGTACCCAGTTCACACTTCGTTTTGTTATTTTTCAAGATAAGATCTTGCTATGCAGTTCAGGCTGGCCTTGAACTCACTATGTAACCCAGGCCACCCTCAAACTCATGGTGATTACCCCTTAGGTATAGACCACCATGCCTGACACTTATAAAAAAATACAAAGTAGAATTAGTATTTTTCTTCCTGAAGCCCTTGGGATTTCTGATCACTAGATTGAAAGATGGGGTGACAGAAGTTGTCCTTACATAACGATCACCTGCAGCACATGCAGCCCAGAACGGCCTCAGGGGCTGAGCTCTGGGGTTGGAGAATGAATGGGATGAGTGGCTCATGTCCCAATTTTACATGATTCTATCTTGGCTGAACACTCTCTCTGTCCTTTTATTTTGGCTAAAGAAAAGGAAAATCTGAGCAGAAGGCCACACTGACGGTTTTATAACGAGCAAATCAGGCGACTGAACTGAAGGCAGCAGAGGCTGGCATGGGGCTGTCTGGGGCCGGAAGCCCCTTGGCAACTGCCTCGAGCAGTGAGGCTGCAGCACAGGGCCCACTGGGAGCTCTCTCCGCTCCACTCTGCACCATGGAAGGCCAAGCCCCAGCAGCATGCTGCTCCTGAAATGGGAGAGTAGCACTGGTCCTTCCAAGCAGGATCCGTGTCTTCTGCATCCCCTGGGCGAAGGCAGAGAGAGCTGCAGACACGGGGGCCGGACCAGACTGAGCTGCTTGTCTGGAACCACAGAGCTTAGTTTAGACTCTTCCGTCTGCAGCAGCCTAATTCAGGGGAGCTGGACGGCTAATTCAGGTGCACTCGTACTACTGCTACCACTTTCCTCCTGTCTACCAGAGCCCGGAAAGGCACAGGGCAGTTTTGCAACTCAGGCCTGTGCAGCATGCGCGGTGCTGACTGGCATTCTGAGGAAAGCATGGTGTTGGGCACAGACCCTGGCTGCTCCCTTTCTGTGGCAGCACTGCACATGGCCAGCCGAGTCCCCTTCTTACAGAAAATAAACAAAACCACTGGATTAAGGTACTGCTTTTCAATTTATTTTTTCTTTTGCAGAACTGGGGATTGAACTCAGGCCCTTACACTTGCCAGGGAAGCGCTTATTCCACTGAGCCATCTCCCCAGTCCCTGCTTTTCAATTTCTGATACCTGCGCTCAACACAATTCCTAACTGGTACCTGAAAACTTCTCCCATGTAGAGAAGGGACTGCTAGAAGGAAGAAGGAGCACTGCCGAGCAGCACTTCCTCTAAGCAAAGACCTAGGACCTCCAGGAAGACCCTGAGTACGCGAACTGGCAAAGCGTGGCGATGCTCAGTGGCACGAGTGCAGGTCACATCCTGATTCTCTGACTCTGAGTTGGGACTTTAGATTGCTTAATAAAAGTCTTCATTCAAAATGGTTAGGATAGATATATAGCTACATTCTCTTAATTCAAGGAATAGAGGGATTTATTCTAATAGTGTTTATAAATAGGATATCAAGTCTGCATCTTGTACAACAAATAACCACTAGGAAGGCAGTATGCAATGTGTGAATTACTGGAACTGTCCTACCAAACTGATCTGAAACTGTCTCATTGCTATTTATTTCTCAATAAAATTATGGAACAAAAAAATAAAATAGTCCTCTCCGCATCTACTCTATGCAATGCTTCTGGTCTGTCTCAAGGTCAGCACCCATGGGCTGTTCCTGCGTCCACAGAGGAGGAAGGCAGGCTGTAGAGGTTGCTGGGGAGCGTGACGGGGCACCGGCAAGGCTTCCTCAGAGCGGGCCCCAGCAGTCTGAGAGGCCAAGCTCAGTGGATAAACACAGGCCAGCGGTGCCTGCAGCATGCCAGGCGCACTCCACTTCTGAGAACTGGTGCTAGCTCCCCATCCCCACTGTGGGGCCACGTGGGCGGCTCCAGACTCACCGATAGTGGTGAACACGCTGGTGAAGCAGAAGTAGTCCACAGCATTGAGGGAAAGAAGGTGGTAGAGAAACTGCTCTCGCTCCTCCTCACAACGCAGAAAAGCATAGCGCTTGTAAAGCTTCCTAGGAAGGGCAAAGCGAGCACAAAACAAAACGTGAGTGTATCTGTCGCGCCTTTAGTAAGGAGAAACTGTATCTGGAAGGAACGACATTCACTGAAGTCAAAGACAGTCAAAGCCCTCCTGGCCCTGTGGGGCCAACCCACGGCCTCAGGCTCTTTATGCCATCCCAGCACCTAATAAAACGCAAAGGATCTGAAGTCACTGAAGTCACGGAAGCCATGTAAAAGTGACGCCCAGGGCCGGTAAAGGAGAACAGGTAGCTTGTGTCATGGCTGTGGGGCTGACGCCTCAGGAAAGCATCTGTGGGAATAATTACACCAGTCATGCCCTCGGCTCATCCATTCCACTCAGCAACTGCCATGTCGTCAGGGTTACTGCCACGCTTCACTACTATGTTATCTGTAAAGTCGAAATAGCTCACAGTAAAGTGCTTGGCATGTGCATGGTCCTGGGTTTGACCCTCAGAGCCAACAACAAAGTCACAATATTGTAGCAATGTATTGAACTACACTGCTATGTAGTTCAGGCTGGCCTTGACCTTGAAGTGATTCCCCTGGGTCCTCCTGCCTCAGCCTCCCCAGTGCTGGGATTACAGGCACATACAACGATGCTTGGCTTTCACTTTTTTTTTTTTTTTGTGGAACCGGGGATTGAACTCAGGTCCTTGTGCTTGCCAGGGAAGCGCTTATTCCACTGAGCCATCTCCCTGGCCCCTGGCTTTCACTTTTATTAAGCACTTAACATTAGGCACTTTTCTTTTCCATTTTTTTTTTTTTTTTCCAGAACCGGGGATTGAACTCAGACCCTTGCACGTGCTTATTCCACTGAGCCATCTCCCTGGCCCCTCCAATTGTTTTATTAAAGATATTAAACCTGTTTTTCCCTTGGGTTGAACTCAGGGCCTCACACATTCTATATAAGAGCTCTACCATTAAACTGCATCTCCACCCTTTTTATTTTATTTTTGAGACAGGGTCTTCCTAAGTTGCTCAGGCTGGCCTTGAGCTCTAGATCCTCCTGTCTCCTGAACAGCCTGGATTACAGGCAGGTGCCACAGGGCCCAGCATTAGGATGGCTAATCCTTGATTCTATGACCGCTGAGATTCAGAGAAGTTAAATATCTTGTTTAGCTCAGTGCAGTGGTACACGACTGTCATCCCAGCCCTCAGGAGACTGAGCATGAAAGATTGTTGTGAGATTGACACCATCCCGGGCTACAAAGTGAGCTCAAGGCCAGCCTGAACTGCATAGTGAGATCCTGCCTCAAAGAGACAAAATAAAATCTTGTTCAAGCCTATTCAAATAGTAAATATTAAAGGCAATATTTAAACAGATGCATTCAGACTTTACAGTTTAAATACCTCTATGGTAAAAGTTTATAATATAATGTTAAGCTAAAAAAGGATGGTGCTGAACCACAAATCTAATATTGCCTTATTCAACAAGATATGAAGAGAAAACAGTAGGAAGAAACATGAAACACTTAGTACTGTTTTTTATGCAGCTGGGTTCTAAGTAATTATAAATTCCTTCTTTGTACATTTGTCCCAATGAGTGTGAATGATTTTTATTACCAGAAAAAGAGGTAAGGAAGGAGAGAACAGAGAAAAGAAGCAGGCAGGGAGAGACAGACGGACAGACAGACACAGAGATAACGATTTAAAAGTATAAGGCAGCTACCCAGGCAGTTTGACACACTGCTTCTTTATGAGGGGGCAGGTGGGACTCAACCAGGATCTCTGCACCAGTTTACAAGCATTTATTTTTTGTATTTTAGGGAAGGGTCAACGGCGTTCAGGGTCTTACTACTAGATTGACTCATACTGATTTGCCTGTTTATAGCCTCCCACACTTTATATATATAATTATTTTTTTTTCCTGGAACCGGGGATTGAACTCAGGCCCATCTCCCCGGCCCCCACTTTTTATATTTTGAGACAGGATCTTACTAGGTTGCCAAGTTGTCCAGCCTGGACTTGAACTTGCTGTTCTCCTATCTCAGCCTTCCTGAGTGCTGGGGTTGCCAGGAACGTGCCACTAACCCTTTTTTTTGGTAAATCAAACATACTCCTTGGACCTTAAATCTCCTGCTAAAATGCTCCAGGGGGTATGGAATGTAAAGGTGATATGTATAAATCCAAAATCACAAGACACATGGGGCATCTTGACAGGCTTCTGACAGACCATTAAAACTGAGGTCCTGATGGAATCTCTCTCTCTCTCTCTCTCTCTCTCTCTCTCTCTCTCTCTCTGTACATATGTATGTATGTATGTATGTATGTATGTATGTGGTTGTTACAAGGTCTCACTACATGGCTCAGACTCATAGTATGTAACATGGTTGTTACAAGGTCTCACTACGTGGCTCGACTCATAGTGATTCTCCTGCTTTCAGCTTCCCCAGCGCTGGGATTACAGGTGTGTACCACTCTGTCCAGACTCTGGCTGGTTCAGCACACTCCAGGGGGTGGGGCTGGCATGGCACATGGTGCCAGGGATTGAACTGCGGTCCCAGTGCTTGCCTAAACAGGTGTTTTAGTCCACTGAGCTATCTCGTTGGCCCCCAGAATTCTTCATGTGACATGTACCTTTGCTCTTCAGAGCTGAGTCCTCAGTATTCACACAGCCTCTACTGCATGTATCTGGAAATGTGTCACCCAAAAGGGTTTCTTTTATTTATTTATTTTTTGTTTTTTGCAGAACCGGGGATTGAACTCAGGCCCTTGCACTTGCCAGGGAAGCGCTTATTCCACTGAGCCATCTGCCCGACCCCAATAATTTTAAAAACTGGCAAGATTTGGAAAATCGTGTGCTGTGGCCAAATATTGTCAGGTAAGGCTTTTTTTCCCCCCAGTAATGGGGATTGAAGTCTGGGTCTTAACACTTGCCAGACAGACACTTACGCCACTGAGCTTTATCCCCAGCCCTAGCTCCAGGTAAGATTTTTTACAGGTGACCCTTGCCCTGTCCTGCTTCTGCTAGTTCACATTTTTTTCCTTAGTTTTTTAAGACAGGGTCTTGCTATGTAGTCTAGGCTGTCCTTGAACTCACAACAATCCTCCTGCCTCAGCCTCCCAAGTGCTGGGACTATAGGCGTGTGCCACCAGGTCTGGCTTTTTAAAAAATTGTTATTGTTTTACAAGGTAAGGAGTTTATAAGTTCAACCCGTCTTGTGGTCCAGCCGGCTTTCCTCCATCACAGTGTAGCAGTCTGGTTTGGGCTATGAGGTCTGGGGCACCTTCCCAGTGATGGCCACATGTGCTGGACAGGCCTAACTACTGCTCAGGCGTGCAGACTAGCAGAGCAACAAGACATGGACGGCTTTTGCAGCTGCTTCCAGAGCACTGGCACAGAAAACGCTGGCTTCCCGGGGCAGTGACTTACTTGGTGAGCGGCTGGTTGGACAGCAGCTGCTTGAGGTGCTGAGACAGAAGCTTCTTTTCCAGAGACAACCTTATCCATGCCCGCGCTCGCCCGACATCAGTCTTGATCTCGCTCATATTCTGAATGTGCCTAAGGGACAGGAACAAGCGAACAGTAGATCCTGAGCATATGGCAGGCAAGACAGGACGAGAGGGGTCTGCAGTGCAAACACTCAGAAGCCATCTGACACTATGGGAAGCACCGGGCAGGTAGGGGGCGGGTAAATCCTCCCCACAACTCCCTCCACGGTGCACACACAGGCAGCGGCCTCAGGCCAAGCACCTACCACTCGCTTAGTTGTTCAGCCTTTATTTATTATGTCCTTGTTTCAGCCTGAGTAAGGCAAATGATTATTCTAGATTCTCAATTGTGGAGGACCATATGGATGACTCTCCTTGAGAGAAGAGCAATTCTCTGCATTTTGGCTGAGCCTGACCCCATTTGCATGTGTTGATGGTAGTCTTTGAAGCCAGGTGACACAGCAGTGTTTCCCTGCCCCCATAGCTCCCAAATAAAATGTGTGAGCGGCAGGATGATGACTCAATGCTCCAGCTGTGACTTTTTTTGTGCTACGGGTGATCAAACCCAGGACCTTGTACTTGCCAGGCAGGTACTTATACCTGCTGAGCTATCTCCCTGGTCCCTTCCAGCTGTGACTTCCCAGGGCATAAAAGATGACACATCAGGGCTGAAGCACCTAGCCTAAACATTAGATACTCTCCCAGCTGTGTCATGCCGATTACTCCCTCTGCATACCCTTCCCCTCTGCACAGCGCAGAGGTGGCTTCAGGCCTCCTACCTGGCCCAGCTCAGGCGCTCACCTACTTCCCGCCATCCTCACAGGCCCTCATCCTCAAGCCACTCCTGTCTTCATGAATGAACAGAACCTGGTTTGGCCCTGGGTCGAGGCCTTTGCTCCTGATAGCTACCCCCATAGCTGGACTTTGGACCCCTGCACTCCCCACAACAAAGATGCCTTAGTGTCTTTATTCTCACCATGGGTTGTGCTGGAAGAGGTAGACTGGAATTATCCTCCTAGAATTCCAGTAACGTACTTTCTTTTTTCTTTTTTTTCGGTACCAGGGATTAAACACAGGACCTTGAACTTGCCAGGAAAGCATTTATTCTACTGAGCTACCTCCCTGGCCCTCCTTTTCTTTGGGATTACAAATATAACCTTCCTGGACCTCAGTAAGGACAGGGAAGGGCTCTCTATATTAACAAAAGTAATAAATAAATCTTAATAGTTGTTTGTATTAAAAATAACTGTTCTGAAGTTTAAATATCTGCCACAACTTTAATCCACTGAATTTTTCAAGCTGTTCTAGAAAAGCTATAGAAAAAAGTAAATTCAATTTCCATGACATTAGAAAAGGCAAGGTACTGTGTCTTTTACTTTATTTTACTTTATTTTTGGCAGAACCAGGGATTGAACTCAGGCCCTTGCGCTTGCCAGGGAAGCGCTTATTCCACTGAGCCATCTGCCCGACCCCAATAATTTTAAAAACTGGCAAGATTTGGAAAATCGTGTGCTGTGGCCAAATATCAACTGGATGCCATTCATATACATGCGCACATATACATGAATTCTGGGAGAAGCCATGGTAGGCCCCGCAGAAGTGAATTCATTTCCCTAGATAGTTTTCCTCCTAAAGGGGAAGGAGGATCAGACAGAAACAGGAAGCTTGGGAGTATAACTGGGAAACTGCTGCTGTCAAGTGATCACTGAAAAGTCTTGTTTCCATGGCCACCACTCCACCCTCTGATTTAAAAACATGAAAACATGATGAGACCGACCCACCAGTTGTACTAAGAAAAACACTGCAAAACCTCTCTGTGGCAGTTCCAAGTGTCCATAAGAGGCAGCCCTGGGCCACACAGCCTCTGCCCTCGGAGCTCCTCCCGCCCTCTCTCCTCTGAAGGTTGAGGATGAGGCCACCAGCCTCAAAGCCCAGTGTCACCAGCACCTTGTAGACACTGGGGAAGTGGCCTGAACGACTCAGCACAAAGAGGTCAATGCAAGCTCTACGACCACTGAGAACTCAGCCACCGTTGCCTCAGCTGTGAGAGCTTCTTTCAGAACCAAGGAAGGGCATGCTGCTATGCGTGGTCATGAGCAGAGGACTCTGGTGTCCCCCGAGACCTGGTCTCTGCCTGCTCTTGCTGGGCACAGAGAGCGAAGGGACACTCGGCAGCCAGGTGGGTCTCCCTGGTGAACCTCCTCACCCCCTCCACAGCCTTAAGTTTCCGTCAGCCATGTCTACTCTGTCCCTGCACTTCACTCACTGGAACACTTCTGTAAGGAAAGACTTATTTTTTCCTAAGGACAATTTTATTTTCTGGCACCATAAAATGCCTGAGATGCTTCCTGAATTCTTCCTACTTTGGCCCAGAACTATCACCTGTCCAGGGAGCCTGGCTCTTTCATTGGAACACTTAGAGACCCATGGATGGGGAAGGGGTCAGTGCGCTCACTGCTGCTGAAGGGATGGCCATAGGGACACCAGGAAGAGGGATGGATGCCAGAGGAGAAGCCCATGCAGCAGGTGTTAACAACCGTCTGCACCACCTCTGGACCTCTGCTCCTCTCTGGACAAGTCCAGAGAACCACACATGAACAAGCTGAACATAAAGCAGGAAAAACTCCACTAGGATAGGGAAGAGCCCCCAAATAAAATACGAACTAACAAGAAGAACCTAACTGTACTACTCACTCCACATTGAAGGGAATGGAGGAAAAAAAAAGTAATCAAAGCTCTAGAAAACACTATCTTGAGGCCAGGCATGGTGATGCACACCTGTAACCCCAGCATTTGGGAGGCTAAGGCAGAGGACTATTGCAAGTTTGAGACCAGCTTAGGATATAAAGTGAGTTCAAAGTCAGCCTGAACTGTGTAGTGAGACACTGTCTCACCAAACCAAACCAAACCAAACCAAACCAAACCAAACCAAACCAAACCACCCCTACCATAATAACTGAATACTGAAAGGCTAAAGACAAACAACACATGAGCTGAACACAAACACTGCTCTGGTTCGTAAGCTTGCAAAGCGGAATAACTGAGACACTTACTGCTGGTCCCCTAGGGCAGAAAGCTGCATAAGGAAGACTGTAGGTGCAAGGCCAGCTTGGCTACTTAACAAGAACTGTTTCAAAGAAAGCGCCAAATCCAGTCCAACCCAACCCAACTCAACCAAACCCAATCCAACCCAATGCAAAAACAAACAACAAACTTCGGCCCAAATTCATCTACCCACTCACCCAAAGGGTCATCAACGTGTAGCAGGACTGCACAGTAAGTAAATGCACTAGATGATTAGAGCCAGGTTTCAAGTGGCTAGACAAAGACATTATACATGTGGAAAGGGAGAAGGCCAGAGTGATTTCTGCGTTATTAAACCAGAAGCAGAGATATTACCAACTCACAGACTAAAATGCATCTCTTGTGTGTAAGCATGCAACACACACACACACACACACACACACACACACACACACGATAGAAACAGGGAATGCACAGGCGACTCGTGCAGTGTGTAAGAGCTAGCATGCACACGGACACTTCCAGGCCTACTCCAGATCCTGCACGTGTATTGTCTCACTGAATCTTTTACATCACTATATTGAGAGAACTTTACTGTCACCTTTTTACAGGTGAGAAAACAGTGTCAGCACACGCCTGTGCTGCTGAGCTGCTTAGTGGCAGAGCTGAATCAGCCTGTGTGAGCTGAGCCACAGTCCTCTTTTTTCTAAAGATGGGGTTTGGCTGTGTTACCCAGGCTTGGCTTGACATCCTGGGCTTCAGGGATGGTCCTGCTTCAGCCCGTCAGTGCTAGGACTGACAGTAATGCTCCACAAAGCCCAGGGTCCTACTTAGCACGTTCCTCTCTGCTCCCCCCTAAAACTGCCCTGAAGTATATAAAGCAAACAACAGGACCTGAGAAGGGACCCTTTCGTGACCTGACCACTTCTGCACTGGGTTTCCTGACTTTAGCTTGAGGTCACAGTTACAAATCTTTCGATAATCACCACCTTGAGGTGACAGCTACTGCGAAATCCCTGGGACAGCTGCATGTTCTCCCAAAGAGAGTTGGGATCCTCTCAGCACACTTACACTGACCATCAGAAAGAACCATATGCTACATTTGGTAGGTTTACCAAGGAGTGATGACATTTTAAATATGAACACATGTACATTGGTTCTCTTGACAGCCAACATTTGGCAAACTCAGCCCAAGTCAAACACTGCTTTAAGCTTTTTATATGGCCTAGTTCAATTCTCATTTAATCACCTCTTGCACTTTGTATAAGACTGAGTTATGATTCTCACAACAACCACATGAGACAGATATTGTTTCTGTCTCTGCAGAAAATGGAGGGACAAGGAAATTATCAAATAATGATCCATAATTAATAATAAAACACCCCATAGAGAGAAACCCCAAGTGGCACAGATGTTACCATATTCACTCTATACCCATACATCTTAAGAGCTGGGTAAGCAATGCGTCTACAAGTGAAAAAGGAGAAAGCTTTATCTTCTTCAATCAAAAAGATGCATGCTTGGCGTGGTGGTGCCTGCCAGTAATCTCAGCACTCGGAAGGCTGAGGCAACTGTGCCATGCGTTTGAAGCCAGCTTACACTAAGTGAGAGTCTGTCTCAGAATAAAACCAAATCAAACCAATCTTAAATGGCCAAATACCTTCTGAAGATTACCCCTGCTTCTCCACATCCAGGGACTGAACCCTGGGACTTTGTACTAGGGTATATCTTCAGCCCTTTCAAACTTTTCTTATTTTGAGATGGAGTCTCACTAGTCTCTAAGCTGCCTGGGCTGGCCCTGATTTGGGTTTTCCCGCCTTGGGCTCCTGAGTACCGGGATTACAGGTGTGCACTACTGGGCCCAGCCTTAATTGTTGTTTTCATTTTTATCTGCAGAAAGCATGTATTCAAGAGGATTTTTATTTTGTTTTGTTTCATTTTTTTGTATTTAGTATAGGGTCTGCAGGGTCGCACTACACAGAATGAACTCGTAGTGATCTTCCTGTTTTCAACCTCCCAAGCACTGGGATTACAGGTGCATGCCACCATGCCCAGAGTCTTAAGATAATTTTCTTTTAAAAGTTGCACAATAATTTATTAGAGTTGTTTTAAAACTCTTTTCAGATGCATCTTCCCTGGCATTTAATGTCAGATAAAAATAAAGCATAAACGTAAAATAAATTACTAAAATGCTTCCTGCAAGATACATAAAACATACACATAGCTATACTTCTTTAAGATATTTAGATGTAGGTGATAAAATATTCCAGTTATTAACATACAGTACTCTATGTAACACATACCTCATATCTTGGATAATAGAGACCCTGAGTGTTGGTAACGTAACTCCTGAGTCAGATTTTCTTCTTTCTGGTCCAAGGGCAACTATGCAGAAAAATATTGGCAAAGTGTTAGAAAAGTAACAGTAAGAATTTATTTTATTTTTTGGTGGAACTGGGGAATAAACTCAGATCCTTGCGTTTGCCAGTCAAGCGCTTATCCTACTGAGCCATCTCCCCAGCCCCAACAGTAAGAATTTAAAAGTCAACCTGCAGCTGCACTGGGAAGTTTCAATCTTGTCTGCACATCTACCTAGCAAATAATGTCAGGCATGTACATTTTGGCTGTGAGTGCCGGTCATTTCCTTGAACTTTTTATAGCTTGTCATCCTAGTAGCCTTGGATAATCACCCCAAAGCAACAGCTCTAAATCAAGCTACTAGGTATATGAATCTTCATCTCTAGACTCATAAATTGAAATCAGATTAAGTTGCAGAAAAATTTAAAAAAATTCTAAGAGTTTTGGATTTTCTTTTTTAAAAAATTTTATTTATTTGGGGCTGGTGAGATGGCTCAGTGGTCTAAAGCACCTACTTAGAACAAGCTTAGCTGGCTGATTTGACAACAAACAGCCCAGTCTGTCACGATGGTCTGGCAATGTGCTTGTTCACCTTCCACCTCAGAGTAACACATGCTCCACATGTGTTACTAAGCAAAATATGTGTGGGGGCGAGGGCAGTGTGAAACAACTCAGAGATTTTTTTTTTTTTTTTTTGCGGAACTGGGATTGAACTCAGACCCTTGTGCTTGCCAGGGAAGTGCTTATTCCACTGAGCCATCTCCCCAGCCCCCAGAGAATGTTGATCAGACTGCATGAAAGATGGCCATGTAAGACACAGGCTAAGACGGGACAAATAGACCCTGTGTCTGAAGGAAGGCACCACAGAGACAGGACTGTAGTAGGGAGCTGAAGCTCAGGGCCACAGCTTCACACCCAGAACCACAAGATAATACAAATGACAAAGGAGTCTGACATGTGACAAAGCAGCTGCAGCCATGGAAACACACTTGCTAAGATGCCCTCCTGGGCCTGCTCCAGAACCTGTGTGCTATCCACGCTGCTTGCAGCGATTTTCCTCCAACATGCAATTTCTCCCTAAGGTCCCCAGGCATGTGTTACTGTCCTAAGCCCATCCTTTTATGCTCCTGTCTCTCTCCCTCCCTCCTAGCTGGTTTGTTACTTTAGAATGCAAAACTGCACTGCTTACTGATCCAGTCCGCACCTTCTGTGAAGCCTTTAGAGGATTGAAAGGACGCCTCTGTGGGCGAGTGGCTGGCCCTGTGTCTGGCTCCCAGCTACACCCTGGCCTCTTGTGAGCTCCCTTGGGCACACTGCTAGGGAAGCCAAGCCCACTCAACTAGACTTGTGAGTGTGAGCCTCTGCCACCGAACACCCCACACATGATATTCTAGTTCCTCCCTTGGGATTATCACCTCTTCCTGAAGTGCAGTGGGCCTGCGGAGGCACACGCAGCACACACACTGCACAAACTCAAGATGAGAAACTTTGAGGCCAGCACTACATAGACCTGCAGGGAGGGATTCCCAAAAGATATGCTATACTCTGAGTGCTTTCTAGTAAAATGGAGTAGCAGTGTGATCCTGTAAGAGAAATAAGGAAGTCAGATGCCCAGGACTATCAAATGAAGTAAGGGAGTTGAACTACAAGTTATTCCAAAGGCAGCTGGTAAAAAAGACAGTGGCAGACAGCAAGCAGAGGGACTCAAGAGTCAAACAAACATTAAATATTAAAATGTTTGAATATATACTGTCCCAGCTGCCATGGAGCAGTATACCTGAATCCAAGCAGTCTGGGAGGCCAAGGCAGGAAGGTCAAAAGCTCAAGCCCACTCTGGACAACTTAGTGAGACTTTCACTCAAAATAGTAACAAGGGCTGGAGAAGTGGCTCATGGTGAAGACACTGGCCTCCATCCCAGTACATGGGTTTGTGTTCTCCCCACCCTCTTTCATCCCCTTTCCACTAAATACCATTGTTAGATTTTTTTTTTTGTAAATTCAGTACTTTATTGTCACAAATAGATCAATTAGGGCTGGTGAGATGGCTCAGTGGTCTAAAGCACCTACTTACAACAAG
>NW_004524623.1:13192474-13193627 GCF_000260255.1 Octodon degus
GGTGCTTTAGACCACTGAGCCATCTCACCAGCCCCTCCATTTTGACTTTAGCTTAGTACATGGTGATAAGACCTGGGTCAAGTTTTAGTTTTTGGCATGTAGAGAGTCAGTTTTTCCAGCACCATTTGTTAAAGTGGCTATCTTTCTTCCAGTAAGCATGTTTGGCCCCTTTGTCAAAGATAAGGTGGCTGAGTCTGTCTGTAGAGGCTTCAGCATCTTCTAATCTATTCCACTGATCCTCCAGTCTGTTTTGTTGTCAGTACCATGCTGATCTTATCACAGTAGCTTTGTAGTATAATTTCAAATCAGGAATTGTAATGCTTCCTGAGGCAGGAGTTTTGCAGTGAGTCTGAAGCCAGCCTGGGATACACCCTGAACTACACACTGACTCTGTCTCAAAACAAAAATAACAACAAACAAATTCCTACATTTTTGCTTGTTTGTGGTCCTGGGGATTGAACCCAAAGCCTTGTGCATTCAAGGCAACAGCTTTCCTGCTGAAGCACGTCACCAGAGCCCATTCATCTCTGAAGGTCCAGAAAGCAGGGCTGCAGACAGAGACTAGAGGGTGGGCTGGAGAGCAACACGTAGGACACCAGCAGCTGCTGAAATGACACGGCAGCCCCACCCCCACAGCAAGGGGTGAGACCTGCTGTGCCTCTCTGCAGATGACCAAGTGGCGCTCCTGAGACCACCAGCTCATGCCTGGTGTCCCTCCAGAGGAAGGAAATTCAGAGTCAGAACATGGGGGATGGGGCTGGGAAGGGTGTGGAGCTTCAGACATGAGCCTGGACTCTATCCTTCCAGAACTGAGGATGCTGGGCGGAGGGTGCACCCTTCTGTGAGCTGCACCCCCAGCCCAACGAGCTCACTCCTCAGTGAGCATCACACCCCCTGCCTGTGCAGCGCTGTGGACTGAACCCACGAGCGCACACAGGCTATGCTCCATTACTGCACTATACCCCAGCCCCAGAATAAGGCATTTTACATTGGCATTTTTGTATGCATTTCATGTTCTCAGATTTAAAAATCTGAACCATGTAAACTGAATTACAGGAAGTATGAGAGCAATATTAGTAAAATCCATCCCTTTAACAAACCTTGATTTCAAAAGCTACATGATTTTACTGATGCTCCTTAGGGTCAGTATGTA
>NW_004524623.1:13194782-13199142 GCF_000260255.1 Octodon degus
GGTCTTTTTTTTTTTTTGGTGGAACTGGGGATTGAACTCAGGCCCTTGTGCTTGCCAGGGAAGCACTTATCCCACTGAGCCATCTCCCTGGCCCTCCAGGCTGGTCTTCAATTCACTATGGAGCCCACACTGGCCTCAAACCTGTGGTGATCCTTCAGCCTCAACCTCCCAAGTGCTATAATTTTAGAAATGGTTCCTAAATGGCTGATTGAATATAAAACATCGTACGTATATTGGTTTTTCACTGTTATGTCTGCTTTTTGTGAACTAAACATTTATTCCATATAAAAGTGAGCTAAGGGCTATACACAGTTGTAGTACAATGTTTGCCTAGCACATACAAAGCCCTAGGTTTGGTCTCCAGCACCCTAAAAAAAGGACAAGCTTCTTGTGAAAAACACATAGTAGGCAGAATATTTGGACCCAGTACTGCAAATATAAGGAACCCACTTAATTTCAGTTTGCAGAATTATGACACTCCTACTCTGCAAGGCCTTCTGTAAGTTACAGCATGATGGGAAGCCATGTGCAGGGCAGCGCTTGTGCTCCTGCCGCGCTGGGAGCCTGAGCCCAGGCTCGGGACCAGCCTCGGCAGCACAGCAAAACCCTGTCTATAAAGTAAAGTAAAACAAAATAAAATCATGTCTTTTTTTTCTTTGAGAGTCTCACTATGTAGTCCACATTGGCCTTGAGCTTATGTAGCCTAGACTGGCTTTGAATTCAAGATGATCCCCCTGAGTGCTGGATTACAGGTGTATGCCACCATGCCTGGCAATAATCTGACTCTTAAAAGTTTGATGCATACTCAGTACCAAAAAAAGTTTGATACATAAGTATATATTTTCCTCTTAAAGATTTATATTGGGGGGTATTGGGAATCGAACTCAGGACCTTGTGCTTACCAGGCAGGTGCTATGCCACTGAGTCTATCCCCAGCCCTCCCCTATAAGATTATTAGTCATGGTCACAAAACCATTTCGATAGAAATGAGCATACACCACGCTCTAATACTGGTGAGAGTGAGGGATCCATGTACGGTGCTTTACAGCTCGCAGGTTTTCATGCATGTGATATCTCCAACCAACATCAACGCCCTGACATAGCTCCTATTATTCTGTCTCCCAGATAAGATGGCAGACAACCAGGAAGGTATAGTGACTTTCCCTGCTCACAGCTAATAAACAATACCGCTCTTCTGCTCTGTCCTACAACAGCAGGATGGGCTAAGGGTTAGCGCCAGAGACAGCACCAGAGACAAGGCATCCCATGGGGATTCTTCTCATGCTCAGTTCCGCAGAACCAACCCCACACAGCACCCTCTTACCTGGCGATTCTGCGAGGTGCTCCTGTTTCTCCTCTCTGTCCTGAAACTGGATTAAATGTGACCACAAAGCCGACTTCCCCTGAAGAACAACCAAGATAAACGTGTTCATCCTGATGAAATAATGTGCTAAAACCTGATTTCCTCCTGCTTGAGCCTCCCACAGTGGATGGAACTACAGTGGGAATCATCATGGCTGGTTTTTGTTTTCATTTTTTTTTCTTTTAAATAATAGGGACATTTTCTTTTTTAAAAATTTATTTATTTGTGTGTGTGTGTGTGTGTGTGTGTGTGTGTGTGTGTGTGTGGCCAGCTCAGCCCACCAGGGGGCGGGGCTGGCTGGCATGTGGTGCTGGGGGATTGAACCGCGGTCCCTGTGCTTTGCTTAGCTTGTTTTAGGTAGGTGCTTTAGACCACTGAGCCATCTCACCAGCCCCTCTTGTTTTCATTTTTGAGACGGGATCTGATTCTGCAGCCCAGCTGGCCTGGAACTCACAGCTATTTTCCTGAGTAGTAAGATTACATACATGCAACACCCCTCCCAGACGTTTTATTTTTAAATAGCAAGTTCTTGGATTTCAGCTAATCCATCTTGTACTCAAATTATTCTGAATTCAAGTTTTGGGACCAGGGAGATGGCTCAGTGGAATAAGCGCTTCTCTGGCAAGCACAAGGGCCTGAGGAGTTCAATCCCTGGCTCTGAAATAAATAAATAAATAAATAAATAAATAAATCAATCACTTGTTTGCCTATTTTTTTTCTTTCCATTTATGTATCTGGCACAGGGTCTCACTATATAGCTTGGACTTGTAGTGATCTTCCTGTTTTCAGCCTCCCCAGCGCTGGGATTACAGGTGTGTGCCACCATAGGCTCAGTGTGACCCAGGGGCAGGGCCGGTGTGGCACATAGGACTGGGATTGAACCCTGGTCCCTACGCTTGCCAAAGCAGGCACTTAGTCCACTGAGCTATCTTGCCAGACCATACCTGTTTGCATTTAAAATACAAAATTGGGGCCGGGGAGATGGCTCAGCAGAATAAGTACTTCCCTGGCAAGTGCAAGGGCCTGAGTTCAATTCCCGGTTCTGCAAAAGGAAAAATCAAACAAACAAACAAACAAACAAACAAAAAATGACCCAAATAAAATACAAAATTGTAATTACAACTGAGTGTAACTTCATGCTGGGGGAAAATCTCAACACTATTCTTAATGGAAAGACAACTCTGTTTGGTCTACCCAATTATTCTAGCACAGTCATGGGGCCTATGGTAGAGCACGTGTGTGCTGCAGCAGGCTGTGTGTTATCACTGAAAGCTTTAGTGCCATAACTGCTCTAGAATATTTCCCCTACTGCAATAAAAGCTTGACTTTGAACCTACAGAAGCCAGGATGATGGGCTTACAGCTCAGGAAATTAAGAGTCTGAACATGTTCGCTGACCAGGCACAGTGAATTTGCCCAATAACAAGACAATGAAAAAAACCATTTATTCTAGAAATAAAGAATTTTTTCTTGCAGCCATAATAAAATCAACTTAAAACATATTAAAGGCTGGGTATGGTGGTGGGTGCCAATAATCCCAGCATTTGGGAGGCAGAGCCAGAAGCACTGTCCTGAGTTCAAGGCCACCCTGAGCTACACAGTGAGTTCAAGACCAGCCTAAATGATAGATACCTAAGGTCTTGAGCACCAAGGCAAGCCCTGCACCACTCAGCCGTCCGCCCCACGAGAGCCTCTGAGCAGTGCACCGTCTGTGTTCTCAGGGGTACCCTGGCCTCTTGGAAAAGCCCAGCAGGAGCCCAGTGAAGGGAGAAGAGAAACAAGCACGCAGACACTGAGAGGGCAGGTAGGGGTTCAAGTCCAGCTGTCTGCATGGCTGCATTAATGCGCTGTGGTCAGGGGGCTCTGGCACAAACAGACCTGTACGTGTGCCCATAAGCTGTTTGGACACAGAAATGCCCAGAAGCTGTAGTGAGCGAAGAGAAGGGAGAATCATGGCGGAGACGAGCCCAGAAGGGAGGCTGGGGAGAGGCCAGAGTGGAGAGATGGAACTCTCCCACTGGAGAGAAGGGCAAAGAGCCGTTGACCCTGACTCATATATTTTTTTTTCTGGGTAGAAGCAGACAGTGAATCTACAGAGGCCACGGCTTCTGCAATGCATATACTGGGTTTGCTTGTTTTTTTGAGTCAGGGTCTAACCCTCCTGCCTCAGCCTTCGGAATGCTGGGATTACAGGCATGTGCCACTACACATGGCTGAATTTCTTTCTTTCTTTTTTTTTTGATACTGGGGTTTGAATTCAGGGCCTGTGCACGTTAGGCAAGCACTCTACCCCTGAGCCACATACTCAGTCCTGAATTTTTTTTTGTGGCAGAACCGGGGATTGAACTCAGGCTCTTGGGCTTGCCAGGGAAGCACTTATTCCAGGGAGCCATCTCCCCAGCTCCCTCAGCCCTAAATGTGCTGGGTTTCATTTGTTTGTTTTTTGAGACAAGGTTTCATTATGCAGTTCAGGATTACCTTGAGCTCACTTTGCAGCCCAGGCTGGTCTTGAAGTCACCATGATTCTCGTGCCTCAGCCTCCCAAGTTCTGGGACTATAGGCATGCGCTACCATGCCTGGCCTGAATGTGCTGTTTTATTCTTTCCTATTTGACAAAAGATTCCCAAATCACCTCCTGATCACAGGCTGCTTTTTTCTGGAATTAAAAGGCTGTGGCACAGTTCTCATTTTGTGGAATTAAAAGGCTATGACACAGTTCTCATCATTTTGTGACAAAAGGATCTTACTTTTTCTCATATATTTTTTTCCCTTGTCATTTTTTGTTTGGGTGCTAAGCCCAGGGCCTTTACACTGAGCTGCCTCGCCCTCAGCCTCAGCCTCAGCCTCGGCCTCGCCTCACCATGCCATGCCAGGGTCTTGCTATATTACTCAAGCTGGGCTTGAACTTGTGATTATCCTGCCTCAGCCTCCAGAGGAGCTGCGATTACAGGTATGCACCACTGTGTCCCCAGTGTTCTTGTTCACGATACCTGTTTGA
>NW_004524623.1:13201028-13201484 GCF_000260255.1 Octodon degus
AAAAAAAAAAAAAAAAAAAAAAAAGGGAGTTGTCCCAGTCACAGCAGAAGTAGTCAGGAGCTCCACAACTGTGCTACAACTTATGCCATGACCTGAGGCACACCTACTAGTTGGGTTACATGTCTATGTCTGGGGTTATCTGTGAGGTGGACATGAGCCATGCCCAAGCATCCCCCCACGAGCACTGATGTGACGCTAAGGCTTACACTCTGGTGCGCTTCCCTCCTTTGCTCCGCTGGGAGGTTGGGAAATACAGAGATAGGTTAGTGTCTGGGGACTCTTGGGCACTGCGCTGGTCCAGCAGAAGCGTGCTCTCTCCTCTTTCTGCTGCCTCGAAAGCCTGTCTAGATGCTTAATCTGCATCAGGGCTACTGGGTAGAACTGCCAGGAGGTCCCTGTGTTTCAGGATCATATTTAAGGAGTAACCTCTCTGAATTTACAAGCCACACCAACACT
>NW_004524623.1:13203314-13203852 GCF_000260255.1 Octodon degus
ATTTTTTTTTTTTTTGGTACCAGGGATTGAACTAAGGACCTTGTGCTTGCTAGGCAGGCACTTAAGCCTCTGAACTATCTCCCCTGTTTTGGAATATATGAATAAATTTTACAAAGCCAATAATTTGATTAAAACCTAGGCACTGTTGAAAGTACGTGTGAGGATTTCTATGCATAGGCATAGACAGGCAGGCATTGTTCTTGGCCATATGTGCTAGGTCCAGTGCGCAGGTACAGGTCTAGTCACCAGCCCATGGTACAGGTACAGCACCACAGGGACACTTACAGGACTCGGGCCAGAGGCCAAGGAGTGAATCATCTGAAAGTAAACAAGTGATGTCAAAAATGGCAAGTGGAAAAAAAAATGGGGGGGGGGAGATGGCTCAGTGGAATAAGCGCTTCCCTGGCAAGCACAAGGGCTTGAGTTCAATCCCTGGTTCCACCAAAAAAAAAAAAGGCAAGTGGAAACAAGATTTATTTTGAAATAAAAAATGGAGATAACTTTCCACAAGGAATGTTTTCATTATAAAGTCTATTTC
>NW_004524623.1:13207835-13212691 GCF_000260255.1 Octodon degus
AAAAAAAAATGTAGACCACGAAGATAAATGTTGTGGAAATAAAACTCAGGAAAAGCTGACATGTAATCACTTCTGTCCTGCAAAATGCTGAAAGAAGAGGGTGTTAGAAGCACTGAGGGGCAGCTCAGTAGTGGACGCTTGCCTAGCATGTCCACAGCTCTGGGTTAAATGCCAAGCCCTCATAAAGGGCAAATCTGCATGTTAAATATATCTCTTCCCTTTAGAAGAAAAGCAATTTGCTATCCAATACCAAAAAATCCAAACCAAAAGAAAACCCTGAAGCAAGCAAACACGCCCCCACAGAGGCTGGCTGTTGACTACGTGGCTGCTCAGCTACCCGTGTCAGCACACACAGGAGCACCTGACAGGAGGAGGGCTGAGTGCTCACGCCACAAGGTGAAGGGGCATCTATAGCTACGTGCAGACACACGTGTCCCAACCACGACACGAGTGAACACGGTGAACACTTTTGGGCAGAGGACATACCAGACAGCACTCAGAGAAGGACTTTTTAGGAAGCTGCATGGGAGGAGGCGGGCCCTGCTCCCACTCCCAGAATGCCATGGAGTTCTGACAGACAAGGTCCGGGGAAGGCTAATATGGTGGAAAAGTGGCAATGATAGGAAGTAAAAAAGAAAAGGACAGGGAGAGAGAGAGACAAGCAGAACAAGCATGCATCTGACAGGAGCATGGCCAAGGGAAGGGGAAAATAGTACAGCAGCCAGAGAGCTCAATAAGAGATGTCTCCATTCTTTAGAAAATGCCTAAAATCATACATAAATGTTAACAAAGGTCAACAGATCTTCCAAATGATGTTTTCTCCTTTATTTTTACAAATCTGAGCTTAGAATATAGTTAACAGGTGTTTTTCTTCTTTTTTTGAGACAAGATCTTGCTATGTAGCCTAAGTTGGCCTCACACTCCTTGTGATCTTGCCTCAGCCTCCCAAGGATTTTGACGACAGGTGTGCACCACTACATTCAGCAACAGACTTCCTGATTGCATTTTCTTTTGACCACAAGAAATAATAAAGAAAATTACTTGTAATTATTGAAATGCATAACTTTGGCCTTATTTTTAAAGAGTAAAAATAAAGCACAAAGATTTCGGTTTAGAAATAGTTTTAAACCGTTTTTTCCCCCATTTTTATTTTTGGGTTTTTAATTTTGATGTATATAAAGTTTTATTCTATTTTTTCTGGGGGGGGGTGGAACTGGGGATTGAACTAAGGCCCTTGCACTTGCTTGCTAGGAAAGCGCTTATTCTACTGAGCCATCTTCCCGGCTCCGGGTTTCTTATTTTGATACAGGGTCTCATTTGTAGTGAAGACTGGACTTGAACTCCAGGGGATCCTTCTGCCTCATCCTCCTGAGTTCTGGGATTACCAGTGTGTGCTACCACCACAGGCCAAAAATACTTTTTAAAAATGGAGTCATCAAGCCAAGGCATAGATAAATATACTATTTACTAGTCTGAATTGTATTTGAAATCTTGGAATATGTTTCTCCTTAATACCAACCTAAATTTTACCCTAAACATAACTTTCCTTGACACAGCTCACAGAAAGACTTGTTTGAAAGCACACCTGTAATGCCAGCCCTCAGGAGGCTGAAGCAGGAGGATCACTGAGAGTGAGACTAGCCTGGACTACAAAGTGAGCTCAAGGCCAGCCTGAACTGCATAGCGAGACAGTCTTGAACAGGTGTGTGTGTGTGTGTGTGTGTGTGTGTGTGTGTGTGACAGAGAGAGAGAGAGAGAGAGAGAGAGAGAGAGAGAGAGAGAGAGAGACAGACAGACAGACAAAAGATTTTTTTAAAAACACTTGTTTGAGAACCCAATTGTATATACCTTGAAATAATAAACATAGAGAAAGTGTTTTCTGGGACAAATGAACCCAAAGGGTTAACACTGTAAAACGCTACGGTGAGCTTCTGAGGCAGGATCCCCCCCCCCACCTGCAGTACCACACACCCTACCTGGAGTCCGGAAGTCCCGCACCCACCTCTCGCAGGTCTCCGTCCAGGCCCACGTGTTCCGAGTGCTGCCGCAGGCGTTCCTTTCGGCGCTGTGCCGTGGCACTCCGGCTCACCCAGCGGCTGGGAAGAGAAACACACCGAGGGGTCGCCAAGTCAGGTCAGGCCAGCTAGCTTTAGGAAGGACAGGCTGGGCACCACAGCTATTTTCAGTCAGTTCTCTACAGGACAGACAGTATGATGAGAATACCAACAGCCCACCTCCTTAAAGCGCACAAGGCTGTGGCCTCTGGTATGCTGAACACATCAGGCTTCGCCCCCTTTAACGCCTTTTAAGTCAGGGCTAGCAAAGGGCCAGTACAGGCTGGGAATATAGCTCCATGGCAGTACACCTGCCCAGCACTACCAAGACCCTGGGGTGAGTCCCAGCCAGCGGAAACACCCCAAACAAGCGAACAGTTCCACACACATTAAATATGCACAGTAATAACGCAGACCTTGATTACAGCAGGCATACAACATGCCTTGATGTGCTCCACGTAAATATCTGGGGTTTGGGGGGACAGGCAGTGATGAGGTTCGAACCACGGCCTCAGACCTGCCCTCACTACCACTGAGACACATTCTCTGCTCAGGGACAGCTTCTAAACTCAAGAGGCGAAAAGCATGGAGTCCTCTCTGTAAAGGCACAGGCTGGGCCTTGATGGCTCCTGGGGTTTCTTTCAGTTAAATACTGTTATGGTGTGTTTCTGTGAAATGGTAGCTTGTATTTGCCAATTATTTTGCTACCTTTGACTTTAGTAAATGATGATTTCACAATTAATGGACCCTGGCCAACTATCTACCCGGTAAGAAGCAGAACACTGCCTCCTTGCCTGACTCCCAGGACCTTCAGTGAATCAGGAACGCAGACCAGTTTAGGACCGTGTGCCCGGCCTGGGTAAGGCCTCGAGTTTAAGCCGTGGCCCTGTAGGGAAGGAGTCCTCTCTGCTGGCCCCCTCATCGGCTCCAGATTTTTGTATAAAGTCTTGCCACCCAGCTGTGCCACCCTTAACCATTCTTCCATCTTTGCACTTTATTTCATAGCAGGATTTGGAACCTGGTTCAGTTTTCTTTCTTATTAAAGGAAATAAAATGACTACAACGATATCATCTTGGCCTCCTAATTCTGGAACCCCCTAAATCAAATTCACCTCCCTTCCACTCTCACCACAGAGCCCTGAGCCTCTCATCTCCTGTGTGAACTCCCATGTCCCACTGCATTAGCTCCTCCATGCCTCAATTCCCACTCGGGATGCCTTGTGCTCTGCTTCTGTTCTGTGCTGAGTCTAAGCCCCAGAGACACCACCAGAACTACTCCACATCAACACCCATCCCCTGTAACAACCCTTCCTTCCTACTTTCCTCTCAAGAGCCCTGACCCTGGATGGGTACTGTTGCCTTCCTGAGTCCCTACCACATGGCAGCTCTCGACTCCCCCATGCCTGCCTGTGAAGCCCCCAGCACCCCTCATCAGCTCACCCCATTCCCTCAAAGACGGCTGTCAATGCTCCCCTCTATCCTAGTACCAGCAATGAACCAATGAATGTAACACAAATCTCTCACAATTTATACTTAGAATTACTGCATGATGAAAGCGCAGGATGGACTCACATATTAAAGGGGGAGAGCACAATGCCAGTTAACAACAAAACAGGTACAAAGACCTAAGTGTTCTTTGACATGGAGACTTTGAAAACAGCCCTGAAAGAGTGTGATAGAACACACCTGCAATCCTAGCACAGTGGTGCCTTGGTTCACGAACTCAGTTCTAAACCAGTTTCCCCAGAAGGTCAACACTGAACCTAACCATTGAATTTGATTCAGTTCTTATCTAATTGGGTTTGCAACCAGAATCATGGAAAGAATTAAGTTCGTGAACTGAAGCATCACTGCACTTGAGAGGTTGAAGCAGGAGGTCTCGAGTTTAAGGACTCAATTCTGAACCAAATTTCCCCAGAAGGTCCTTCAGTGACCTTCTGTTGCCTAGCTATAAAATGAAACTCTATCTCAACAACAAAAAGAAAAGAAAAAAAAAAACAATGAAGAAAAAGAAAAGAAGGAAAAGAAATAGCCCTGTAGAAAAAAGGTTAGAGTAAGACAATGAAACTTAGCTGGATACAGTGGCGATTAGTTGTAATTCCAATATACAAGAGTCTGAGATAGGGTTTTAAGGTTGAGCCAGCCTGCTCATCTTGCTGGAAGCTGTCTCAAAAAAATAAAAAAAAACTAGGGATATAACTCAGTGGTAGTATGACTCTAGCATGACAAGGTCCTCAGTAAAATGAACAAAACAATAAAATTTGTTCATGGATACAAATATTAGAGTTAACAGCCAGCATGATTAAAATAAACAGTAAAATTATGAGACAAATATCAGCTAATGAACTTACACATTAAAGAGAAGGAACAAGTTGTAAACGGAAACATTTCTCTTGGTGGGCTGACGTAGGAAAGGCGTTAGCAAAAGAAAAAGGTAATGGCCCTTCTCACTACATGCCCTATGGTACAAAAACCCTATTTAATTTTTGTTTTCAAGGGAGGAAAATGAGCATTCTGGGGAAGAGATGTGCGCAAGAACCCTACAACAACTCTGCATGCCTCTGGGAGGAGGGACACTACACTTCTCTGCCATCTGCCAAGAGTGAGCTTCAATTTCTTGCGTAAGCCCAAGATATCACCTGGCTCTCTGATACCCTCCCAGGTCCTCTGTGCAAGGTCTGGTGGGCTGTGCCACCGGATTTGGTGCACCCCGTCTTTCACTCCACTTCCACCCATTTCTGTGGCCTGTCTGGCTCCCTTGCATTTCCCTCCTTTGAGCCACTGCCTGAGAGAGGAGATCAC
>NW_004524623.1:13217020-13227387 GCF_000260255.1 Octodon degus
GCTTTCCAAAAATGGAACATTAGGCATAGAATGGATAAAAATCAGAGTGTCAATCCATACTTCTAATGAATTAATGTGGTCATAAAAGTGATCACACAGGGAAATGTTTAATTACACACTGCCTCATCAGAGGGGTGGAACACCCTTCCCTTCATTCATTCCTATAATTACTCAAGTGAAGAACAGATTATGCTTACTTGTTACTGGTGGGTCCTGTGGCCAAGACTTCGGACTGTAACTTTGGAAAGAATCCTTGCTCATATTTGCCTTGACCGATTTTCATGTCCAGCAGGTGTGGATGGATTGCAGTGTGATCCATTTTCATTAGCCTTTGCTCAATGGATTGGGCTATAAATTAAATTTATAACAAACCAGACACATGATGAATGTGATCATTATGTACTGCAAACATGTACTAATAAAATTAAAAATATATTTATAAAAAGAAAAAAACAAGTTAGAGATATTTCGTTGCTAACACTTCAAAAATTATGCTTCTTTCATTCTGGTACACGAACAATTCAATCATCTCAACACCCTGAAATATTTTTATAGAAAGGTTATTTTATTTTTTTTAGAAAGGTTAATTTTAAATAAATACTGAATGATTGCTTTTTAGTGTTTTTTACCTTTGCCAAAAGCTGGACAGTTGGTCTTACAATCTGTAATTTAGTATTAAGATTTCCTAAAATAGGAAATTCAATATTTTTAACAAAAATGTGGTTCTAAGCACAATATTAAAGAGAATTGATGGCTATGAAAGTGTTTTTCTTGAGCTGAAAGACAATGTGAAAGGAAGGAAGAAGCAAACATTCATTAAACATACTCCCCATCTAGAACAAGAACTCCTGTGAGTTCTGCCCTGCACCTTTAGCAACAGCCACGTTCCAGTTAAAAGGAGTCTGTAGGAGTGCTTAGTAGGTCAGGAGGGTATTGCACAGAAGTTAAAAAAGCAGGTATTTAGAGTCGAAGTGAAAAGCCAGGAGTTACTCAGCATTTGTTTTAAAACACATTAAATTTAGTGGTGTTGGAGGATGTCTCTAAGCCTGAGGAAAGCAATCTATTTTTCTGCTAAAACAAAGTAATATTTTAAAAAGAAACCATTGGTTTATTTATTCACTTGGTACATGGTCTCACTATGCGGCTCAGACTAGTAGTTATCTTCCTGTCTCAGTTCCCCCAGTGCTGCATTTATAGGTGTGCGCCACCACACCCAATTTTGGTAGCTGCCACTATGTGCCCAGGTTTCCGGGGCTGGCACAGCATGTGGTACCGGGGATTGGACCTGGGTCCTTGTGCTTGCCAGGCAAGTGCTTAGACCGCCATCTCTCTAGTCAGATAAGATAATACTTATTTTTATCAAGCAAATTTTTGAGAGAAAATATAACATTGAGAAGCAAGACTAGGTTCTCATCCTCTGCCCACAGATTACTAGACAGGGATAATGAGCAACAAACTGAGTGGGCACACAGAGCATGCCTCGGAACTGCTGATCCAGGGACTTCGGAGGAGGCAGCTTTGCAAGTGTTCCACAGAATCCATTTATTTGCTGCCCTTCAATGCCCCAGTAGCCTGAGTCTTGCTGGTGATTTCCCAAATATATCCTAAAGCTTTCCGAGGAAGGAATCTATCTTGCAAGACTCCTGACTGTTCCAAGATTCTCACTGAGTGCTACTTGCCATCAGCTCACAGAATGGTTCCATAAGCCAGCTGTCTGTGTTTGATGGAGGTGCTGAGGGGTGGAAAGTGTTACTGTGACTTAATGTCAGACGGTAGGTAATGTGCTTCCAGCTTCCCCACATTTCCTTCATAACCCATGAAGTTCATCTAAAACATTCTTAAATTTCATTGCATATTTAATATGTAACTTGTAACTTTTTAAAAATTTTTTATTTATTTATGCGTGTGTGTGTGTGTGTGTGTGTGTGTGTGTGTGTGTGGCCAGCTCAGCCCACCAGGGGGCGGGGCGGGCTGGCATGTGGTGCTGGGGGATTGAACCGCGGTCCCTGTGATTTGCTAAGCCTGTTCTAAGTAGGTGCTTTAGACCACTGAGCCATCTCACCAGCCCCACTTGTAACTTTTTTAAAAAACAGCTTGTATGTTCTATGCTGAGCAAAAGAAGGCTGTTTTAGTGCAAAATGACACTCAATGTCCAATGATGTCCAATGACTTCTACACTCCTATCTGTATATCCTAATATTTACAAATCATTAGTTAGGCTGGGGAGATGGCTCAGTGGAATAAGTGCTTCCCTGACAAGTGCAAGGGGCTGAGTTCAATCCCCAGTTCTGCCAAAACAAACAAATAAACAAACAAACAAACAAAACACACCGTTAGTTAATGGGCGGTTCTGGCAAAATGATGACCAGACCCATGGTATGGAATTCAGAGGTCTTTGTAAATTTTCTATTCCACAAAGTACTACAAAATTCCACCTCTGCCAAGAAGAGCTTCTGTTTTCACAAAAGCAAAATGAAAAAGAACTTCAGGTTTTCTGTCAGGTTTATGAATATCTGTATGTGTATGTGGTTTCTTTCAGGCAGTCTTGCCATGTAGCTCAGTCTGACCTCAAACTTAATATGTGGTTCAGGCTGTCCTGGAATTTGCAATCCTCTTGCCTCAGCCTCCCAAATGCTGGGATTACATCTACTGGAAAATGACAGAGAACTCCATACAACATAATACTGAGTTGTTCTCCTTTGCTTGGAAAGCTTAAAAACTTGCCAGACAAAAATCATGATTCATAATAAATTATTCTAAGATTTGTACTGAAACTGTTCAGGGAGCTCAAGGCAGCATTACTTTCTGTGACATCACCAGTGAATACTGAACATTCAGAAATTAGCAAATGCCTGCTTTGAGGGGTCAGGGGTCTGTTAGGCTTTGAAGGGTTTGTGCCAACACAGTTGTGCTTGGATAGGAAGAAGAAAACTGTATTACTATCCTCTTCTTGTCTTCCTGCACAGAAATCATGAGGCTCTGGTGCCACAATATCAGCAGCAGATAGCCTGCTCCTAAAAAGCTCACCTGCAAATCAAAATTCTTTCTGATTAGAGGCAAAACAACAGCAAAAACACACGCACACACAAAACCCAACAGCCAGTAAAAACCCAATGTCACCTACAATACCCTAATCTGGTTTTGGGAGGGCGCAATTGCACCTGATAAAAGAAGTAACTACATCGTTTATAAGCAGTGAGCACAATCACAGCAAGCTGCTTCCTTTTACTTGTAAAAAGTCTTTGATAGATTAGATTCCAGGGAGGCCATTACCCAAACTCAATCTTATTTTCTCACATGCAAAGTCTATGATGGTACATTTCCAAAGGGGCTTAATAAAAGTTTTGTGATGACAGTGAGAGTATCAAACTCTGGGAGAGGCTGAAAGAACAGTCCTTTTACTGGAAAGATATCTTCTATGGAACACATAAACTAAGAAACTGATACTTAATTCCATTTTTAACATTGTCAGGATGGTAGGAATGAAATTTACTAAGGCATTTCTCACGTAGCTGTCAAAGCACTGGAAGCCATTATATTTTTTGAGCTTATGTAAACAATTTCATTTATCTTACCTACTCAATTTCTGAAACACATAGGTAACTGAAGGGGCTGAAGGGGCTTCCAATGATCTACTTTTGTGCACAGCAACACAATGAGGCCACAGAGACCTGTATGGCTGAGAGGTATCATTTAATATTCTTTTCTTAAACATGCTACACTTTCCTTAAATATGCCAAAGTACTGCTACTCCTAAGAGTCATCTATTTAAGTGGTAAAGGCAAGCAAGAAACAAGCAGAACGCAGAAAGTGCCACAAGTACCGTCTTCCTTTTCTCCAGAAGAAAAATTCTTTTCAAATAGCACCTACATTTGAACAGAAAGAAGTAAAAGGAAAAATTCTTTCAGTAAAGAATAGTTCAGGACCAGCTAATAAAAGATTAAGCCTCCAGTGGCTAGAAGCAGTCGGATCTGAACTCAAACCCTAGCCCCAGCATTATCTAGCTACAGGTAACAGGAGGTAAATTCTTTGTCTTCTCAGCTGTAAAAGACCGTAGTAAAACTACACAAAAACAAATGTTGCTGAGATCAGATACACAATGCATCTACAGCATTTGGTATAACAAATGGCACACGGTAGGTGCTATCAGTATGGTTATTTCCTTAATGGCTCACATTACACTGTCAGACGACACTATCCATGATTCATAATTCTGTGACTCTGGGGAAAAAGTGGTGTCAGGGTTTTGAATGCAAGAATTTCCTTTCACTTGAATGCAGGAATATAGCAATTTAATTTCAACAAATGAAGCTATATAATTCAATGCAACAAATGTATTATTTTTGTCATATAAACTAAGCTCAAATCTTTCAGGTTAATACTTTTCTTGAATGAAAAAGGAAAAGGACAGCAGCAGCAGCAAAAAAGAAATCAACTTTTTTCTACAAGGCAACACAAAGGAGACAAAAATCATAGCAACATCCAGTTACGCTCTGTTCAGTTTATGATTGCTTTTCCTCTTTTGTCTAAGTGAAGAAGAATGTCCAGGAGGAATGTGGGCTCACAGAGACAGGAAGAAAACTACAGGCACTTTCTGATATAGTACCAGGACTAGCTACAAAGCCTACAACTAAAAACTTTGTGTTATACAAGGCTAACATGTAAAAGAAATGTCATGAATTTTAATTTTAAAAAGCATGGCAAATGTACCTGCTTCTTTTAAAGTGCTGCATTTCTGATATATAGATGTCCGCAAGGTGGGTGCCCTTACATTGTACAATCTTATCTTCTCAATCCGAGAATCAAAGACCCGAAGCAAAGGGTCCTTCTCTTCCCACTGAGACATAATTTTATTATCAATAAAGGTGGCAAACATCTGTGTTTCAATGAAGCGTGAAAGAAATGGCAGGTAAGGCTCAGGCTGGTCAGACAGGAAAGAAGCCTGCAATGAGATAAGTAGCAAATGATTACTGTTCAGAGACTGTCTCAATACTATGTGTTAAACCTAAATATTGTTGTTTGCTAAATTATTCTTCTCAAAACTTAACAAATAAGGGCCGGTGAGATAGCACAGCAGACTAAGTACCTGCTTAGGCAAGTGCAGGGACCTGGGTTTGATTCCTGGCACCATGTCCCCAGGTACACTGAGTTGGCCACAGAGACTGGGCATGGCGGCACATGCCTGTAATCCTAGTGCTGGGGAAGCTGAAACAGGAGGATCACTATGAATCTGAGCTGCATAGTGAGACCCTGTACCAAATACAGTAAAAATAAAACAAACAAGCCAACTTAAATAGAACTGACACTTGAAATTAAAAAATCCTTTATAAATCTAATTTTCCTTTTTCTAAATTTATAGAAGGTCACTTAGATTTTGAGCACTAATGTTCCCTTTCAAACTGATTTACATTCTAAATCTGATGACCACTGAGAAGACTAGAGGGCTTAATTAATGCAAGAAGGTGGATAAGCCACTGAGATTGTCATTCACTTCACTTACCATTAAATCTTGATCCCTCTCCTCAGTAATTACTCTTGCTCTCCGTTTCTAGCTGAAAGGCCATGAATTAACTGATACAATAATGAAACACACATTAGCAACAACCATCTCAAAATGACAACACAGAATTTACTGTGAAGAGTGAAATTCTTTTGTTCTTCAAGTGCATGTTTTTCTAAATTCCAGCTCTCTGGTAATGCAAGGTCAAACTCATCAAACTTTTTCAAGACCTGTGCTGATAACAGTCTGGGGCTTAAGAACTAAAAATTCTTCCTTGAAAAATCCCTGGAATTGCACCTCTGGAAAACTGTCCAACAAACTTGACCTTCCTGTTTCTAGCTTGTGGATACAGAGCAAATCCAAGAAGTTACAATCCATTTCGGATTCAAAGTGGTCACTTTTGCCTGTTGTTTTTCATGTCCACACGTGCAGGAGCTCTCATTAGATGAGCTGGAACATGGAAGCTATTTTCTACTTCATTCACTGGGTCCATCTCCTTTCTACTCATTTGAATACATGTGATGTGAAGGAAGCCAAGAAGAGACAGGGTAAGGTACATTTGGACGTAAGGTTCCTTTGCTTAATAACACATTCATCAGCTTCCTCCCAGTGTACTTATATTCCGCTATGAATTCTCTGAGGCCTTTTAAAAGCTTCCTTACAAAAATCTACTTATTCAAGTCAAGGGCTTCCATGCTTTGGGTAAATTTATATTAATTCCAAACTATCAGAGAAAAAGGTACAGTATTCCCTACAAATCAGTTCCTTCCTCAAAGCCATCTTACTGATAAGTATCATTCTAACTTCATATAGAGCAAATAGCCTTAGAAGCATGAAACAAATAACCAAATCTAGCTTTTGATGTTTACACCCTTGTGGACTACATTTAAGATTAACAAAAACTTGGCTTGCAGTATTAATATGTCCTGCACAGTTTGCTCATAAAAAATGAGATAATTATAAGCCTTCTACAGACTATCCGACATAAAACTTTCATTTCTTTAGAGGTTACAGAATTCCACTTTAAGATACATAAAAATTAAGAAGGAAGCAATTACTAGGACTCAATTTAAGAATTTAAAATACCCCAAGGACAAGTCATGAATGTAGAGATTAGTTTCCAAGCGGACAGGGAAAAACGGTAAATGAGAAAAGGAACTAAGAGTTGGGATACATCTGAATAAGTTAAATATTAAAGACATGTAACTGAACATGAAGTGCACCTGCAAGTTCTGATGTACATGGTATAGTTTCCTCTATCAGAAAAAATACGATGGAATCAGACAGTTCTTTTACTGCCTGCCTTTACAGAGCTTAGTTCATATCATGGTGGGAAGGCCCAAGACTGTCCATCAGCCTGTGGGAGTGCGGCCCCTTCAGAGGCCTGTGTGACACAAAAGTGCCACTTAGTGAAAACCATGACACATTCAGACAGCACTGCTGGGCCCTGGCAGTTACAGGAAGGGCTGAACTGTGCCCTGGTGACCTAAGAGTCAGTGCACAGCTCTAAGTGCTCCAGTCTGGAAAAAAAAAATAAACCAAGCCAAACCAAACCCTGGAGGACAAATGAAGGAAATCTGGCAGAATACAGTGACCCTTAGAGAAGCTTCTGCAGGGCAGAAACTGGTGTCATTTTCTGTCTTTCTTATCCCAAAACTCTGGAACACAGACTTGGGGCAGTGGTTATAAAATTTAATTTATTCTTTCTTTCTATTGATCCTAAAATGTGTCAAAATCTGGCTTCTGAAGCTGAATGATTACCTTTACATGACAAGTGGGTGGCTTCAATACAGAATGAAGACTGAATAAGTAGAAGGAACAAGGACTTCTCAGAAAAGCATGCTTCATCTGACTAGACTTGATCATAAAATTAGTTAAAACCCTTACAAGGTCGGACAGTGCTAACAGATTTGAAAAACCTGTGAAAAGAGTTTCTATAATTTAAACACTGTCAAAGTTCAAGAAATACAAAAATAAGATTATAGATAATAGAGCACATATCTGAAGAACCCATCATGTGTGGGTTGACTTACTTTTGGGTGCAATTGCTGTTTACTGCAAGGATCTGAGCACTGAGCTGCATGTCCACCCCTTTTTAAATTCTTAACTTTGAGGCAGGGTTTTGGGAAATCCTTAAAATGCACAGTGTGGGCTCAAAACCACAATCCTTCGGTCTCAGCCTTCGAGAGTATGAGGATCACAGGCATGTGGCAACACGCCCAGCTAAGGAAAAGTTGGTAATGGGATGAAGAAAGGAAAAAATAATCTGGGTTTAAAAAGTTAACCCGTCAAGTGCAGAGGCACAGGCCTGTGATCCCAGCACTTGGGAGGCTGAGGCAGGAGGATGACTATGAATTTGAGGCAGGCCTGAACACATAGTGAGACCCTGTCTCAAAAAACAATGACAAAAGTTAACCAAATCCATAATATACCCCACTAAGAACCATGAAAAGGAAAATGATGATTCTTTTTACTTTGTCAAAGTTCTGCATCTGTTCCCGGTTGGTGAGCCAGGACTCCAGGTCCTGAGCGGTCTGAATCACGAATGCTTCATAATCTGCAAACATCTGTGTGAAGCGGTTTGCAAAGACCTCCCGCAGCTGCACGTTGAGCTGGTAGTCCCTGAGCTCTGCCTCCTCACACTGCAGCTTCAGGTCCTTGTCCTTCTCACCCAGGGAAGTAGAGAGGTCCATCTTCTCCACAGCCACCCCAGTGCGCTTGGCCAGGGCCTGCAGGCGAGCAATGGTCTGGTTGCCTTTCAGCAGCTCATACATGCTGATGTTGTTGGTGGAGACATTGCCATTCTTTTTGTCACTGACCAAGTCCTTCAGCACCAGGTTCTTCAGCTGGGTGGCGCTCTCGTTGCAGTGGAAGCTGCCCTCAGGAGGAATCCCAAACTGAAGGAGAACCTCAGCGAGCTCCTGGATGAAATCCACTTTATTTGGGAACTGTGGAAATTCTTCAGGCAGCTCAATAAAATGGTTGTCAATATCCACAAAACACAAATTAGCCTGAAAGAGAAAAAAATACAAAGGTTTACAGAACTTTATGCTGTATTACTGCTAACTACTATAAATAACAGCCTAGACTGCAAATACTTAGGATTTCTTAGTAGTTAGGACTGAATACAGGGTCTCAACACTGACTACATCCCAGGCCTTTTTTTATTTGAGACAGCATCTTGCTAAATTGCCCAGGCTGGGTTTGAATCTGGGATCCTCCTGCCTCAGCCTCTTAAGAGTGCGAGGGATTACAGGTGTATCTCACCATGTGTGGCTTCAATGGGTTTGTGTTATACTTTTTAAAAGTTACTGATTTTTATGTTAATCTCATGGTTCCCTTTTCTTTTCTTTTTGGTGGTGCTAGACACTGGCATAGCTCAGCACATACTCTACCACCCCCACTCCATGAATTTCAGATTTTTTAAAATTGTAAACTTTGGTTTATTTGTAGTTGAGTTTTCATTTTACAAGAAGCATGAAAAAGGGAGCATGGAGGCTATGAGGGGACACACTGTCAGTGTGTACTGGATCTGGCGTGCTCTGATACTGGGTCAGGCAGGCCTGCTTTTTTTCAATCAATCAATCAATCAATCAATCAATCAATCAATCAATCAATCAATCACAGGGCCTACAGAGTCTACAGGGTCTCACTATGTAGACTGGACTTGTAGTGATCCTTCTGTTTTCAGCCTCCCAAGCACAGGGATCACAGGCACAAGCCATCACGCCCAGTCTCAACTGCAGTCTCAGCACACCCCGGGGGCAGGGCCCACAGGCACGCTGGGTATCAAACCCTGGTCCCTTAGTCCGCTGAGCTATCTGGTGAGCCAGGCCTGCTTTGATAGTTTGTTACAAGCTGCCTTATGTTCTTCTCCACCAAATGATCACTCAGGGGCTTCAACACCTCTTCCCATAGTGTCTCAGCAGTCTGATCCATCATGGCTCTAATTTCTCTGAACTCCGCAGAGTATTTAACATAGGCCCAAGTATGAAGGGCTGGCAGTGCTAACCCATGACAAAGTCACACAAGACAGCTACAGCATGTAGGCTAAGAAAGCCAGCCTGTCCCGAGATTACACAGCACAGCATGGCAGGGGTATGAGCAGCACAGATGACATTTTTGCCATCATTGTGCTTTATGAAATTTGCATAGGCTCTTCAATTTCAGCTTTAAGCTGGTCCTGATAATGACGGGAAAACTCACACAATTTTTTTTCCCCAGAAAAAACCTGTCTAATCACCAGCTCCTTGAGATGCAGGTTTTTTTGCTCCAGGGCTGAAGGAGCAACGAAAGGCTTGTCCAGCCACACACCTGTCCAGACATTGCAATAAATATCTCATGCTTGTGCTCTCATAGCAAGATTCTAGCTTCAGCTGTTGCCTGAAGCTGGACTTTGGATGTGGAAGTGCCTCTCCTTGACAAATTGTAATTTAAGCCTTAAGATATCTACAAGATTTCTACAAGTGACTTTAGATCCACTTAAATCATTTTTTTACTGTAAATCCATCTTTATTCCTTAACAGTTCAGCGCTAACATTTACTATAATCTGAAGAAAAATTCTGAAGCATGTTGGTGATTAGGTAATTTTCCTCTCCAGCCATCCAATTTTTCTGAGGCTCATCTCTTGAACTGAGAGCATTAATATTAAAGTTTGCAAAATAGCAACCTCGGGGAAATGTATGCTTTGACTTTTCCCCTTTCAGAAGTGACTTCATCAGCAGCTGCAGCCATCTGATGCTCAATCAGCTTCTCACTAGCTGCACCAGCATCTTCAAGATCTGAAACTCTGTCTTCACTTTCACTTAAACGGTTTTGCAAGCTTGTGATTGAGACTTTTTAAAAAAAATTTATCTGTGTGTGTGT
>NW_004524623.1:13228858-13238528 GCF_000260255.1 Octodon degus
CACAGGGCAGCCGGAAGCTCTCCCACACACTCACTGGGCCTGGGCTAGGACTGGATCTGGGGGTTCCTGGAATGCAGCAGAAATTCCTACTGGGCAGGCAGGGTAGGGGAGGTGCTGCCGAGTGGTGGGGGGCATCCCAAGGGGGTGGAAGAGGGTCTCACCCACACTGCACCTGGGCTGGGACGAGTAGGTCCTGCCGGTGCAGGGTAGCCGGAAGCTCTCCCACACACTCACCGGGCCTGGGCTAGGACTGCCACTTACATCATTTTTTACCAAATTTTCAGGGGCAAGCAGCAATGGAACTAGATCGTAAAGCTCTTATTTAAGTTCATCAAAGCCTTTCAATCTACCATTAAAACTAGGGTTTGTAGGGCTGGCCTGACAGTGGATTAAAGCACCTGCTTAGGCAGAGTGCAGGGACTGGGGTTCTATCCCCAGCACCACATGCTGTGCCCGCCCCGCCCCTGGAACATGCCAAGATCTTGATTAAGACTGGGCGTGGTGGTGCGCACGTGTAATCCCAGCACTTGGAAGGCTGAAAACAGGAGAATCACGAGTCAGATCTATGTTAATGAGACCCTGTAGACCCTGTCCTAAATACACAAACACACAAAGCAACCTTTAAGAGCAGGATGTGGGGCTGGAGAGATGGCTCAGTGGTCTAAAGCACTTACTTGAAACAAGCTTGGCAAAGCACAAGGACCGCGGTTCAATCCTCCAGCACCACATGCCAGCCAGCCCCGCCCCCTGGTGGGCTGAGCTGGCCACACACACACACACAATAAATAAATGTAATAAATATTAAAAAAAAAAAAGAGCAGGATGTGGCAAAAGGAAGCAACTCAACCTGAGAAACAATTATGAATGTGCTTCCCTACATTCTGCAGCTCTTCATGTTGATTTTGTCTTACCTACACTCTTTTCACGAAATTATTTTCCGCCTTCCAAACCATATGAATGTTTCACAAGATCACCCCAATCTCTAATCAAAAACAGTAATGTGTGACATGGTTTCTGAGAGATTTCTTCCAGAAAGTCTTCCGACATTTTGTAAATAATTTAAAATGTTGAAGATCATCTAGAATATTCTAAGACAAATTATATACTTAGGCAGAACTAGTGAGAGTGCTCACACAAAAAGTTGTTGCACAGTCTTTGCTAGTTGACTGGCTATCAAAGGCACCCTGGGTATCCATTCGCAGCACAGCCACTTTCGTCCCTCTAGGTCTGTCAATCACAAACACTTCACTGCAAACTTGCATGCTCTTGTTTCTCTTTCAGAACCATTTCACCATATAAAGTCAGTAAATGTTTGTTTCCACCAATCAAACTTTGAGAACCCTTGCGTGAAGGGTTCATATGATAAACATTGAGCATGAAGTCCAGTAGAGAATTTTCCTTTACAAAAAGCTCCTATCACAGACACTCCAACTATGTTAAGGGGCCAGGGAGATGGCTCAGTGGAATAAGTGCTTCCCTGGCAATCACAAGGGCCTGAGCTCAATCTCCAGTTCCGCCAAAAAAGAAAAAAGAAACAAAAACAAAGCAAACTATGTTAAGATCTCAGATGTGCTCCTGTGGCGAAATCTGCTCCAAAGCTGCTTCCTCAAGCATCAAGTTCTGATCATCTCCATGAGGAAGAACAGTACATACTGGACACGGCTTCTTCAGAATCTCATCAGAGTGTACTCGGTTGTCATTCCATACTCCTCCAGGAGGCAGAGGATGAGATGTGGTTAATGCGTGAGCCGAGGGCTCTGCCACTAGTGCCTCAGCCCCTGGTACAGTCACTTGAATTTTGGAATTCTAAAACAAATCTCTTGCTGGCACACTCTCCTAGTTTTTTTTTTTTTTTTTGGTATCATGTTTTACATCCATGAACAGCTTTCTCCTGGTCTCAGGAATTTACTCTGACAAGAAGCTCTAGTGTTTGGCACCTATTGGGCTTCCTAGATGTCTAAAGTTGGTCTTTTTTTTTTTTTTTTTTGGCAGAACCGGGGATTGAACTCAGATCCTGGCGCTTGCCAGGCAGGTGCTTAGTCTATTGAGCTATCTCCCCGGACCCTTCTAGATGTCTAAAGTTGTCCAGACTCGCAGGACTCATAAATGAACATCACTGGGTCAAACGCTCACTGGATGAGCTTCACTGTCTTCACATTCCATTGCTCTAGCACGTGTAATTTAGAATTGACAATAACTGCTAAAAACTGGAGCTGGAGTAGCTCCAAATGGGTAAATAGGCAAAGATCAATTCAGTTGAAAGATAATCCACAATCTGTCACTTGACCCAAAATTAGCTAATCCTAGAATAACACAACCACGTTAGAAGTCACAAGAAAAAAGGCAGGCAGCAGAAAGAAGTGGAAGCAAGTGCCTGGGTGACAAATAATCCCTGAAAGATCAGAACATGACTCAGAAGAGATTCTTGAGAAAAAAAGGCAGAAGAAATCAGAAGAAATGTTTTCTGAGTTTGCTTACATTTTAGATTTGGAATTTATTTTGAATAAAGACTTAGATATTTTTGAGTAGATATGAAAAATGTAAGAGGCCAAGTCCCTGAATAAAACCTGGACTTCCCCTCAGGTATTCAATAGCCATAAATGCCAAACAGTATTTTACCTCACTACCCCACACCACCCTAATCAGCACAGGCCATGGGTGGGGAAGACTCGAGCCTCGAGAGCAAGGGCAGGGTGGGATGGTAGAAGGGCGCTGGCCCCAACGGCACAGCCTGACCCAGAAAACTGATCCCAACCACAACAGGACTGAGGTACAGCCTGGGGTGTGGGAACATGCAAACCCCAAAGCTTCAGTCTGGGCTCTCCGCTCCACCAGTCACCAGGACAGCATTCATACTGCCCTCTGATATCAAATTCTCTTCTGATCCCTGCTTGTCCTGTTACCTAACAAGCAAGAATTATCATGAAATTTAAACAATGAACACCCAATGCTTTCCCTGTTCTAACAACCAATGATGAACCTACAGCCTGATGTAACCTTTAAATTCATTCTTGCAAATTAAGAAACTGAGGGACAAAAATGGCAGGTGACATCCTGGCAACTGCTCTAGGTGTGTGGACTCAGACTGGTGGCTTACGGCATTTTTTTGTTTTGTTTTTATTTTTCAAGTTTTCCTAATCTCCCATGTCAACAGCCTTTTTGAAATAAACAACAGCTGACATGAACTGGACATGGTAGCACATGCTTGCAATCCCTGATCCTCAGGGGGCTGAGATGGGAGGATTCCAAGTTCAAGGTCAACCTGGGCAATTTACTGAGATCCTATCTGAAAATGAAGGGGTGGAATGTAGCTCAGTGGCAGAGTGCTTGCCTTGCATGCAGGAAGCCCTGGGTTTAATCCTTAGTACCATAAGTAACAAACAAACAAAAACCAAACCCAAAACCAAAAAACTAAAAAAGAGCTGAAATGTCCTATCTTGTTGAAGACAGTAGTACAGCCTATTTTGTTCTCTGAAGCCTCATCTTTATATATGTCTTCAGTCTCTAGGAAGTAGGACAGATAAAATGCTTAAAAGGAGAAACTAGGTCACCATAACTCAAATAGATGATTCATTATCTTTAAAAATGGAAAAACCTCTCTAACTTGCTAATCTATGGCTCACAGGCACCCTCCTACTCTTTCATGTTACACTACCTCCTTTCTGAATGCCTGGCACCCTTTCAGTCCCTGTCCTCTTCCTATGAAAAGAGAGAGTATGTTTCATGACATTTCAGAGCTGGCTCTGCCGTGTGACCCTGCTGAACTGACGCGTGTGGGTGTGGAGTTCAGCGTCCCAGCTCCTGGCCTGTCATGCTCCTCCAAATTCTCTCATTCTGCCCAGGTCTGTTTGGAAGGGTACAAGGAACTCTGATTAGTAGGAGCAAACAGCGGCTTGAGTGATGAAAATGTGCTACAGAAAACTAACAAGCCCTCTTTGAAAATTAATTCCATCCAAGGAGATTTCTGGTAAGTTGCTTCCTCTCTTTAACTCTTACTAGAATTTTGAAATTCTACTAGATGAGCTAAACAAGGATTACACAACATGATAAAAAAAATAATAGTCCATGCTCAATTGGACACTTTCTAGGACTAGATCTTTCTGCATTTCTACTGATCAACACCTCTAAGAAGCCTTTAGGATATGTAATTACTTCAAATTAAAAGCAACAAAAGCTGCCTCAAAGCTTGAAACAATTATTTATTCCCTGAGTAAGCCTTTTTATACACTTAACCAAAAGGTTCTGATATCCATATGCTTAGTTTACATATTCCTCTAATTCTTTTTTCTTACCTTGCTGTCTCCCATTGCATTCTGTACCAACAATGTCTGAGACAAGTGCTGAAGATACACACGCGTGGTCAGAAATGTAAGGGAGCAGGCGGCATCTGCCTGCGCTTGCTGGGAGGTGAGCTGCCTGGAGCAGGGGAGAACATTGATGATGTTCCCCTAGGGCTGTGCGGAGGCCCTCAATCTGATCCCTATCACCATAATAAAAGCAAATTTTTCCTCAGAATTTCAGAGCAAGGTATGGCAAAAAGAGTAGCAAAAGCCATATGGTTTTAGCTTTTCTCTTGATTTTTTTTTTCTTTTTTTTTGCCTATCACTTATGTAAGGATGAGCACAAATGACAGCAAGTTGATAGGTTTGGGCCCTAGTGTGAATTGTTAAAATCATTGTGGTGGTCATCTAATATGGCCCATGCCCTTAAACAAAGGCCTATGCTCCCAAACCACCTCCCCCTTCTTCTCCAACTCAGCCCAGGACATAATTTACTTTCACCCTTCCTGCTGCCTCAGGAAGACCCCCAGTCAGTTCCCTCAGATATATCTAAACATGCCCTTCAAACCCCTCCCCTGGCAAAAGGTCATACAAGCCTCAGCCTTCCTTTGTCCAGTTCAGAGAATTCCTTGACCTTCCTGAATTCTGTGTCCTCCAAGAAAATAAAGCCCCCTTCTCTTTTTTCTTCTGCCTGTTTCTCTGTGCCGTTCACCTGAAAAACACCTATCAACAGTGAGGTCACTCTGTGTTCATCTCCAGGTTACAGCTTTCTCCCCTTGAGCCTCTACACTCCTAACAACAAGCCAAGAAAGGGCACTGGTGTGTCATTTGGGAACAATGGGAAAGGGAGTGGGTGGTTAATTATAAGCCTGCACACTCACACTAGTCACCGAACAGCCAACATCATGCTTTCTTAAAATAACCACTTTGTGAACTTGTCATTTTTATTATTTTTAGAAGCTTCATCACTATTTTTAGCCATTATTTTATAATTTTCAGGGCAAGGGTTAGGAAATAATGCCACTCAATACATTTAAGCCACTTTTAATATCTACAATGGATATTTTTATACTCACATCTTCCCAAAATTATGTGAGGCAGATTAATTCATCTCACTGTAAAATAATATCGAACTTAAGTGATATACTCTTAGCTTTTTCTTTTAAAAAGTAATGCACCTAATTTAGTTTTTATACTGAAGCACTGGTATTTTTACAGTTGGTTTAGGTTATTTCACATCATTCTGTGAATACCTAAGTATGTACATTAACTAGTGTGAGGGGCTGAGGTGAAGCTCAGTAGTAGGACCCTTGCCTAGTATGGGCCTAGGGTTCCAGCCCAATGTTCTCGTGTTCTCTCTGTCTCTCTCTCTCTCTCTCTCTCTGTCTCTGTCTCTCTCTGTCAATGACTAAAAAATCAGACATTACTACAAAGGCTTTCAGAATTTTTACCCTGCTTTTCTTTACAGACAGAAGATACACGCAGACATAGAAAGATTTTCCAACAACAAATACAGTAAGGTGGCATTTAAAAGTTTCCCAAAAAGGGCCACAGTAGTTCAGTGGCACAGTGGCCATTTGTAAGCTTAAGACTATGCCCTGGCTTTGATTCCCAATACCAAAAACAAAAACAAAAAATCCAAAATATTTATGTAAAATGCATAATACTTATCTAAATGGTCTTATAAAAAGATCATTTGAAAAATATCATTTGACTAACAGAAAATAGCCAACTGTGAGAAATCAAAAGTGTAAATAAGGACCAAAATGTGTATTAGGGTATTGTGAAAGAGGAAGAAAATGTTCAAATGGGGAGGAGGAAAAGAAACAAGGGAAAAGAAAAAAATGAGAAAAGAGGGCCAGGGAGACAGCTCAGTAGACTAAAGTGCCCGCTTAGCAAGAGCAGGCACCAGAGTTTGATCCCCAGCACTACATGCCCCACCAGCTCCACACCCAGGGCACACTAAACCAGCCACAGAGTCCAGACGGAGTGGTACACGCCTGTAATCCCAATGCTAGGGAGGCTGAAAGCAGGATCACTGTGACTCTGAGCTGGGTAGTGAGACTCTGTATCACATACAATAAAAAAAAAAGAAAGGAAGAAAAAAGAGAAAAGAAGGAAAACATGGAAACAAAGCTTGTGCAAATGGGGAAGGGAAGAGGGGTTGAAGGGAGGGAGGGCAACAGAAAAAAAATCAATTTATATAGCATGTAGAGGTATAAATTCTCTATGGTGAATGTGATTATTATGTACATCTAAAATATACCAATAAAATCTGATTTAAAAAATAGATCAGATATTGAACTAGAAACTGAAAACATCATGTCTTCAAAACAAAATGCATTTGGCTAGTCTTTTTCCTTGAAAATTTAAAGGACTTTGAACTAAGAAAATATCAATTTTTTTTTTTTTTTTTTTTCTTTTCAGTACTGGGGATTGAACTCAGGACCCTGCACTTTCCAGGCAAATGCTTATTCTACTGAGCTATCTCCCCGGACCCCCAAAATATTAAATTTAATGAAAGAGAAAATAAGAGAACTTAGGGAATGGACAAAAGTAGCAAAAGGGGGAAGATAACATGAAAAAGCCCCACAGAGTAAGGTAATTTGAGCATACATTTTGTGACCTGAATCAAGCTATTTTTCCTTGAACAAAAATGTTAATTTTGTTAAGGAAACATTCATTAGAATAAAAGTAAGCAGCAGATAATTACCAGAATCATTCCTGGGTATAATGTGACTTAATGTGTTATTTTAAATTCACTTATTAAAATGAGAATTTCTATGGGAAGTAAAGGTGAAGCTAGGCATGCAAGATTTTATTAAGAAAGGTGTGAACCAAACAGCTAATATTATGTAATTAACCGTTTCCTGTTTCTTAACAGGCCATGCCACTCTCATCAATATTTCATTTCAAAGGCTTTTGTATCACAATTCTGAGGACCATTCACAGGTTAATATTAAGATTCAGAATACATTCAAAAATTCTTATTTTCTCCTAAATAACATTTGAAAATACAATACACAAACACGTAATGATTAGGTGGCAAAAAACTAGAGACTCAGAATTTTTTCTCACTGGCCAAGCCAGGTCACCATTTAGAGCAAGTGGACAACTCTTTTAGGTCTAAAAACAGAACAGCAAAGCATGTGATACTGCTATTACCCTGCCTGCTGAAAGACATTACTTTTAACCTGAATGGAGGTTAACAAATCAAGTTTACCTCAATTAATACAGTACAGTGATTTTTTTAAATGTCAGGCCTGGAATTTAAAGTTTATAGCACGAGTATGGAAAAGAAATGAAATGTTATTAGAACAGTAAAGCCACTGGATTGTGCTACTATTGCTTCATCTTCACAAATTAATGAGTGTGAAAATTTGCCATTGCGCTGTTTAGAGTCTTTAATTCATGGCTACATTGTAGAAATCAACTGGGGTCACAAGCAGCCTCATATGGTTCAGGCTTTACCCTAGCCATACTTGGGGATTCTGGAGCAACAGAGAGACACAAGTAGGCAGAGAAAACACTAGTTCACCGCAGTAGACTTGACCTAAATCCACAGCAAACACTTCACCATTCGCTGTGCCTGTTACCTCTTGAGGAAGCTCTAGTTTAGAGCGGTCAGTTCCTTCTTTTGACTGGAGGCCCATCAGATATGGGACAGGAGCATCAAGAAAATGCAGCAGGGAAGCAGGAAGGATGGGCACATACACATGCTGCCACTGAAACGGGAACAAGAGTGTGGTGATGCCTTCCGCCACCGTCATCAGGCGCTGATAATCTGCACAGAACAAGGAGACAGGGAAGGAAGAAGCCAGGTAAAATTAATTGCAGCAGTTGTGTTAAGCTAGGTAAAATGTTTACGATCATGCAGAAAACAGGTCAGTTCTACACCATTATATTATGAGTTAAGTGGTTTCATTTGAATGGTTTTAAAGAGGAGTGGGGCAATGGGAAACCACATTTTCTGCTTCTTAAAATCACCGGCATGCGAATTTACATTCCCTTAAAATGTAGAAGAATCAAGAACTAATACAATTGCTTTTGGCACTTAGCTATCAGAAATGTTCGAGATGGTGTGTCACTTGTAATAACTTTCTGTTTTCTTTTAGCAAACCTCCAATTCAGGGTGGTTTTTTTTTTTTTTCTTGTATATATGTGATAATCACTATAGCCTTTGGTAGGTGGACTGTATTTACTCCAGCTCTCATTTTGTGAGTACATAAAGCCAAATGAATATATGGAAAGATATAGCACTTCTTATATCTAATCCTAACTAAAGAACCACTGCTTCTAGGGAAAAAATGATTTAGTTGAGTTTTGTTGTTGTAGTCTGTTTACATAAGCTAATTTATCAAAACTAAAAACTGCCTCCCATAACTCTAACACTGAGGGGGCTGAGGGAGGAGAACTGCAAATTAGAGCCCAACCAGGGCAACTTAATAAATTAATAAATAAAAGACCATAAATGAATGAGAGAGAGAAAGAGAGAACGAGAGCGAGCGAGCAAGCACGACAGAGCACGAGCGAGCGAAGTTGGGATATACTCAGGGTAAAGTTCCTGGATTCTATCTCCAATACCGCAAAAGGGAAAAAATTACTTATGTCCATGACCCCAGGGAGGCAGACATGTTTTAGAATTCAGATTTTTTTTTTTTAATTTAGAAAGGCAATAGTATTGTACCTAGACCATGTAAGTGAATTATCAAAGGAAGCACCTGGTAATCAAATATATTGATTATTTTCAGCGCAAACCATACAAGAGTTCTGGGAGAACAGAAAAATCAGTGACTATTAAAAAAAGAAAAATCAATGACTACAAGTAAGGTCTCTTTGGTTTGGTCTGGTATTTCTGATAAATGAGTTATAGAATGTTTGGTTTTCAGAATTTTTTTTTGGATTTGAGAACTGAGATAAAGGATTGTGGATTTATAACAATCTCATAGAATGCGTTGGAGAAATCTTTTTTAAAAAACAGTTATGAGGCCAGGCATGGTGGTACATGCCTGTAATCCCAGTACTTGGAAGGCTGAGGCAGAATGATCACTGAGAGTTTGAGGTCAGCCTGGGTTACGTGGTGAGTTCAAGGCCAAGGTAAACTGCACAGTGATATCCTGTCTCAAAAAGATGAAAGTTGTTATGAATTGTAAATCAGACAATACTTAGTTCATATGAACTCAACACTTGTGGAAGCAGAAGCAGGAAGGTTTTCATTAAAACATTTTTCTTGTATCATTTTATAAATTTTTGCTTTCATATTTTTCAGATTGGGTTTCCTGCTTATGTTTCTGTAGTTGCTTCTTTACTTCATCTGCTACGAGTTCTGAGAGTTCTTTTTTTATTTCAGAAAAGAATTGCGCTCTGATTTTCTCTATATCTTTCTGCTG
>NW_004524623.1:13238993-13246982 GCF_000260255.1 Octodon degus
CTAGGAGTGGGTCTGGGGGTTCCCGGAAGTTGGCAGAAATTCCTACTTGGCGGGCGGGGTGGGGGAGGTACTGCGGAGTGGTGGGGGGCGGCCCGAGGGGGTGGGAGAGGGTCAGCAGGAAGCTCTCCACACTCTCACCGGACCTAGGCTAGGACTGGGTCTCTCGCTTTCATATTTTGAGGCAGGACCTCATGATATACTCTAGGCTAGTCTCAAACTCAAAAGCCTCCTGTTTTAGCCTCCCAAGTAATGTGATTAAATTTTATAATTTTCTTTTTTTGCGGAACCAGGCATTGAACTCAAGTCCTTGCGCTTGCCAGGTTAGTGCTTATTCCAATGAGCCATCTCCCTGACCCCTACATTTTATAATTTTCAATGACTATTTTTAATAGTCTACAATGGGATTTTGGTAATGAAATATCAAAAACTCAAGGTACTAAAAATTTCCTTTTTTGATGCATTACTAAGACTAAAATTTTGGGTGAAAATCTCTTCACATGAATATGTCTAGGGCTGGAGAAACAGCTCAGTGGCATTAAGTGCCTGCTTAGGAAGTACAGGGTTGGAGAAGGGTGGGCAGGCCGGCTGGGGCTCTGGTAGGTGGAGGTGCAGTGGCCATGGTGTGGCCATGGCTGTGTGAGGAGGGACTCTGTGGGTGCTATTATCTCCTGTTGCGCAGTGACCAGGTGCAGGTATGTAGTGTAGGTGGGGAGGGGCTCCTCTCAATGGGTGGGAAGTGGGATGGAGCACTGCACCAAACCCCTAAGGTGGGCGTGGAGCGTTCCCTCAGAACTGACTGTAGCTCTGCCTTGCACAGGGACCTGAAAGACACTTCCCAAAGAGCTGACTCTCCTCCAGGTCGGGATCCCTCGGGGAAAGGAAGGGTCTGTCCCCTATCATTCTGCCCACCAAGCACACAGCCAAGTGACCATAGTTTATTGATGTTACGAAACACGTTTTCCTCCTCTTTCCCTTTTTTTTTTTTTTTTTTTTTTTTTTTAAATGCATTTGGTATAGGGTCTACAGGGACTAAAGAGTCTCACTATGTAGATTGGACTAGTAATGATCCTTCTGTTTTCAGCCTCCTGAGCACTGGTATTACAGATGTGCACCACCAAGCCCAGTCTCAATTGCTATCTTAGTGTGCCCTGGGGGCAGGGCCAGCATGGCATGCTGGGGATTGAATCCCAGCCGCTGTGCTCTGCCTAAGCAGGCATTTTAGTCTGCTGAGCTATCTGGCCAGCCCTTCTCTTACCTTCAATGGAGATCTTTCTGTTGTTTTTTGAGACAGGGTTTCAATATTTAGTTCAGGCTAGCTTAAAACTATGCATCTAACTTTTTTTTTTTTTTTTTTTCCTGCAGAACCGGGGATTGAACTCAGGCCCTTGCGCTTGCCAGGGAAGTGCTTATTCTACTTTGCTATCTCCCCAGCCCCTAAACTAACTATGTATCTCAAACTGGCTTTGGACTCTCCAAGAGCCTCCTGCTTCAGCCTCCCCAGTGCTGGCACTACAGGCACAAGCCACCACACCTAGCACCTAGCTTCAACAGAATTCTTATAAAGACACATACACACACACACACACACACACACACACACACAAATCAAGAATAGAAAGACTAGCCAGCAATAAATCAAAAAGATCAAGTCCAAAGAAATAGCCTCCTCCTCTTTCTTTTTTTTTTGCTGAACCGGGATTGAACTCAGACCCTTGCACTTGCCGGGGAAGCGCTTTTTATACTGAGCCATCTCCCCGACCCCCAAATATCCTTAAGATTCTACTCTGCAGTCATCCATTTCAACCAAGGGTTAAGGACTTTTTGATTTTTGTAACCTCACTACGTGGTACAATATCTAGCATATAATAAAGACTAAAATTGCTTTTCAGTACAAAAATTAAATTAGTAAGATAAAAATACTTCATTTTGCCAGTACCCCTAACTTAAGTAGGCTTGCTTAAATTTTTGTCCACATGACATTAAAGAACTCCTAATGTTTCAGGAATAAAAAAATAGCTACTAACTCAAGACAACAAACTCTTCACTGAATGCCACATTTCATGAAATAGCTATGATTATTCTGTCAGGAAGGGCAGACCCAGGCTCACTGGAAGGGAAGCCAAATGTCAATTAATAAGCCTGGCTACTGTTCCCCATGCACAGCACTGTTACCAAGTGACTTGCACTGAGGTAAGGAGACCCTGTAGGGATCAGAGTGGTGTTCAGGAACAGAAATCACTTTTTAGCATTTCACCTGTCTATTAAGAATGCAAAATTTTCAAAATACTATCACAATCAAGCTACCCCCCCAACACACCAGCCACTAAAACCAAGTGTGGTGACACACGCCTATAATCCCAGTGCTGGGCACGCTGAGACAGGAAGATCACTGAGTCCAAGCTATGTAACAAGACCCTGTACACAAAAAAATAAGTAAGTGTTTTTGGGTTTTTTTGGCTGGCTCAGGAGTGCCTTCAGGGAAGGTGTGGGGAATCGAACCACAGCATCCTGACTGCGTTGTTTAAGCAGTCACTTAAACAACTGAGCTACTGGACAGGCCCCTAAAGTAGTTGTTTTTTTTTTGTTTTGTTTTGTTTTGTTTTTTGCAGTACCAGGGATTGAACCTGGGACCTTGTGTTTGCCAGGCAGGAGCTTAAGCCACTGAACTAACTCCCTGCCCCCTCCAAAACAAATAAAGTATTTTAAAAAGATTAAAAGAAACAAAAATTTTTTTAAATCAAAGACTGGGTGTAGTGGTACATGCCTATAATCCCAGTACTTGGGAGGCTGAAAACAGGAGGATCACTATGTGTCTGATCTGCATAGTGAGATCCTGTAGACCCTGTACTAAAAACATTTAAAAAAAAATTAAAAATCCCGATACAACTGTTACAAAAATAACTTCACAGCTCTTGTCTATGTTTGCTAACTTAGAAATTGCTATTAGTTACTATACTGTTACTTTACTAGTCTTTACTACAGTCACTCAGTTACTATATAATTACTACATAGTACATTACATATATAGGCAATATTTTAGTTACTAATAATGACGATAGTTCTGTTACAATAACTACTTACTAGTACTGGGGAGAGAGCTCAGTGGCTTAAGCACCTGTCTGGCAAGCCTAAGGTCCCTGAGTTCGATCCCCAGTATCGAATTAAAAAAAAAAAAAAGCTTTTATCACTTCCTATATGATCATTGTTAACTTTTTATGGAGTCTCACTGTCACAGAAATCATTACATAAATAAACTGTTATCAGTTTTTTTGGAAGGTACTGCTAAAGACAACTTTCTTCCACAATCACTTACAAATCACTTAAAACAATCCATGTTCCTAACTCAACACACACAATAAAATGAAAATCTAGATTTAAAGAAAAGACTTTCTACAGCATTAAAATGACGCTTCCATAACTTAAAGCAGGGGTACATTCTTTTTCTTTTATCTTTTAAAACCAAAGCATTTATTTTGAGTGATTGCTGCAATTCTCAATATGAACTGGATGCTGCAACTGCTGTTCTCTTGGGTTTAGGTGTCGTTCCTTCGCGGAAGCCATGCCTGAATCTGCGATATACAATTTTTAGGTGCCTCATTCGACCGGTTCCGGTGGTATTTCGCCTTTTAGCCTTTGCACTCCAGTTATACTTTCTTTTGCGCTTGGCGGGATAGCCACATTTGCCACAAGTCGACTTCTGAAGGTGGTAGGCCTTAGAGCCACAGCGGCAGCACAACGTGTGCATCTTACTACGACGCTTTCCAAAGGATGACGTTCCCTTCATCATCTTGCTTGTGCTGCCGAGACCAAAGAGACCGGAAGACAAGGCCTACATTCTTCCTGTAATGTTTTACTCACCTCTACACTTTAGCACACCTTATTTTGTTTGTTTAAAGAAAAAGGAGGAATGAAAATATTTGGCTAGGATAAATCATTACTTTATTTCTTATTTCAGTGCTCTTCAGGCAAATCCCCCAGGAACACACCTCATATAAGGTTGGGTGTGTTATTCACAGGAGAGGGAAAAGCACAGCTCAAGGCACTTGTGGGTAAAGAATCCCACAAGTGGGGAAAGAATCCACGGCAGGAGTTGAGTTTTGCTTGGATAACTCTGAGGACAGTCTGAGGAAATGGAGACTTGCTCTGGATTGGGAGCTGTCAGAAGTTTAAGGCATCTGTGTGAGTGTTCACTTCAAATCTGGTCTACTGGGAGGGCTGAAGGGAGTATAAAGCTGTAACAGGGACCAGGGGTAGCTTGGTGGTAGAGCACTTGCTACTATATGTGAGGCTCTGGGTTTGGTCCATTTATACTCCTCTCAATTATTTTTTTTAAAATTTTATTTATTTATTTATTTGTGTGTGTGTGTGTGGCCAGCCCAGCCCACCAGGGGGCGGGGCTGGCTGGCATGTGGTGCTGGGGGATTGAACCGTGGTCCCTGTGCTTTGCTAAGCCCGTTCCAATTAGGTGCTCCAGACCACTGAGCCATCTCACCAGCCCCACTCCTCTCAATTATAAACCAGATGCAAGTGAAAAACTCAAGGGCCTGCAGGCAAATCACGTGCCAATTACTCACTGGTGGTCTTGTAGGTCCACAACCATTCAGTAATGCTCCAGGCCAATCAGCTGGGCTCTACACACTGTCTACACCTAGCACAAGGTTCCAGCTCTGCCAGAGAAAGGCAAAGGAGAGAACCCAGAAAGGCTTCTCTTCCTGAACCCGGGCAACATGCTGTGTTTGCCTGTCCTCGCACTGCTGTGGGGCTGCCTGGCACTGTACTATGTTGAAGGCTGGCAGTACCTGCCCTAGCCACACGCCCAGAAGATTGTTCCTCCCTCCAGGCCCCTTCAATACAGACTGCACATTCAGACGTTCCACAGTGGTGTCAGATGGCCTCTGGATGCTCACAGCCACAGCTTGTTTGTCTCTTGGAGGCTGGCTCTCTGCTACCCCAGAGACCGACACCAGCCCTGAGCCAGAGACTTACTTTCTCCACACTTCGACAAGGTTAGTCCTCTGTGGGTCGCCTCAGCAGTTCTTCCTCTCTATGGCTAGGCCCCTATTAATGCTTCATAATGCTACACTGTATCCTCCTGTTTAAATTACTGCATGTACTTGGTCTCCTGGTTGGGCCTAAACTGAAAGGTACAGGGCTTGGAGCAGTCAAATCAAAGCCCAGAAGCTTAGCTACATTATTTACAGCTGGTGGGGAAAATTTTTTTAAATTTTTTTTTATGAGAATATATTTATTGAGAGAAAGAAAGCTCCTGTCCCGAGAGAGGGATGGGGGGGGGGGAAGTGGGTAGTTCCCCGTGGGGAAAATTTTTAATCTCCTAGAAACACAAGTTCTAAAGCAATGGCGCTTGGCTCCTTCTTCCTTTGATTATGGAAAACACCATCATGGGCAGCAGAAATAGACTACTTATTTCCTCCTTCCAGCAGCATTCAAAGGCTATTACACATAGTTCCTCTTCCTTCACCACAGTTCTGCCCGCTTGTGGGTGTTTATGTCTATTCTTTCCAGTTCTACAGACCCCAGAAGATTGTTTTAGATAGTAGACCATTTTAAATATTGCAGTTATTGAGCAAATATAAGACCATTTTTTTGAACTGAATTAAGACATAAAAGCAAAGACTTTTCTTTTAATAGTTTAAAAATTAAAATATTTAGGAAAAACTTCCCCTGATACTCAAGGTGACGGACATGTAAAAAAGCCACTGCACTGCCTAAGACAAGCCTCTGGGGCACACCAGGCCACTGCTTCTCTCCTCACTTCTGGGCTGCACAGAACACCTGCTTGCAGTTCCTGCTCCCAGGTGCAAAGTCCTCCAGGCCTCTGTGTCCCTCTTCTCAGAATGTCCTCTGGTCTTGCAGTCTCCTGAGTCCCTTGTTTTCTCAGGCAGAGGCTCCATTACTCCAGAAAGATTTTTCCTCGGACTTCTATAGTCTCCCATCTTCATTTCGATCAGGAACAACTTATTCATCCCATAAAAGTATTACCATTCTATTATAATGATCTATGTGTCTCTCTGCCCTAATTTACCATCTTCTCCTGGAGAGTAATGACTCTGTCTATACACACAGGGTCTCAGTATGTTGCCTGGGCTGGTTCCTTCAGCCTTCTGAATGGCTCATCTGTTGGCACCAAATACTCAATGAGCATAAATAACCTAAAATTGTTAGCACCTGATACAGGATTTACTACATGGTGAGTAGCCAATAAATATACTAAGAAAATGATATATTAACATGCAGTCTAAGATATGAAAAATGAAGCTAAGCTTGGGTACATTATATAAGAAAACACCATCAAAACCTTGCTCAGCAGAGGCTCTGGTGCAGATTCCACAGAGGCAAAAGCTTCTGCTGTCTCAGCCTGGTGCCCAGCCCACTGTGCAGAAGGTCTGTTTGTTGAGGGCAGCAGTGGGCTCGGGATGATGGTGGCATGGCCAGGCAGCACAGGGGCTGACAGGGCACCTGGTGTGACACCCCAGCAGGAGGCCATGTCTAAAGCACTCTTAGCCAACAATTCAAGAGGCTGTTGGGGGAGTTCTAGGCAGGGCATCACTGATCTGTCACTGCTTTGAAGGTCGCTGCATCGCTAGATCTATCTGCATTGCTTGCAGTGCTCCTCCACACTGGTCCAAGTGGTAACTAGTCAGTGTATCCAAGCTTGGAGCTGTGTGATCCCTGGCTACCCATGAAGTCCAGCAGAGGTGGGCTGGACACTCCCAACCTCCTGGCTCCTTGGCAGCGCATGGGCACAGCTGCATATTAGCTGCTGTAGATGTGGCCTCCTGCTGGGGCATCACAGCAGAGGTGCTACGGTGCCTCCTACCTAGCCCAGCTCATAGTACTTACATACTTGATAACCCAGTTCAGCCCTGGGTTAAGGCCTTTTGTTCCTCCAGGACTTAGGATCCCCTGGACTCACCACAACTGCAGATATGTGTTTGCTTCTAATAAAGAAAGGTTGCACTGGAAGTGGTAGAATGGAATGTACTTACTAGAATTCTGATAACCTTTCCCTGGATTTACAAATATAAACTCTGGTTATCCATACTAAGAAGGCAGTGCGGCCTCAGACTGCTACACAGATTGGCTCAGCTCCCTAGCTGCAGAAAAACTCACCTCATATATTGCCAGCAGTACCTGCCTGCACTCCTGCTCCTGACCAAGAGCAAGGGCAGTAAGCACTACTGTCATGGAGCATCTGGTACACACAGCTGCACACCTGAAACCCGGTCTGAATATGTCTGTTGGCCCTTATGGCCTCTCTGATATGTTCTTGTAAAAACAAAACAAAATAAAAAACCTTACATGTAACTATGATGAAAACAGATTTCTTGGCTACTGAATTAAAGTGACTATGATAGCTCAATTCTCAGTAGCTATCTGGGAAATCAGAAGATAGACTGAAATTATCTTTAGACTACCAAGCAAGAAAAAATTTAATCTCGCATTTAATTTTTTTTGGTACCAGGGGTTGAACGCAGGACCTTGTGTTTGTCAGTTTGTCAGGCAGGCACTTATGTCACTGAACTATATGTCCAGTGCTAGCATTTAATATATATGTTTTCCCTAGCATTTATATTTAAAGAAGGGACCAGGGAGATAGCTCAGTGGCATAAGCACCCACCTTATAAGCAAAAGGTCCTGAGTTCACTCCTTGGTGCCATGAGAAAAAGGGGGGGGGCATAAAGAAACTGTCACTTGAAAATATGACAAGACAAAAAAATTTTGGCAGAGAATGATGTTGCATGCCTGTAATTCCAGGTACTCAGATGGCTGAGCCAGGAAGATCCAGGTTCAAGGCCAATCTGGACAATTTAGACTATGATTCTAAATACACACATACATATGTAAATTTGTACATAATTACAGGTAGAGGTGTAGCTTGGCATTTGTTGGGTTCAATACTCTGTAGCATACCTCTCTCTCTCTCTCTCTCTCTCTCTCTCTCTCTCTCTCTCTCTCTCACACACACAC
>NW_004524623.1:13247519-13267093 GCF_000260255.1 Octodon degus
CATCTCACCAGCCCCATTCCTGGTTTAAAAAAACAAAACTGATTAACAGGAGGTAAAGTGCTGTCCTGGGTTCTATGAACCATTCTAGCAAGTTATCCAACTTATACGTTGGAAGGGTGTCAAGGAAACCCCTGAATTTAGAGTTAAAAAGAAAAAAAGGTAGGTAGCTATGCACCCTGTCTGTGGCTGGAACTGTGGGTGAGGAAAGCCCCATGGACTGAACTCCAGGTAGGGGCAGAGCTGAGCTAACCGTAGGGCAGGTGTCATCTGGTAGGTATAGGAATGCACTGATTCACTAAAGGTCCCAGACTCTGATAACGTAAGTTTGGGAAAAGAGACAAAACGGTGAGGAACTCTGGTTTCAGAGCAGCCACACAGGCACTCACAGGTGAACTAGGTTTGAAGCCACAGTTGTACTAGGGTCATGTCCCAAAGGTAAAACCAGTAGGATTTAGAGATGGATCCACACTGGGGAGCTTGTTCACTGGATACTTAAACACAAGCTAGTAAGAAAAAAAGCAAACCAAAATCCCTTCCTTATTGTTATATCCAAAAGCCGAAATGAAATGAAGAGACTGCTAGGCTGGACCTGGAGGCTACACGAAGCTCAGATTTTGGCTGGCCTGAGCTTGAACACAAGCCTCACAGCCACCCCAAATGGAAAAATCATGTGGCAACAGCAAGAGTACTCAAAGGACTTCTGATCATAAAAGCAACTCACCGGGAAGGGCAAAACTAAGAAACCACTGAAGTTGGAATACAGTGTGAGGCTCCCTTCCTTTAGCAGCTCAGTGTCATGGTTTCCTGAAGAATCTTTATGGCACCGACTCATTTTTGTTTTGATACAGGGTCTCCCTACCATACTTCAGACTGGCTTAAACTCACAGCGATCCTCCCGTCAGCCTCCCAGAGTGTTAGGACTCCAGGCTAGGATGCCTGGCTAACTGACTAAATCAGCGGAATGCCTTTGTAAACACTGCAGAGCAGACTACACTTGGGCTGGTGTAGCAGCCACAGGCTCACTATGGAATGAATCGCTGCAGGGGGCTCCCTGTGATCCAGACACTTATAGACCACCCCGAGGGGCCAGCCAGCTCTCAGACTGGACAAGAGCTGTGGTAATGCCTGTTCATCCCAAGGAGGACTGGCTGCTTCCTCTGGAAATGCCAAGAGGATGCCCTGGATGAACTCTCTGGCCCACTGTGTCTGACAGCCCTGTGGCCCTGGCTTTAGCACAGTCAGGATAGTTACCCAGTGAATATTCCTGTCCCTGGGTCAGACCCTGTGGCTAAGCAATCCCTTTTAGGTGGGCATCTCTCAGGATCCGTCTGCTGCCAAATTGGGCAATCTGAAAAACTTTTGATTTTGCTATGTCAGCTTCCTCTCCTCTCACAGATGTTAATAAAAACATTAGTTTGGTTAATAAGAGATTACGAAGATGTAGAGGCAAACTGAAACTTATTTCAGCAAGGTAGGAAGTTTTAAATGGTTTTAACAAAATGGGGTAGATAAAATGGTCACTGATGGAATGGAAATAAGAGTTTCACGTGTGTGTGTGTGTGCATGCGTGCGTGCATGTGCGGTGGTGGTGGTGGCAGCAGCTGGGAACTGAACTCAGAGTGTCTCTCTCTCTTTTTTAAATGTATTTAGTACAGGGTCTCACTATACAGATTGGACTTGTAGTAACCCTCCTGCTTTCAGCCTCCCAAGTGCTGGGATTACAGGTGTGCGCCATGAAGCCCAGTCTCAATCGGGGTCTCAGCGTGCCCCAGGGGTGGGGCAGGCATAGCATGTGGTGCTGGGGATTGAACCCCAATACCTGCATTCTGCCTAAGCAGGTGCTTTAGTCTTTTCCAGAGTCTTTATACTGAACTACATCCCCAGCTTTTCTTAAAAAAAATTTTTTTTTAAATTTTATTTATTTATTTGTGTATGTGTGTGTGTGTGGCCAGCTCAGCCCACCAAAGGGCGGGGCTGGCTGGCATGTAGTGCTGGGGGATTGAACCGCGGTCCCTGTGCTTTGCTAAGCTTGTTCTAAGTAGGTGCTTTAGGCCACTGAGCCATCTCACCAGCCCTTAAAAAAGTTTTGGAGACAACTTCTTATTCAGTCATAAGGGTCCCAGGCTGGGCTCAAACTTATGATTCTCTTGCCTCAGCCTAACACAGAGTGGGAATGATAAGTGTGCACTACTACATTACACTAAAACAAAGATCTGAGCATTATCCAAAGCTGGGTGAACCAGAGGACCCAAAACAGCTTCCTAATGTTAAAGGGCTCAAATAAACCCAGGCATGTGGTGGGGGGCACACCTGTAATCCCAACATGCCGGGAGGCAGAGAAACGAGGATAACAAGTTTTTATTTTAATTTTACTGAGAAACAAATATGAATAAGACAGTTTCAAAGCTGATTAATAGGACAGTTTTGATAATCAATACATTGTACATTGTTATCTTCTTAGTGGTTATCCATACTACAAAAAGCAAACAGGATATCCTGTCCAAACACTATTAGTACACCTCTTTCTCACTGAATTAAGCAAAAGTAGCTGTATATCTATCCTAACTATTTTGAATATATCAATACAAAATGAGCTTTCCTTTGTATCCTCCCCCTTTTTTAGTTCTGTCACAGATAGATATTCTATTGGCATCTAAATACTATAGGTGTTTGAATTCAACTAAACAATCTAACACTGTCTAGCAGTCTATATTAGTGGGTTATAGAGGATAGCAAGTTTTGAGTTCCACCTGGATAACCTAGCAGGACTATACCTCAACATAAAAAAGTATAGGGGCCGGGGAGATGGCTCAGTGGAATAAGCACTTCCCTGGCAAGCTCAAGGGCCTGAGTTCAAGCCCCAGTTCCACCAAAAAAAAAAAAAAAAAAAGAAAAGAAAAAAGAAAAAAATATAAAGGATCAGGGATGTAGTTCAGTGTGAAAGCTCTGGGTTTAATACCCAGTACTGCAAGACAAGAAAGAAAGAGAGAAGGGAAGGGGAGGGGAGCGAAGGGAGGAAAGAAGGAAGAAGGAAAAAAGGAAATAAAAGATGGATGGAAATCCAATGGGACAACAGACTAATCAAGAGAAAGATCAATCAAAGGACCAAGCTCTCTCAGCTCAAATCCCTGCCAGGGCCCAAACCCTACTGCACAGGAGTGCATGAAATTGGTCAGGGAGTGGAGGAGAAAGGGTTGTGGGACTCAGGCACCATTGTACCAAGATCCACTGATGTCTGTCCATAGCTAGGACATCATATTAATGTTGAAGCAGATAGGATAAATGTGGAGTTTGAGTGAGATTAGATTAAAATGGTTTTACCCAAGTGTCTTCCAGGGATGGATCTTACATCTGACTAGTGCTGTGAAATGGAAAGCATGAAGCAACTGTCCCTGAACAGAAAAAAAAAGAGAATGAATCACAGCCCTGCATCTACCCAGTGTGGCAAAAAGGCTACAGTGTTGCACAGAAGTCCTAACTGGGCAGCGCAGAAGCTGGGGGATCTGAAAGTGACAGTTTCCATCCTAGGGGTAAGTGCCAGTTTTTAATCAGATGTTAACTAAAACCAACCTTTTGACAGAAAGACATAATTTTGGAGCCCAAAACACCCATAGCAACTTCAGTGAGGTCAGAAAAACTGGGTCACAGTATCAGGGGATCGTGAGGAGAATAAAGCAGGGAGACTCTGCCCAGAGCTCTGAGAGCTGCCAGGTTCTACTGGCACTTGGCCTGTGCCCTGTGAACATCTCTCATTGACCAAAGGCTGTCTGCTTTACAGATGGAGGTTCCATGGTAAACAGTAAAACCAAATCCATTTAGCGGACTGACTGGTAAACACCCTTTTATCTGGATTTTTACCACTCATGGGCAGTAGCCAATAGCCTGGTCATCTGATCAAGTACACAGACAATAGAAAATCAGACTATTTTTTAAAATGTATTTAGTACAGAGTCCACAGGGTCTCACTGCACAGATCTGACTCATAGTGATCCTCCTATTTTCAGCCTCCCAAGTGCTGAGATTACAGGTGTGCACCATCCTGCAGTCTCAATCAGTCAATTGCAATCTCAGCAAACCCCAGGGGTAGCGCCGGCATGGCATGCCGGGATCAAACCCTGGTCTCTGCGCATGGCCTAAGCAGGCACTTTAGTCCTGAGCTATCTGGCTGGCCTGGAAAAAATCAGACTGTTAAAGTATAATAAAGGACCATATTTCTATCTCAATTGAGTAAGTCTGGCCATTTAAAAAGCATCATGAAGGCACAGTGAGATAGTTCAGTGGACTCCGCACCTACTTAGGCAAGTGCAGGGACTGGGGTTCAATCCCCAGAACAACATGCCACACTGGGCCTGCCTTTGGGCATGCTGAGCTAGCCACCGAGTCCAGGCATGGTGATGCATGCCTATAATCCCAGCACTGGGAAGGCTGAAAACAGAGGAGGATCACTATGAGTCCAAGCTGCATAATGAGACCCTGTACCAAACACATTAAAAAAAAAAAAAAAAAGCATCATAATATTGATATAAGCATCAATATTAAGATTGCATTTATCATGAAGTTAAAAATACTGGCTAAAGCTTGCAAATTCTACTGCTTTTACACTCCACGTAATGGGGAGCCACACTATAGTCATGAGAATATCAGGTTTGCTTTTATCACTTAGAAACTCATACCCAATAAGCTATGCTGTCCACCTGAATTTGACTAGCAATTTGTGAGTGAAAGGCTCCCAAGTTTCATGAAAAGGACAAGGAGCTTCCACTTTTCTTTTTTTTTTTTTAAATATTTATTTATTTTTATTACATTTATTTATTGTGTGTGTGTGTGTGGCCAGCTCAGCCCACCAGGGGGCGGGGCTGGCTGGCATGTGGTGCTGGGGGATTGAACCGCGGTCCTTGTGCTTTGCCAAGCTTGTTCCAAGTAGGTGCTTTAGACCACTGAGCCATCTCTCCAGCCCTAGCTTCCACTTTTCGACAGAGACCTACACAGTATCCTGGAGGGGCATCAGAGCACCTAAAGGCGCAGGTGCAGGGCTCTCGGTATGGCCAAGAGCAGGCGACCACTGACTTCCTCCTCTGTGAAGAGCCAGAGGTGGCCAGCAAGACTTTGCTTATTGGTATCGCAGGTTCAGCAGCACTGGTGTTGAAACTCCCTGTTATTTGTTTCTCCACTATTCTTTTCAAAGGCAAATCTCACTCCAGTCTTCAACCTGCCTCAGATATCTAGGTTGCAGAAGAAAGGGCCTTTGGGGATGTGGGGTCCCACAGAGAGCCTTCATCCCTTGGGTGCACTCTCTACTTAACATGTTTAGCTCACTGCCACTGAGAAGCGCCGGGCTATACCTGATCCCTCAACAGCAGACTGTGTCTGTTCACATAGGCTATTGACAAGAATTCAAATCAGTGTAGACAGGCAGTTTCATCACTGAAATCCATCTACTTCAACTTGCTTTAGGTGTTCGTGACAACGGAAACATTTTTAAATGTGGTACACATTTACCAGTGAGTAGGAAATGAAGTATCCGTCCTGAAAGCCCTTTTCCGAGTTGAGAAGGGTAAGGTGCTCCAGATTAGGAGTCAACACAGTAACTCTTGGTTTTAATTTGTTTAAGCAAAATCTTTCTGTAATGGGAAAGACAGTGTCTCTAAAACCTGCATTTACACAAGGCTCCTGCTGCACACTCAGCCAAGTCTTTGGTGGACAGTGTTCTAAGAGAACTGACTCAGTTGGTTACTGCACGATACACAGAGACAGCCAGGAAAGGTGAAGGGGAAATGTGGGTGAGGTGGGAAACACTCTGGGGAAGGGCACTCCAGTTCATGGTGCCACCACTCAGTCAGCTGCTGGCTACCTGGTGAGTTCCTTAGCTTTCCTGGCCCTGAATTTCCTCCTCAATGACAGTGAAGACAGCACCAGCTCATGCTGATGCGAGTAAATAGAGGGGAGGATTGCAAAATGCCCATTTTGGGGGATGCATCAGGAATCAACATTGAGCCTATGCACTGAACTTGATTTGGGTCTCATCCATTTGGTTTTCAACCAGAATCACAGAAAGAACGAAGTTTCTTAACCAAGGCGCCACAGTCCTGTGAACGCAGGACTCACTCAGTTGTTATCAGCATAAAGCCCATGTTACCAAAAAATAATAGGGTACAAACATGGCTCTAAGTATTCTTCATTTAGGGCCGGCCAAATAGCTCAGTAGATTAAAGCACCTGCAAGCAGGCGCAGGGGCCAGGTGTTCAATCCCTGGGCCTGCCATGCTGGCCACAGCCCCGCCCTCAGGGCGAGCTGAGATGGCAACTGAGACTGGGTATTGTGGTGTGCGCCTGTAATCCCAGCTCTGGGAGGCTGTAAACAGGAGAATCTCTGAGTCTGATCTAGTAGTGAGACCCTAAACACCCTGTAGACCCTTCCCTAAACTAAAAAAATAAATAAAAATAAATTATTCATTTGGCATTAACTAAATTGGTAAATATTAAGTCAATTCAAACTTCGTAACAGACTTGTCCTTAAAACAACAGAACAAACTGCTCAGACAGATCAGACAGATAGAGGTTAAAGTGTAAAGGTTCAGGCCAGACAAAGAATGAGACATAAAATGCCGTTTTAAAAATGAAGTGCTATAATGAAAGGCTTTGCTTTGTTTTTCTTTAAAAAAAAAAAAAAAAAGCATGTCCGAGTATGAAAGAACATTTATTAAGATCTCTTTATTTGAACTTGTTTGCGTTTTTTTTGGGTGGTATTGAGGTCTGAGCCTAGGGCTTCACCTATTAGATAAAAGCTACACTGAGCCACATCCTCAGCTCAATATCGTGGCTGCTTAACAAAGCTATAATTTAAATACAGTAGTATACTGGATCTTCACATGAGCAGAGAATTCCATGAGACTAATAACACTCATAACAATTATAGTCACAACAGCCCTCACTTGGGTAGTGTCAGTTACACCGTGAGTGCTCCGTATAGGTCCTTACTTAACCTTCACAATCACTTGGGGCTGAAAACTGTCACTCCAGAGAGGAGAACGGACAGGAAAAACAAGCACCTGGCCCATGGTTACATCAATAAGGTGCATAGCAGAGATCGGAACCCAAGATGGTTATGACTTCCAAAACCAATACGAGCTGAACATCCTTAACATAAAGTGAAATGCTCTGAAATCTGAACCTGAGAGCACTGACATCAGGTAGCTCTCCAAGCTGAGCCTCCTCAAGAAAAAGGAAAGAGAATGTTATTAACACTTTTCAAGGGCAAATGGACAGTTTATTGATGATGATGAGCACCAGGAAGACGACAGGAGAGAGATTAGACCAGCCTCGAGAGACAGATTCCTGCTGAGGCCGAGACTCTGGGGCACAGCAACAAAGAACATCCTGCAGCATAGACTGAAAGAAAACACAACCTCCTGATGGGCTGTCAACACACAAATAGTGTCAACATACACACAAGATGGGGAGTACAAATATAGCCTACTTGGCTCAGCATTGCTTATAATTTAAAATAGAAAAATAAAAAGCGAAGTGGTAAAATAAGCTTGATAACAACAGTTGGGAGACTGCACTGTAATTCATTCTGCTAGCCTAAATACAAATTCATTAGCAAAACCCTAACCCAAACATCTCCCCCACATTTCCCGAAGGCTCCCCTCACAGGTCCCACTCTGCAGTTCCCTCACCGCCCAGGAAGGCACACATCTCCCCTTCCCCTCTGAATTCATTCAGATAGGAACTGGTACTCTAATTGAGGTTCAGCCAGTGTACTGGTATAAAACAACTCCATTTGTTAATTTCTTTTTTTCTTTTTGAAAAGGGGTGGTGGCAGTGGTAAGTGAATGCAGGACTCTCATATTTGAGGCAAGTACTCTACCACTGAGCCAGTCTCAGCTCAGCTTGAATAGTTTCAGTGTGTGTTTAGAGAGCTTTGAGTAAAGGATATTACAAAGATAACTTCTTTCTTCTGTGTCCTAAAACAAAAAGCCTAAGCACACACACATCCATCTTGTGCGCCTGGTTGGGCCTGGTACCTCTTCTCTCCTGGGAGCTGGGAGCTGGGAGCTGGGAGCTGGGAGCTGCTCAAGCAGCCCGGAGTCAGTGCTGTCACTTCTTCCTCTCAATTAGTTGAGTCTGCATGAGCACCCTTACGGTAGTAACAGGTTTCTCCCCACTCTCATGAAAAGACTATTTCTTTAATGGTGACTATGAATTATGAGGAAAAAGTCATTTTTATTAAAAAATAAATGTGTTATGGTAACTTTTATATTCCTTGTTGTTTCTCTCTACAGCCACTGTGGCTACCAAGAAAAAAGCTGAACTGCAGCCTTTAGTTCCCCACACCTGCTGCCTTGATGGGAAACAGAAGACTTCCAGCCATCCCTTATCTGCTTCTAGTAACATGCCCCAAGGAAATACAGTAGTTGAGGCCTAGGACTTGCTTTTGGAAAGTGAAATGCAAAAGCACCTACCTTGCGAGTAGAGAAGGATCTGCATCTCTAACAGAACACAGGTGAACACCTGCACCAGGTTCTCCAGTCCCAGGAGCTCAAAGGCCTCTCTCAGAGGGTAGTCAGAGAGCGGGAGCTCATTGGGTCCCGGCCTCTGGCAGATGACAGGCTCATAAACACCGTAAAACTTGAGTGAGCGCCCCGGAGGTGGAAGGGGTACTTCATACAGAATATTATGGATGTAGCTTTCCAGCGGCAAGGGGGGTGGCTGCTGCGAGGTAACTGCTCTGTGAAGCTGGAGGAGGAACTTCTTGCAGGCCTGCATGAAAGGGAGTGGGGTGATGAGGCAGATACTTTTTGAAACATACAGGGTGTCTCTGTTGATGTCATAGGAGTTGTATCGCTGGAGCTTCAGCAGGGAGGTGGAGTCGGCCTCGTCAGCGCTGCTGGCTAGGGAGTCCATGCTGCAGGAGGAGGATGCGCACACACTGCTGCAGTGCTCCGCGTTGTGCATCTGGTAGAGCGTCTGCATCGCCGTGCAGATCTGCTTGCTCGTAACTTCTTCATAGAAGGTGAGGACAAAGCCGTAGGTGCGAGAGCCATCTTCTCGAGTAATTATGAAAGAGTGGAACTGAGGATCTTTACTGTCGCTTTGTGTCCTGAAAGACAGCCCTTTAGGCATGCACAGCTGTGGAGGGAGAGGGGAGCGTCAGAACTGCAGAGCAGAACAAAGTTCCTCTTTCAGCACAAAGAGACTTGAGAGGACAAGTTTCACTCAGATCTAACTTGACCCTCCGCCACCGCTCAGGCCAAATGTTGGGCTCATGCGTCTTTCTTGTCCATCACAGGTGTAAGTAAGGGCAAGTGCCTGGGTTTTTTGTTCTTTGGGTTTTTTTGGTGGAATTGGGGATTGAACGCAGGCCCCTGCGCTTGGCAGGGAAGCCCTTACTCCACTAAGCCATCTCCCCAGCACATGCAGGGTTTATTAAGAACGAGACAATCTGAGGTTGTGACCCTGAACAACACCTGTATCTTCTTTCCTCTTTCTACTACAGCCCCAAGAACTCAATGCAGAACATGTAAGGATGCTCTGCAAATACTCAATTTTCAGTCCTACCATTTTAGTAATGACAATAGATGGAGGGTTGTTTTGTTTTGTTTTGGCTACTTCAGGCTGCCTTAAGGGTGGGTCTGGAGCAGCTTCTGGAGCTGGGAATCCAACTGCAGTCCTATGTGCCTGACTGCATTTGCCCAAGCGGCTGTAATGACAATAATGGTTCAGAACAATGTAGAAACAGGTGGAGGTTCATTTGATAAAATGTTAAGAGCAAAAAAATTAAAAAGAAAAACAGCATGATTTTCACCATTTTGAAGAATACTTTAACTCAGAAAAATAAACTTTGAAAATTAAAAACTATTATTTTCTGAAGCAAAAGGTAGGAATAAGACATTTTAGATTTTTTGTAGCAGAGGTCTGAGTAGGTCTTAGAAACTACCCAGGACTAGGTGAAGTTTAGGAGCAAAATTACCTAAGGAGCTATATAGAAGCTGCTTAAAATGCACAATAAATTTGTATTCTTTAAAATACTTTAAAAAGGAACTGGGGAGATGGCTCAGTAGAATAAGTGCTTGCCTGGCAAGCAGAAGGGCCTGAGTTCAATGCCCGGTTAATCAAAAAATAAATAAATAAATAAATAATACTTTAAAAATTAAAATTTTTAAAACTTGTATTAGGACAGCAGAACTTGTAATTCATCCATATCCGAGTATAACATCATTAATTTTTAAAACTTCTGTCCACTTTTACATTGCATAATTTCACTTTTTCCACTTGTGCATAATTTTACCATACATCATTACATTTTTCTAATTTTTTCAGATTTACTGATCAATCTAGTACAAAATTTAAACATTCCCCAAAAGCTCCACATTACCAAGAAAGCTCAGTTCCCTTAGAAGTTACACATCCTTCATGCAAATCATCAACAAACATTTAAGTGTCTTCAGGAGCTGGGGCCGGTGTGACAATCTGACAGATGACAGATGATCACAAAATACATCATGCCAGGATAATTGTAGCTGCTGTCACACAAACACAGCAGGAGAGCACAGATGAGGGAAGGGAGCTGTTGGAAGGCTGGCATTCATGCTGGAAGCTGAGCAGGGCAAGATCATGGCTGTGTGAAGAAGACAGCAAGTGTGAACGCCCAGAGTCAGGTGGGGGCCACACCTGCAATCCAAGCCCTTGGCAGGATGAGGTAGGAGGCTCATGAAGTACAAGCCCAGTTGTGAAACCTGGTAAGCCTCAGTCTCAAAATTTGAAAAAGGTTATATATAGGTTGGAGAGATAGCTCAGTGGCTTAAGTGCCTGCCTGGCAAGTGCAAAGTACTGAGTATGATCCTCCATACCACATGCCACACAGGCCCAGGAACCGGGCATGGTGGCCCACGCCTGTAGATTCTGTTATCTAAATAAATAAATAAATAAATAAATAACTATGGTTGTGCAGCTCAGCATGAAAGCCCAGACTTTTAATCCTTTGTGGGCAGGGGAAAGGCCAGAAGACACAGGGGTTTGAGGAACTGAACTCAAATATAGTGTGGGCGAGGAATGAAGGCAATACGGAGATAGCAGAGCCAAGACTCATAGGGAGCCAGGACTTAGAGGCCTCCTGATCCTCATCGTAGTCTGAGGAAGACACTTGTTGCCTGTAAGGGCCCTTAGAAGGGACACAGCACAGATGTGCTGGACAGTTAGCAATCATCCTCCAGCAGGAAGGGCAGCAGCACTGCCTCAAGGTTGGGTACAGGTGTGTGGGGAAATGGGGCACTCCAGCACCTCCCTCCCCAGCACTCCTGCCCTGATGAGTGTCCTGGTTTTACCCTTGGCCAACCCAAGAATCAATTCTTAAGTTCAGTGCCTCAGTGCCACAGTGAGGTCCCAGCAGCTCCAGCGCTCACCCCACACTGCTCAGTGCACCCAGGAAGGGGCTGGAATGTGCCTGTCTCCCCAGTCCTCTGTGTAGCTTGCTTCCCTGACGGCCTGCAGCCTGCAAAGCAGCTCAAGCAATCCTATACTTTCCCATTCTCCTCCGCTCCTCACTGGGGCCCCACACAAGAGATTGCTGCCCTTGCCTGGAGCTGGTGGACTGATGAGAACGCCCAGACCAGGGTGTGGCAAACTTTTTCTGCCAAGAATCAGAGAAAGCTGGGCATGGTGGCACACAAATCCCTGCGCTCTGGGAAGCCGAGGTAAGAGGACCTCAAGGGGATGTGGCTCAGCAGGAAGGCTCTGACACTGAGTGGAGAGGAGTTGTTCTTTCAACTCTGTAAAGCACACATCTGTGAGCAAAGCACACATCCATGAGGCTATTTTGCTGCTTTTAAGACTTAGCAAGGGTAGCCATTAGCTCACATGCAACACGCTGCCTGTTTCAGAAAGTCACTGTTCCTCGTATGCACGTTTGTGGCTGCTGTTGTACAAGAGTGGAGCTGAACACTAGAGCCTTAAACACCTCAAATATTTACTACTTGAACCTCTGTGGAAAAACCACCAGGGATGGTTTGTTATGTGGCCAGATATTCAAGATACTCCTTTACCTCCTTTAATTCGCTACATACAAGCAAGCTACACAGAGGACTGGGGAGACAGGCACATTCCAGACCCTTCCTGGGTGCACTGAGAGTGTGGGGTGAGGGCTGGGGCTGCTGGGACCTCACTGTGGCACTGAACTTAAGAATAAGCTCTAGGGAGACAGGCCACCTTCCTTTAAAAAGTGGTGTTCTGGTTCTTAAAAATCTATTAAAATGTTACTTTTCAAAAGTCTTCTTTTGTGTAGAGGAGCAATTATAAGCTTGTATTGCTGTACACTATGTAATTATACAGAGACACATTATTAGCACTAATTTTATCTATAGATAACAAAGTACCAAGAGCTGACAGCTCACTTCAAAACCTTAAATATTCTTAAGTGCCATATATTGAGCAAGGTATCAGGCTGCAGACATGGCTCAGTGGTGGAGCTCCTGCCTTGTACACACAACACTCTGGGTCTGCGCCCCAGCAACACGGAACAGAACAGGAACAGGAACAGGAACAGGAACAGAACAGAACAGAACAGAACAGAACAGAACAGAACAGAGGCATCATTTAGGCCCAAAATAAAAAGTGCCCACTAATGAAAGAAAGAAGAAAACTGAAGTGGGCAAGTGCTGTGCCTTTGCGAGTTTTCCCTACCACACTATTTCTGCCTCCTGCCCCAGTGGGAGGTCCAGCACTCAAATTTCAAAAGAAAAGCTGCTCCTGAGCAATTAAGAGCTAACCGCTGGTCATCTTCCTTTAGATTTACAGCCCTTGGGTAAGCTCATGTGTGTGCTGGCCTCTTCATCCTGACCTCCCATCAGGGAGGATGTGAGCAGTAGTGCTCTTGCCCTGGAGCTTGGGGTGGTTCCAATACTCTGGCCAGAGAGGAAAAAACAAAGAAACAAACAAGACCTGGTGGAGTGAGGAACAGCCCCGCAGCCTGCTGGCCCTGTCCTGTCCTTTTCTGTACCTGAGCTCTTCGAGATGGGGCTGAGGTTGGCAGGTCTTTCATCTTCTCAGGGCCAGTGCCTGCACAGACCAGACTTCTCCAGAATTCTGGGCTCCTGAGTGTTAGCTTCTGAGCAGGAAGCAGGCCATCTATGGCCACTGACAGCATCAGCACGTGCGTGAGTAGCCTGTGTCCTCACACTGAACATACACTCTGAGCCTCAGGACAGAAGAATGAGTGTGCCTTCATATTTCCTACACACAAAATGAGACTTTGAAAGAACTGAGTTACATACTTAATGTATGTTGTCAAGAAGTGAGTTACTACATATATTTAAATAGAATAAGCTATAAACAAATAAAACACAAATACCTGGGCTTGCCAGGGGAAACACTATTCTTAGCATTGGGGATAATTATACAGGGGAAGGCCAAGCAAGTAAGATTCTTTCTGCCCTCAAAGGAAGCCTGCTCTCATAATAAAAGCCAACAAGCTCCTCTATGCAGTAAGAATAAACCCCTGCCACACATTTACTACAGTCAACAAAGACTGCAGAAGGGATGATTTGAATTATTTTTGTTCTTGGTTGTTTCAAGCTTCCTTGGCATAGTGCATGGCACATCAATAAGTGCTGAATTTATAAATGAAAGAACAAGAAAACAAATGAAAAACACAATAGCTTTGTGTGCAAGACTTGATTCAGTCTACCTCTCGGTCCTGCCTGATGATCTGTCTCTGTTGAGTAGTAATACAGAACAGAGCGACCTCCAAAGTCAGCATGAAGGGTAGAGTTTATTGACAGGCTTTCCTTTTTTTAAAAAAAAAAATTTTATTTTATTTTTTATTTTTAGGGAAGGATCTACAGGGTGTTCAGGGTCTCACTACTAGATTGGACTCATAGTGATCCACCTGTTTACAGCCTCCCAAGAGCTGGGATTATGGGTGTGCGCCACCATGACCAGTATCAATTGCTATCTCAACGTGCCCCAGGGGCAGGGCCAGCATGGCATACCCAGAGATTGAAACCCTGGCCCCTGAGCCTACTTGCAGGCACTTTAATCTGCTGAGCTATTTGGCCGGCCCTTGACAGGCCTTCCTGACATCCTAAATTACAGAAATCTCAGCTCACTAGCTCTGAACAGTGACCAAACCATCCCTTTCAGGTGTGCAGCTTTGTTAAGCACATGTTCAAACATTTACGGGGAGAACTTGCCAATATCTGTGCTGGGTAAAGGGAGGTTTTCTATGCTACAGATGACATACGGGAAAATCTTTCCTAAATGCTCTCTGTACAAATCAGAAAGTCAGAATTATATTTCTAATCTGGAAACCATGAATTGCTTTTTTAAAGATGGAATCAGAGCTTGGGAGCCACACAATAGGGCAGTATAAGCCTAACTTTTTTTTTTTTTTTTCTGGCAGAACCAGGAATTGAACTCAGGCCCTTGCCCTTGCCCTTGCCAGGGAAATGCTTATTCTACTGAGCCATCTCCCTGGCCCAAGAAGCCTAACTTTGAGCCCTGCTGGATAGAGTACAGATGCCTGTCTCAAAATAAAACAAATGGTAAAGGTCTGGAGTGTTGCTCAGGGCAAAGGCTCTGGGTTCAAACTCCAGTACTGAAGAAAACAAACAAAAACCACAAATTTTTAGAGCCGGTCAAATAACTCAGCGGATTAAAGTGCCTGCAAACAGGCACAAGGGCCAGGGGTTCAATCCCGGGCCTGCTATGTCAGCCCCGCCACCCCCAGGGCATGCTGAGACAGCAATTGAGAGTGGGCCTGGCGGCGCCTGCCTGTAGCCTGTAATACAGCTCTTGGGAGGCTGTAAACAGGCAGATCACTAGGAGTCCAATGATCTGGTGCAATGTGTTAATTATTGAAACTGTCCTACCAATTTGATTTAAAACTCTCTCATTGCTATTTGTTTCTCAATAAAATTATGAAAAAAAATATGCAACCACCTTAAAAATTTTTTTTTAGAACTAAAAGGTATTTTATTTCTCTGAAAATCTGAGATACAAAAGAATTTGTTTAGTATGGTGTTTAATAGTCTCTTGTTATACAATGAAAGTTGTCATGGGCATCTAGACTGCCACTTATAGCTATTTTCATAAAAGTAGTCTAACAACTGTCCATGGACCTTCCTTAGCGTGAACAAATGTTTTTAATTATCTCTCTGGACACTTTCAGACAGTTGGCTAGACTTTCATTTAATTAATTTACTTTTAGCCTTTTGTTTTTGGCTAGAACTTAAGCAACCCCTTTTACCATGTTCTGTAGTTCTAGGACTCCACAGTTCCTCATTATTTAAGTAAAAGAAAAATTTCTTAGAATAACCCAAAGAATTCACAGGTTATCAACCCTCCTTTTCTTTTTTCTCTCCCTCCCACTCCTCCTAACGAACATTTATTTTATCTTACGTATTATATTGGACTGTGGAAATTTAGAACAGAAATACAAAAATCCCTTCTTTCAGGATGCTTAGAGCCTAGTAGGAAAGACAAACATCTACATATAAACCAACACAATTATAAAATAATGTCATCAGTGTTTCTATAGAGGGTGTTTGAGATGACTCATGGACAGTAGAGAGAACTGGGCAATTTCTTCTTAACAGATGGTTCTACAGGCATATGGTTCCCAAACAGGCAAGCACAGGGAAGAAACGTATTACAAGCAAATAAGTATCCCTTTGGTTATTCAGTAACGTGAGCGCCTACCACATTCAAGGCTAGGGACCTAGCAATGAATGAAAGAAACTTACTGTCCTCATGATGACAACACTATAGCAGGTGATAAAGAAGTATGTCTTAGTTACAGTACTTTTCTCACTGCTGAGACAAAGTACTCAACATCCAAAGTTAATGGACAATTCTGACATTGCTAGTGAAGCAGAAGACCCAATACTATTATGGACTACTGGACTCTTTTAGAATATTTTGCTGAGTTTACACACCTATAATATTCAAATAACGGAACTTAACAAAAAAAGGGGATACAGATGAATGTCCATTTTGTATCTGTGTATTCAAAGTGGTTAGGATAGATATATAGTTACATTCTCTTAATAAATAGAGGGATTTGTTCTAATGGTGTTTGTAAATAGGATATCATGTCGGCATCTTGTACAGCAATTAACCACTAGGAAGAATGTATGCAATGTGTGAATTATTAAAACTGTCCTACTAATTTGGTTTGAAACTGTATCATTGCTATTTCTCAATAAAATTATGGAAAAAAAAACCCAAAGAAAATCTAAAAATAAATAAATAAATAAATTTCAATGAAATATGGTTACAAATACATATGCAGAGAAAAATGACTATCACAACTATATCTTCACTCTCAAGAACTAAAAAAAAAAAAAAAGTTAATGGATGAAAGGCTCATTTGGCTTATAATTTGTAGTTTCCAATTAATAATCAGCTGGTCCCAAGGCAGGGTGGCTTGGCAGAGGGGATCACAGAGGAGAAACAGTTCATGGCAGGCAGGAGGCAGCACAAAAGTGACTGTAGCAGCTTCTGCCCAGCCCTATGTTTTCTATCTAGGCTCGGGGGGTAAGGGGAGGTACCAAATGAACAGTGCATTGGTTTAGTAATCACTTACCATTAACCCCAACAGCACATACCCTAAATCCAGTCATCCCTAAAATGACATCCCTCCCCTCAATGACTGCATGAGACTTTGTGGGGGGGCAGACATCTAGAGAAAGCCACTAGAAACTAAGTCTTAGTTACAGTTAAGTGCAATCGGATAGGTCCAACAAAAAGGTACAACATGCTAAGAGTATCCTTCCTCTTGTGCCACCTTCTTAGTAGTTCGTTAAGTCCCTTCAGGAGATGAGGTACAAGACCTTGACGGCCTGGATGTGGGGTGTGTATGGAAATAGAAATAGATAAATAGCTGACCACCTATTAGAGAAGGTGAACAAGTGAGAATTCCCAAGGATGACCTTAAGATTTTCCAGCTTAGGCAAACAAGCAGAAGACTGTGTTATCTGCTGCCCATGATTAACAACAAGGACTGTGATTTTGGTTTGGGCCATTAGGAGTCTGAAATGCCAGTAAAATATGCCAGGAAGTGGGTGGCCTGCCCCACAAAATCCCAAACCTATTATGCTATTTTAATACATAAATTTAAACTTGGTCTAAATGAGCCCTTCCTCTATAAAGTCAGACATTACAAGTGCAATGTTGAGTTATCAGTTTCAAATTCTAGTAGTTGCTGAGTATATAAAAAGCATATAACAAAAGCCATGCTGTTATGTTGAGCTGTGGGGGACTCAGGTCAATAATTTCTGACATTGCCAGTTAAACAGAAGACCCAATGCTATAATGGGCTACTGGACTCTTTTAGAATATTTTGCTGAGTTTACACACCTATAATATTCAATAATGGAACTTAGAAAAAATGGGGTATACCGATGAATGTCCATTTTGTATCTGTGTATTCAAAGTGGTTAGGATAGATATATAGTTGCATTCTCTTAATGAATAGAATGATTTGTTCTAATGGTGTTTGTAAATAGGATCTCAAGTCCACTTCTTGTACAGCAATTAACCACTGAGAAGAATATATGCAGTGTATTATTTGTTGAAACTGTACTCTTGATTAGATTTGAAACTGTCTCATTGCTATCTGTTTATCAATAAAACTTTGAAAAAATAAAGCATATAACATTTTTCTTTCTTTTTTTTGAGACTGGGTCTTACTATACAGTTCAGGCTGGCCTTGAACTCACCACGTAGCCCAGCCTAGCCTTAACTCATGGTGATCCTTCTGCCTCAGCCTCTTGAGTGCCGGGATTATAGGTGTGCCCCAATGCGCTAGTCCCCTTTTCCCTTTTAATCCTGTCAAACTGTCACCTGGCTAGACTTCTGCCAATGTTTCACCCTTTACTCTTTTCCCATTACTCTACTCCATCCTTCTCTGTCATCAAAGCAAACAGTAAATTTTAAATGTATAGCTTCACAGATCACAAAGAGCCCTATTATAGTTATATCTCTAATTCCCAGAACTACCACTTATCACATTTAATTTTGGACAAACAGAAAGTACTCACATTTTATCTACATTGTTTAAAAAGGAGTTGCTATGACATTCCTATCTAGATGTCTCGCAGGAGCTCACACCTCTGATACAAGTCATGAGGTGATGGATCACGGTGCTCACAGCTGACTTGGTAAGACTGGGGTCAGGCCTGACAGGTTTCCCTCCTCCCTGGCTCCTCTCCTCTCTGCTTCCTGGCTGCCATGACACAAGCAGGTTTCCTCCAGACATATCCACTACGTGCCTTCCTGCTGCAAAGCAGGCCAGCTGGGAACTAAAAAGGAGAGCTCAAAATTTTCTTCCTTTGAATTGCAGGTGTGAGTACTGTGTCTCAGGCACTAGGAAAGTAAGGAGGTAGAGTATCCTTCCTGAGGATTTGTAGGTGCCACACATTCTTAAGGATAAGACTGACCTAACAGAACATTACTGTACATAGTCAAAGATGCCAACATGCAGCTACCTCAAAGAGACACAAAAATGGGGGTTGGGGAAAGAGTGGCAGAACTTCAGCTCTGTTTTGCAGTGCTATGCTGTATTTAATATGATAGATACATGCCCTGTGTGATGGCACATGCCTCTAATCCCTGCTACTCAGAAGGCTGAGGTATGAGGATTCAAAGTTTGAGGCCAACCTGGGTAATTTAATGAGACTAAGTTTCAAAATAAAATAAAGAGAGTTTGGGATGTAGCTCAGTGGCAGAGAGGCATAGCATCTCTGGTACCAACAAAAACCCCCTCAAGTACTGCAAATAAAACAAAGAAGCTGGGCACCGTGGTGCACACCTATAATCCTAGCACTTGGAAGGCTGGGACAGAAGGATTACCATGAATTTGAGATCAGCCTGAGCTACACAATGAGTTCAAGGCCAACCTGAACTATATAGCAAGATTCTGTCTCAAAATCAAAACACAAACGAACAAACACCTCAAAGACAAAAGGTACACGTCAACATCAATGTGTTAGTTCTGAGTGTGGAGTATGTGACTATTAGCTTTGTATTGTTCTATCTTATGATACTTCAACTTATTTTTTAAAATAAAATCAGAGTTAGCAACAACACATAAAAATAATTTTACCTGTCATATTTATCTTCTATATTTGTATCACATTCATACACGTAGGATTTTTCTTATTTAACCAAGTTCATTACTCCTGGTACTTAATTTATATGTAAAACTAGTGGCCTTTATTCAAAGCACCACCGTGGCTACTTAGCAAAACTACTAAAACTATAGAAGGAGAAGACTCAGAATGGGATTTTGCTAAAGGCAAGATAAAACTTTATACCTTTAGTTAAGAAAAAAATTATAGGAGCTGGCCAAATAGCTCAGCGGATTAAAGTGCCTGCAAGCAGGTGCAGGGGCCAGGGGTTCGATCCAGGGCCTGCCTGTTGGCCCTACCCCTGGGGCACGCTGAGACAGCAATTGAGACTGAGCATGACGGCATGTGCCTGTAATCCCAGCTCTTGGGAAGCTGTAAACAGGTGGATCACTACAAGTCTGATCTAGTAGTGAGACCCTCAACACCCTGTAGACCCTTCCCTAAAATA
>NW_004524623.1:13269038-13282791 GCF_000260255.1 Octodon degus
CCACATGCCAGCCAGCCCCGCCCCCTGGTGGGCTGAGCTGGCCACACACACACACCACTCTCTCTCTCTCTCAACTCTCTCTCTCTCTCTCAAATAAATAAAAAAAATAAAATAAAATAAAAAAAACAATTTAAAAAAAAAAAGGAGAGTATTATAATCTATTTACATTCTTACCCATTTTTCCATTGTTTTGGTTAGACACTCTTTTCCTTAATACCTCTCTATTACCTTGCTGACATAGCTGCTGATGCATTTTTTTTTTTGGTCAGTCTGTCTACTGACTGTTTTAGACAGAAGATGTTTAGACCCTATTATGACCTGATACTCTAATGAAAGGAACTCCTCTAAGTTCCTTAGAAGGAACTTCTAACTCCTCTAAGTTGCACAGATAACCTCCAGTTGTGTTGTACCTAGCATCACATAGTACTATCGTCACCAAAAGTGAAGCAGGCATCCAGAGCATCAGCAGCCAACAAGAAAGCATCTCTGGTTATTCTGGTACTGAGGAACAGTCTGGGCAAATAACAGCACTGTACTCTGTAAAGAACCCAAGTCAAGTGCCAAGTGCTTCAGGCATGTGACCTTACAGAAAGAAACACGCTATCATTCTCCCTGGCTGCTGCAGGCTCAAGGTGCAAAGGCTTTCCTAAGATGCAGAAATCCCTGTAAGGATACAGTGCAACCTGTATCATTTCTCATCTAAAATACAAGATGCTACATGCCAAGTGAAGAAAAAAGTGAGCTAGAGGGTAAAAACCTGGATTTAGCCTCAGAAACTCACGGCATGACATTGGATAAATTATTATTACTACTATTATGGGTGTTTCATTTTGCAGTGTGGGGAGCTGAAACCAGGGCCTTCAGTGAGCAAGATCTCTGGACATGACCACCTCCCCTTTAGAGACAGGGTACCCATTAGTTGCCAAGTTGAATGAGCCAATACTCTTGCTTCAGCCTCTTAAAGTGCTAGAAAGACAGGCAGGTGCCATCATACCCAGTTGCATGAATTACTGAAATCTGTAACATATGAACAAAATTCACACTGGGACATATAAACATGTATATGAAACTAACACACCTGAAGTCCTTATCAGGCACTTACTAAATATGAATTTCCTTTCATTAGAGTACCAGGTCATAATAGGGTCTTTCACATTCTTTGGTTCTACCTTTAAAATTCTCAAAAAGAAGTGTTATCACAGGGCTTCAGCCAACCACTAGTCATTCCTATGAGCATGAAGCCAGGTTTCTGGCTTGGTCATCTTGGGGCCTAATGAATTATGTAATCACAGAGTTGACGATGATTCAAAATATTACCTAAGTTCTAGGCAGGACTCTTCATAAAGTGAGAGGAAAACTATGTCCAATTTTACTTCTAAAAATCTCTAAAGGAGACTTTTAATCACTACTAGTATTGGGCCAGATTCCCTACAAATACCTAGTAATGTCTACATACTCCACTTAGGTTCCACTCTGGCCTCACACTGAAAATAATGATTATAGGACCATCATACAACATTTCTTAAAATACAAAAAACAACAAGGCTTATTCCATCAGCTGTAGTATCACTGCTTATCAAAGCATCTATATATTAGTTAATACAAACCCACAATATAGCTTAATAGCAGGAAATAAAATGAGTTTTGAGGCTGTCTTGTACACATTTATTGGCTGTGGGGAACCCTTGGAAATGACTTTGAGCTTCAGTTTACATATCTGCAAAATGTGAGGAATATTATGTTCCTTACATAATTATCCAAAGGATTAAATAATATGCACATTCAAAATATAGCCACTGTTGTCATCTTTACAAAATAAAAGCTAAAGACAGACTGTAGAGGAAAAAATACAAACCATGTTCACTGCATCTTGATCAAAAGGGTTCCACTCTATGTTCTGAGGGTAGTGGGCCAGAACTTTGGATCTGAATGTTCTTCTCAAAGGGCTCTGGTCAAAATTTTCACCTGTAACAAATAATTAATAATTAGTATCTACAACTTTCTTTTTTATTTTAGGGATGGGTCTACAGGGTGTTCAGGGTCTCACTGCTAGATTGGACTCATAGTGATCTGCCTGTTTACAACCTCCCAAGAGCTGGGATTACAGGCACACCCCACATCCAGTCTCTACAATTTTCAAAAGTGTGTCTTTTTTTCTCTTTTCTCTTGTATATATATTTACTGATAATGATGAAGTCTAATTAAAGGTCTACTATGAGTAGAACTTAATACTATGAGTAGTAAAATCCTCAATGGACAACTAGAAGACTCTGAATAAGAAATTGGCACTTAAAACTTCAGAATCTAAATTTTAAAACACTAGCTATATTACTGATACTAAAATCAAGATACACTAATATATTTGTTGCTATAATTTTTAAATTACTGTACTTGTTTCAATATAGGGCGATACTTTTATACAGAAACAACTCACTAAGGAAACATCTACATGTAAGCTAATCTACTCTTTATGATTCTCAAGTTTTACACATAGACTCAATACTGCAGGAAGGAATTTTGATTTTTCATAAAATTCTCTGATAATTGTGATTTTTCAGGTTCTTTAGGAGCCAAAATATAAAACTAGAAACATCATTAACAAGTTGTCTAGTTTAGTGGGCAGAACACATTAACCATTTAAAAAAGAGATGAGCCAGTTTAAACCAACTTCATCTGTCAAAATTCTGGAAAGATAAAAAATTATTTCATATAAGAAAATAGAACAGCTGTCAAATCAATTCCCATAACACCTGTTATTCCCACGTCTTAATTAAAAAAAAAAATGTATTTAGTGCAAAGTCTACAGGGTCTCACTACACAGATAGGACTCGCAGTGATCCTCCTGTTTACAGCCTCCCAAGCAATGAGATTTCAGGCAAGCGCCACCATGCCCAGTCTCACTCGTCCTCTCAGTGTGCTGCAGGGGCAGAGCCTATACAGCAGGATGGGGGATCAAACCCCCAGCCCCTGTGTCTGCCTAAGCAGGCACTTTAATCTGCTAAGCTTTTTGGCTGACTCCCAATCTATAAAATATTTTGATGTGGAGAGATTTTAAGTTCTCAACATCAAAAATTTGGGATCAAGGAGTAGAACATATTGGAGTAATTTTGTTCTGTCACCTATGTTTTCTACTTTGTAAATTCTAATTAAGTACAAAACACTAGTTATGGGGGCCAGGGAGATAGCTAGGCAGTCTAAGAACCTGCCTGGCAAGTGCAAGGATACAGGTTTGATTCCTGGTATTGAATGCTCTGCTGGCCCTGCGCAGAGCCTGCCATTAAAATCGGATGTGATGGCATACACCTGTAATCCCAGCACTGGGGAGGCTGAGACAGGAGGATCACTATGAGTCTGAGTTGTGCAGCGAGTCCCTGTATCAAATCAATCAATCAATCAATTAATCAATCGAACACTAGTTATGGCAGCAAAATATAAATGTCATTTACCAATATCTGCACAACTAAAAATATTATAAAGCAACCTGATTTATGAGTCATTCTTTGATATCTTGTTAAATTCAGTTTCCATTTTGGGTAAAAATATGAAAAGACATACTAAAACATCTTTGAGTGCAAAACTTAACAGATTACAGAAGGAGAGTAAAGTCACACTCTAAAATCTTGTTGAAGACCACACTATGAAATACACAGGAGCTTTTCTGAATATGAGCACATAATTTAAATGTATTTGCTGAGGCAACTAAACTGTTGTTTCTAACTGAAGTCCTTGACTATGATCATTTTCCCTTGGATGCTGCCGACTTGTTTAGGCAAACACCACTTATCTTTCTACTCCAGGCTTCCCCTTTCTAAAAGCATAAAGCTTTTGTTTCCAGCAGAGAAGCTGTTAAAAGCATTCTTAAGGAGACTGTAATCAGCTTTTGCACCATCCTCCTAAGTGACAGAACATCCATGGAGAGGCTGGGCACGGTGGTGAATGTATATAACCTTAGCACTCTGGGAGGATCAGAATAAACAGAACATAACCCAGGAAAGGATTCCCTGCGCCACTTACCTGTTCATGAATTCCTGCCTGTGTGGGTTAAAATAGTAACATTATCTTCATTTATATATCAGTTATTATTAGGGCAGGTAACAAATCAAAGAAGCCAGGAGGGCCATTTTCAGGATGATTATTCTGTTGCCTGAGGAACACTACACCTTCTAGAGGCATAATGAATCAATGGAAAAAAGAAAATCAGCCAGAGAGAGAATTTCACAAAGACATAAAAACCCGCAGGATATTAACACAAAATCCAACAAAAGAAAAACAAAATCACCACCACCACAGCCATCAACACCACCACCACCACCACCACCACCACTTCTTACATTGTATAAAAAAAGGGAGCAACAGGAAAATTGGTTGTTATACAGAAAGCTGTCTTGGCAAATATTATTTTAGAGGAAATAAGAGAAAGAATTAACTATGCAGAAGTTCTAACATCACTGTTAAGAATTTAAAACTGGTGGATGCAGCTTTTCTACTAGGATTAGCTAAAGAAGAGGATCTTGGAGATGTGTTTTGGGCTCTGGAGCTGGAAGAACAACCTACACTTTGAATTTTCAATGCATATTTTAAAAATCTCTTAGAATTTACTGCTGCGTATAAATAGGAAAAATGGTTAGGTCTGAGAATTTAGATTCCCAGAACACAAATTTTACATAAATATCCTTAAGTTAAAATTTGCCTTTTAAATACTATCCTAAAAAATTATAAAACGGTACAAATATTCTTCTGAGGCCATGGGCTTGATTATCAGCACTCTCCCCACCAAAAAAACAAAAAAGACCCCCAAAACTCCATTATTAATGTCCTTACCATAACTACATACAAAGTTAATTCCAAGTAATATTCCTACATTAATTACTAACTTTAAGGTGCTTTAATTAAGCCTTTCTCCTAATGAAGTAGGAAATATATGCCAAGAGAGCTTAACAGCTAGTGAGCACATTCTTTTCAAGGCCTGAAGCAAATGAGGTCTTTATGAAAATTAAGATGTAGACAAGAGAACAGAATACAAACTAGTACCAATGTTTGTCCAAGCAAAACTGAATAAGAAATAATTTATAATGGGTTTGGGGTGAATTAAAATAATACTTTCTAACGTCCCACCTTTTGTTTTTAGCTTATTTTTACCTGAAGTCGAATTGGCAGCATCTTGGCTCTTGCCATGACGATCTGCTTCTAGCCATTGGTACAAAACTACATAATGTAACAGAAACAAAATGCTTGATGAACAAAGAACAAACAAAAAGGCAAAAATGACTTTGAAGAATGGAAAATGAAAATAAAAAATTAAGAAAAGCAATTAAACATGAGACATTCACACCAAGACTGCAGCTTAACACCAGTGGAATGTAGCTTCTGCATTATTAGTAACAAGAAAGGAAAGAAAACTGGTAATTTTAATGTGATAAATGAAATGCCATTTAAACATGTGCTACAGTTATTTGTCTCCAGAAAAACACATATATCCTCTTAAGGCTTAATTTCAAGAGAAATAGCAAGGGAAAGCTTGTGTTTCTGTTATTTAATTACAGAATATTAATTAATTAAAATAAGATTTAATAAAGTAGGATAGCAAGACTAAATGACCAACTTCAGACATTGTACTTTACCCACTGTCCCAAAAGCCCAACTCTACCAAATGCTAAAAGAGTGTGAAATGACAGGAACTTTCCTTCCTTGATGGCTGGAATGCAGAAACGCACAGCCACCCCAGAAGACAGTGTGACAATTTCTTTTAATGTTAAACACAGAATCCCCAAACTCCAGTATAATAAGTAAAATTCTAAGAGGATCTACCAGAAATGTACCCGACAGTCCTCACAAAAATTAGCAAAGACAACAGAAGTCTGAGATTGTCAGGGGCAAGAGGAGCCCAGGGAAACATGACAACTGAGTGGGATGGAATACACTAGAATATATTTTAAGAGAAAAAGGGCATTAGTTAAAAACTAAGAAACACTGAATAGGGTAGAGCCTTTAGTTAGCAGTAATGTATCGTTACTGTATTAACTTTATTTTTTTAAATAAATTTTATTTATTTGTGTGTGTGTGTGTGGCGCCAGCTCAGCCCACCAGGGGGTGGGGCTGGCTGGCATGTGGTGCTGGGGGATTGAACCGTGGTCCCTGTGCTTTGCTAAGCTTGTTCTAAGCAGGTGCTTTAGACCACTGAGCCATCTCACCAGCCCCGTATTTATTAACTTTAACAAATGCACCAGGTTACTACATTAACTATAGGAGAAACTGTACAAAGGAGGGATATTTGGGAATTCTGTATGGTTATCTGAATTTATCTAAAAATCTAAAACTGCTCTAGAAACCAAGTATGTATGCATGCACATATGTATGCATACGTGCATGCATTTTTGGCTTGAGACAGGGTCTTGCTATGTAGTCCAGATTGGCCGTGAACTCAAGGCTGACCTTATTTAAGCTTGTGGTGATCCTCCAGCTTTGGCCCCCCAAGTGCTGGGGTTCCAGGCATGTGCCACTACCCCTGGCTCAAAACTAGGTGTATTTTAGGGGCAGGGGAGATGGCTCAGTGGAATAAGCACTTCCCTGGCAAGTACAAGGGCCTGAGTTCAATCCCTGGCTCAAAAAACAAAAAACAAAAAACAAAAAACAAAAAAACAACAACTAGGTGTATTTTAAAATTAAAATCAGGTGTGGTAGCATACTTGTAGTTCCAGCTACTTGGGAACCTGAAGTGCAAGGATCACTTGAACTCAGGAGTCAGGGGCACCCTAGATGGGATAGCAAGAGATCTCTAAGGTAAAGACACAGGCATTCATTATATCCAATCTTATAAGTAATGTACCTTTTGTAAGTCTTTCAAATATAAGCTAAAATGCATTCTTTACCATGGCTCCAACTAATAAACTATCTTCTTAAGCATTTTTAACTATGAAGAGTAAACTACTGGAGCAACATTTACTACTCTGGGCACACAGACAGATTAGCAGTAAGGGTCTGTATACAACTCAGAAGCTTTGAAGAGTGGTAGTTAAAACTCCTGGATATCTTTCATGGGCTACTCAGATGTCCATAGCTACCAGATATCCCTAAAGAGATGCTGGCGTCCTTCTTTTAAAGAGTCAAAAGTGGGGTGTGGAGGCACAGGCCTGTAATTTCAACACTCAGGAGACTAAGGCTGGAGGATCTCTGCAAGTATGAGGCCAGTCTGGGCTATCCAGAGTGTGTGTGTGAGTGTGTGTGTGTGTGTGTGTGTGTGTGTGTGTGTGTGTTTTGGTGGAACCGGGGATTGAATTCAGACCTTTGCACTTGCCAGGGAGTGCTTATTCTACTGAGCCATCGCCTCGGCCCCTATCCAGTGAATTCTGTTCAGCCTGAACTACATAGTGAGATGTTGTCTCAAAAAAAAAAAGCACCACACATGTTGGTAATAATAATAGTAATAAAATACTCAAGTAGGGCTGGGAAGATAGCTCATCAGTCTAGGCCCCTGCCTGTCAAGCACAATGATTTGGATTCGATCCCCGGTACATGTCGTGCTAGGCCTGGTGGTGCACACCTGTAATCCCAGTGCTGGGGAGGCTGAGACAGGAGGATCACTATGAGTCTGATCTGTGCAGCAAGACCCGGTATCAAATAAATAAATAAATAAATAAACAAACAAACAAATAAAAGATTTTTTAAAAATATTTTAAAAATAATAAAATACTCAAGTAGTGGTCAGGAAACTCTCCGTCACAATCTGAGGTTTGAATAACCCCAGGACAATAACAAAAGCTAAGCTATTTTAGGGTACCATCTACTACACTCTGAAGAGTCTATATTCCAAAAAACTTTGCTGAATCCTTAAAAAAACAGCAACTAAAACAAAGAGCTCCCTTATCAGACCCAAGAGCTACAACTCTTGTTGCATAGGTCCTGCTTTACCTTGGTCTTAACCATCCATCAGAAAAGTATAAAAATGAAATATAAGAAGTAAATCTATGCTGTTATGTTGAGCTGTAGGGGACTCAGGTCAACAATTTCTGACATTGCCAGTGAAGCGGAAGACCCAATACTATTATGGGTTACTAGACTCTTTTAGAATATTTTGCTGAGTTTACACACCTATAATATTCAAATAACGGAACTTAACAAAAAAAGGGGATACAGATGAATGTCCATTTTGTATCTGTGTATTCAAAGTGGTTAGGATAGATATATAGTTACATTCTCTTAATGAACAGAGCGATTTGTTCTAATGGTGTTTGTAAATAGGATATCATGTCGGCATCTTGTACAGCAATTAACCACTAGGAAGAATGTATGCAGTGTGTTAACTATTGAAACTGTCCTACCAATTTGATTTGAAACTGTCTCATTGCTATTTGTTTATCAATAAAATTATGGGAAAAAAAAAAAAACCAAAGAGCGCATAAAGTTGCCTATAGGACTTCTGAACTGGAGGAATTAAAGGAATGATTCACTGCAAATACCTTCTAGCCCCCATCAGCAACATACCTACATGTCCTCACCACCATCTGGGCCTTCTTCCCACAACCTTGCTTCTGCAGTTGGAAGCAAATGATTACTATTTACGATGAGACTTGAGTGACTGTGTTACACCCAGGCTGAGGGTACAACCTATCTTTCCTTGGCATCCATCAGCTTAAACACAAGTGCAAATCAGGGCTTTAATAGAAGAAAGTCAGGTAACCAAATGGCTTTACAAAGTACAGCCCCTGTACTCTTTCCCACATTATAAACTAAATGTGAGGGAGAAATAAACTTCCACTGTCTCACGATTGTGAGAGTCTGGTGTTGTTGTAGCAGTGATAATTGGTTATGCTTTTCTGTATTAGCCTGAGGTTGTTTTTCTCGGAACCAGGGATTGAACTCAGGCCCTTGCGCTTGCCAGGGAAGCGCTTATTCCACTGAGCCATCTCCCTGGCCCCTAGCCTGAGTTTTTATGTGTTGGTCTGACCTTTAGTATGTAGTATTAACCCTTGACTACATTTTGTGCCACTTATTCTTTGGTGATTCTCCATTTCACATGCTACTATATTCAAACACAATACATGGCAGATATAATTCTTCATATATGGAACAGAACTTGCCTGGTTTCTTTTTCTTTCATAGAGCCATATATCCACTAGTAAGATAAGACCAGGTGTTCTAACCCACAATGAGCTGGTAACCTGTCTAAATCCACAACCTCCAAGTCAGGGATTACATATGTCTGGGATGCTGAGCATTAAGGGAATCAAACAAAAGAACCTAGATGGAGTTCTGCAAATCTACTGACCTTACTGAGGTCAATAAGAAAGCCAGCATCATCAAAGTTTATTTTAATTACAATTTTATCAAGAATACATTCACACTGCCTGGCAAGTGCAAGGTTATGAGTTCCATTCCCTGTACCCAAGACAACAAAACAAAACAAAAAAGCAAGAAGACATTAACATTAACCCAGTAAGTTCCCAATTAATAGATCCACACTATCTTTCCTTTTTATTACATCAAAATTAAACAACCATAATATATTTAGCTTCACACTAGATACATGTCATTTGCTGAATCTATTCAGTTACCAGTACTCTGCTTCAACCTCAATGGAGTGTCTACAATTCAGTTCCCTGGCTGATCAGTGTTAATACCAACTCCATGAGATGAAGAGGTTGCTCCCCAATAAAACTGCACTTCAGACCCCACCACATTCTGGGGGTGCCTATACAATCAGCACTTCCGACAGACTAGCTAAAATCAGGAAGTTTTAGAAGCCCTTCAGATCTAATAATTCACCAGACAATTCACAGAACTCAGAGAAAAGTGGCATACTGATGGTTACAATTTTATTAGAAAGGATATAGAATCCTAAAGACCAAATGAGCAGACACAGTTCATGGTGGGTCCTCAGGGCAGCTGCTACCCAGAAGCTCTGATCTTGAAGTTACCGAAGGACCCATCATCAGTAATTTTATTAGCAAAACCTTCCTAGCACTCAGAGAAATCCATGTGTTTTAGGAACTGAGTGCCAAGAGCCCAGATCAAAGAGTAGACAGATTCATTTTTTTTTTTAAATTTTAGGGGGCGGGGCTGGCTGGCATGTGGTAATGGGGATTGAACCGCGGTCCCTGTGCTTTGCGAAGCTTGTTCTAAGTAGGTGCTTTAGATCACTGAGCCATCTCACCAGCCCAACAGATTCTTTATTATAGCCCCATACTAGCACTGTGTGGCCCACCAGGAGAAAACAGTAGTAGCATATTTACTTGCAAAAACCTCAGCAATGAATCCAGGATCTGTCATTCTTTAATAAAAAAAAGTCTTCACTCCTAAATCTGGTGTTAGCATACTATCCTATTTACAACAAAAATATGAAACAAGAAAAAACAACTTTTAAAACTCACCAAAGCTAGGCATGGTGGTGCCTGCCTGTAATCTCAGCACTCTGGGAGGCCGAGCAGGAGGATCCCAAGTGCAAGCCCAGCCTGGGTAACTTAGTAAGGCCCTAGTTTCAAAATAGAAAATTAAAAAGGAATGGGGATGTAGTTCAGTGTGAAGGCCTGGGTTCAATTCCTAGTACTAAAAATGAATGAATAAATGAATGAATAGGAAAAAAAGAAAGAATTAACATCTAAGGTAAAAGAAAACACAAATGATGAAGGTGCAAGCTGTACATGTACCAATTTTCTAAGATTGGAATTCTTATGTTTCAAAAACATGTACCAATAAAAAATCCAATAAAAAGTTACTGAAGCTATAACTGATTTGAAAGAGTAACTTTTAGGTTAGTGAGAAGCATTACTATGCTTGACAGTAGTCAGTAACTGACTTTTGCTATTCTAAAGAATATGAAGGGCCTGTCAGATAGCTCAGCAAATTAAAGTGCCTACTTAAGCAAACACAAGGACCACGGTTTGATCCCCAGTGTGCCATGCAGGTGCCGCCCCTGGGGCACACTGAGATGGCAACTGAGACTGGGCAAGGTGGCGTGGGCCTGTAATCCCAGCGTGTGTGATCTGTAGAGACCCTGTAGACCCTATACTAAATTTAGAAAAAAAAAAAGAATATGAAAATTATTTTCAAATAACTATAGCCAAGAAAGCAATGTTCTAGTTCTGAATGAATATACTAATCTCATAGCCTATGTAGCAAATCACAGTTTCTTTGAGTCAAGGTTTCCTCATCTATAAAATATAGATGATTTTATTACTTTAATAATACAAGTATTGTTAGGTGGCTACTTGCTAGGGGAATCCCTTATCCAATATATTTCTGAGAAACCATAGTAATATTAGCACTTGTTTTGTATTTTATTATATAAGATAAATCTTCCCTTTTCATTAACAAATGTATTCTCTAAGGAGACAGCAAAAGAGCAGTCCTTAGCTTCCAGGAACAAAACAAAGCCACTTAGCATTAAAATATTTATAATGACAAGGAACATTTTTAAGATGATTCAAAATGAAACTTTCCTGTTGCATAACTCACAGCAGTCATTTTTCAGAGCCATAGTAGAACTTTTCCTCCATTTCCATCCACTACCTTTTGCTGCCAATATGGATTCTCCTCCCAATTTTTTTTTCTTTTTTTTTTTGGTGGTAGCAGGGATCAAACTTAGGACCTTGTGCTTGCCAAGCAAGCACTTATTCCACTGAGCTATCTCCCTGGCCCCTCCCAAAATTTTTTAAGGAGTCAAAAAATGTAAGTAATTTGGGTTCACTTCTACACAGATATGAACTCACACAAGAATATTACTTTCAGGTTGGGGCAGAGCTCAGTGGCAGAATATTTGCCTAGTATGCAGAAGGCCCTGAACTGAATTACTGAATCAACTGTAACACACACACACACACACACACACACACACACACACACGTCACTATCTTTGGGGAAAAAATCATGTGAGAAAGTTCTCTAAAGCAAAGATATAAATAAGATGGGGAAGGAAGTATAGGTACATTTGTTCACTAATGTAAAACAATGTTACATCCTGCTTCATGGTCTGTTAAATTACTGTTAGAAAATACAGCAAAAAATGTTAGCAACAAAATTTACTATCTCTGAGATAGCCTTTGTGTAAGAATCAATCAGCACTGTTATCCCACTAGTTCCCAAGTTGCTGGTAGCAAGGATAACTCAGGTGATAAAATTTTGAGCATTTCTCTGTACCAGTCCTTTTACTGAAAAGCCCTCAAGGTCATATTGCTCAGTGTACCTAAAAGATTCAGGTTTAAGTGGCACTGAGGAAATGCACATGTGTGAAATCATGCCTTCCAAATGTTCACCAGAGGTCATAGTGACCCATGTAAGATCTATTCAGTTCCACAAGAGAGGGATTTCCAAAACTACTGTCAAAGAAAGAAAAAAAGGCAAGACACCTTAAGTAGAGGGAAAAAAATCATCCAAACCATTTTGTGAACTTATTAAACTGAACATACAACAAGCAGGAAAAATAAAATGGGGCAAGGGAAACAGATTGTTTTCTTTATGGAGAAAACAAAACCGTCCTTCTTTCTTTCATGAAAAAAATCACAAAAGAAAATCCTTGAGATGATTTCTAGCTGAGTTCACATCTTGTCTTCCAAGACCCTCCACTTGGCCACTTTCAACTAAAAGCCTAGGTTTCAATGTTTCCAGAACTGAGTTCCTCTTTTCCTTCAAAGCTGTTTGTTCCTCTGAAGCAGTGTTGCAACTCCTGAGGCTATCTCAGTATTTCTGTTTTTTCAGGCCTGATATTGGGTTAATACTGAAAAATCCTAACCAGAAAGGCCTCACATTTGTGATACCTACACTGGTACTCAGTATGACCTGGCACACACTTGGTCTATCTGGCTGACAGGGAGTCCTCAACTTTAAGGCTGAGTGTCTAGATTTCTCCCTTTCCTTTTCCCACCTTCCTTTCTTTCTTTCACATTTAAATGGCCATAAAAGCACACAGTATCTTCTAAGCTTCCCCTCTTTCCCAGCTCACGAGTAAGCTCAGAGCACTGCAGCTGGCATGCCTAGCCTGTGCTCCATGCTCATTCACAGAGCTCTGCGAGCGAAGCCGCTATTCCAGGCTCTGGGGATAGAATAAAACAGCAGATTGTACCTTCCAAATAGAGCCCAAAGGGCACCTCTCAACCCATGCACTTTGTTCAATCTCTAGGAGAAAAAACCTGTCTCGTGTAAGACAAAAAAATTATCAGTTGCTTGATTTGTCATTACGGACTCAGGGACACACATTTTAGCTCCTAATTCAATATACTTTTGGCTTTCAACATTTTTTGGTTATTGGGCACTCTGATTCACCTATGTTCCCAAGAGAAACCCTTCTCTGTGTGGTTTGTAGTTTGGTTTAATCTGCTCTCCATTTTGTTTTCCTTTTGCAGTGGTGTGGCTCAAGCCCTGGGCCCCACACATGCCAGAGAAGCTCTGCACCACTGAGTTACACTCCCATGCCTGGTCTATTTTTTGAGCATTTCCTTGATTTACAGCAGCGTAATATGTTCCACCCAGGCTCACCAGTCCTTATTCCTCAGCCCCTCTGTCCCTCTGACTGGAGAAAGGTATCCAAAACGGCGAACCTGGGGCTGAAGGCTTATTATTACAAGAGTGTAGGAAAGTTTTCAGGGCCTCACAGGTTAAGCAAGTTTACTTTCTTACCTAGTCATTACTTAGAAATAGGGCCAGGTGTGGTGGCTCACACCTGTAATCCCAGCAGGAGGACTATTATGAGTTCAAGATTAGCCTGGGCTACAAATGAGCTCAATGCCAGCCTGAACAGTATACCAAGACCCTACCTCAAAAA
>NW_004524623.1:13282900-13284574 GCF_000260255.1 Octodon degus
AATAAGCACTTCCCTGGCAGGTGCAAGGGCCTGAGTTCAATCCCCGGTTCCGCCACAAAAAAAAAAAAAAAAAAAAGGAAAAAAAAAATCCTACACAACAGTATTTTTAAGTACTTTTCCTTCAGTGTTTTCCTCAGCACTATGACTCCACTTCTCTCTTCCTGTCATCTCTAGCAGTCTTCAACTCTCAACCTCAAGGGGCAACAGTTTTTAGCACTTTTGTTTCAATTTTTGGAGAAAAGATAAGTATATTTTTACTACCATATTAAACTTTCTATATAAGTTTTATATATAAATGGAACTGCAAAGTAGACTAAACTCAATACAGGGAACTTTACTTCATAATGCCCAATTTTTAAAAAATTTCGGAATTTCATTCCTCCTACAGAAACAGAACTACAAGTGCATACATCCACAGCATTCTATTTCTCAGAAGTTTTTATTTTGAAAGGTCTGAAATCTCAAATTTGAGCCCTGCCAGGGCAACTCAGCAAGACCCTGCTCAAAAGTAAAAGAAAAAGTAAAAGGGGGCCAGGGACATAGCCCAGTGCCAAGGCCCTGGGTTCAATCCCCAGCACCAAAGGAGACGAGGGGGAGGAGCAGCAGGGAGGAAGAAATAAATCTATAAAGGAACAGGTGATGCCAGGAGGAATGAATGCAGTTATGTAAAAGTTTTCCTGAGAAAATGGTGCTGCTTTCCATTGTGATTTCCTGCTCTTATCTCTAGCACTGGAGAGGTCAGGCATCCTTCCCCAAATTCCACCAATCCCTAAAATCTGGGCTATGGGTGGGGTGCTCCCATCATATGTCCCTCTTCCACTTCTGCTTTCTCCTGGAAGTACGCTCAACCAGGCCGCGCCTCAGCTCCTGTTTCCGTCCTCTGTGCTCCACCAACATGCACTACTATCTGCGTTCATGACGTTCCCCCTATGTGCCTCTTGCCCTGGTCATGCCTGTCTCCAAGTCCTCATTCCCAAGTGGCTGGGGGAACCTCTGCCACATGAGGCCAAAACCCAAAGGGTCTCACACTGAAGTGCTCTGCTCCCCCTGTACATGGGGTAATGACACCAAGTCAAAGGACTGACTCTTGGTTCTCTCTTCTCTTGCAAGAGTGAGAAATTAAGTAGAATGTAAGAAATCTCTCAAGTCCTAAGCTCTCTGTAATAGGTGGCTGAATATTCTCACCTTGTAGAGAATAATGTTAGCTGTTATGTTTCTACAGCATAAATATTCTATGACTTAAGCCATATGAGACCTAGCGAAAGCCAGGAAAATGGAAAAGATGGGTGAGGTTATATAATGAAAATAGTAAATATGTTATTTAGATACTGCTGTTTTGGGAAAGAATAAGCATGATGACAAGCATGGTTAACAGTGTCCTGTTTTTTCCCCCAAGATAGGGCCTTCATTATGTCACCCAGACTGACCTTGAACTCCTAAATTCCAAATCTTCCTGTTTCAGCCCCTTGTATACTGGGACTTCATGTAGATGCCACCTTATCGGTATTCCGTGGGAGTTTTGTTGGTCTTTTCTTCAGACAGGGTTTCACTATGCAGTTCAGGTTGGCCTTGAACGTGAGGAGATCCTCCTGCCTCAGCCTTCTGAGTGCCAGGATTATAGGAGTGTGTCATCATGCCCCACTCCTTAATGCTTTGTTTTTTTTGAGTGGAACT
>NW_004524623.1:13284674-13287953 GCF_000260255.1 Octodon degus
CAATTTGATTTGAAACTGTCTCATTGCTATTTGTTTATCAATAAAATTATGGGAAAAAATATATTCCATACAACTGGAATTCAAAAAAAAAAAAAAAAAAAAGTATTCCAAGCATACAGAAAAGAACAGAAATAATGAGCCCCTGCACGTAATTATCAAGAAATCCTATACCTATGTATAAAGACTTCAAATGGCAACCTTCTGCTAGCTAGATATACGCAATGAAAGTTCCTTTGTGCCTCTCAGGTCCCTTCAGACTACAGTGGCAGATGTCTGCTTTGCTCCCTTCACTCATTATTTCAGGCTTCACCTACCATGTACCCTCATTGCACCCCACAAGGACGATTTCTCTTGTCTCCAAGCATCACCTACTTTACTATCATACAGGCAGCTTTTTTTTTTTTCCTTTTTTTTTTTCCTATGACACTTTCTCCAGCCTGCAGCTCAGATGGACCATGAGTAGTTAACACACTGATCAAACCACTGAACATCCTCAGGCTGCACTGGCTGTGGCTGCCTTTGCTTTGACAAGCTAAGTATAGTAAAACCATCTGAACTGAGGTTAAGGGCAGTGGAAAGTACAGTAGTTTTTGGAAGTACACAGAAATATGAGTTGATGAGAGGAAGACACTGTCTATAACCACCCAAGTTTCAGTTCATAAGTCTTAGCTTTACTAATTGTAGTCAGAGGTTGTTCCACAAAAAGTAATTCATTTGCCACAAGAATGATGTTGTAAGATGGTTAAGTCTTATCTCCCTAGCCTGAACTAACAGAGATGATTTTAAATGATTTAAGACAGGACTCCAGGAAGGTCAGAGAAAAGAGAGAGACTTTAGAGGCTCTCCTGTCCAGAGCTCTTGAAAGGCTGGGCAGAAGCCCAGGGGCTCTCTGTGAGTCTAACAAGTCAAAGTCAGAGGAGAAATCAGTAAATTGGCTCCAAGGAGCTGTCTTCCTGTGCCTTCAGTCTGACCCCTTTCCCTTCACAGGCCTCCCCTTTCTGCCCTCAGCTGAGGGCATGCTTGCATAGTGGGTTGAAGACCTGAGGTTCCCAGGAGAGGAACACCAGCAGGCTCTGCAATCGGGAAGAGAAGAGAGGCTGGAAAAGGGAGCTGGGCAAACGGAAACTCTTGAAGTTGGAAGCCTCTGACCTCTAGGTCTTCTGATTACATGAGTCATCTTACCTCCTCCCATACATGGAAGCGCTTATCAGCAGTCACTCTATAAACACATAAAATCTGATTCAAATATTTTAGAAAAGTAACACTGCAAAAATGAGTAATTCATAAAATGTTAGGACTGAATCATCTTTATGAGATTATGTAGTCTATCCCCTCCTCTCTCATCTTACATTAAGAGGACACAGATGCTTAGTTTACTGGTTTGCCTAAGGTTAAAGTTGGCTGTGGCTAGAATTAACGTCTCCAGAAATGGAAAGACAGTGTCCTCTCTACTACATGTCCACCGTCTACCACATGCTGGGCCCAGGGCAAAGCATGAGGCATGCACGTTGCACAGGGCTAAGGGTCCCCCAGTGTAACCTATGAGCACCACTCAAATGCAACATTCTTACTAAGATTATTAGCAAGCAAATCTTTCAAGTGACCTTTAGTATAGTATATTTTCTTCCCATCTCAAACTGACTTAAAATTCACCCAAATTTTCTATTCACTGTATCACACTTGCCTAATATAGCTGGTTTTCTAAGGTTTCTACCTTTTACTTCATGCTGTGCTAATCTAATCTTGTCCTGACAAACAAGGGAACGGTCTTCATCTGAAAGACTTGTACACCAACTGCAGCTGGCCTGTGGGCAACCGGCTCATTCCTCACCCTGGCAGGGAGCCCCCTGTAAGTGTTGGGAATTGATCAGCATTAACCTGAATCTGAAGGCTACCAGGACAGCCCTGGACAAGGCTAAGACAAATGTAGCAGCAATGCAGGTATCCCTGTGAGCCATGAGTTAATCAGGAGCCCAGCTATGGAAAGGGATGTGGGGAGAAGATGCTTCAACAACAGAGATGCACATTGACTATCATCTCTTCTTAGGGGTGCTTGATGACCACCCAGGAACTGTTCCTAACTTCAGATGGCAGCAAACAGAAAAGGAAGAAATTTACACACTTAGCTACTCTTGGAAACTGAAGACACTGAGTGAAGCCTTCTAAGGGAACCCTTGCGGGTGGAGAGTGTGGCACTGCACAGGTCAAACCCAGGCAACAGAAACAAAATGCCTAAAAAATCCACATGGATGGAAACAGCTCTGTCTCCCCAAACTGTTAAAGGATAAATTCCTCAATATCACATGATTAATATAAACACTGAATATTTTTTTCCCTATTCATCTGCCAGCTTCAGTTTATACCTTCCAGTGCATCACATTCACTTTATATTAGAACTTGAATAAGAATAAAATATTCAGTCAAGCTAGGCATGGTAGTGCAATTTGTGCTCCTAGCACTCTGGGAAACGAGGCGTGAGGATTTCAAGTTTAAGCCCAGCCTGGGCAACTTTGTGACTCAGTGAAACCCTATCTGAAAAAATAAAAAGGGCTGGAGATGTAGCTCCGTACTGAGACCTGGGTTCTTTCTCCAGTAACACCAGAAAAAAACCTCTCACCCTTCTAATTCCATTAGCTGCACATGAATGGCTTAATCACTTCCAGCACCCACAAAAGAAGGTCACATCACCCCTACATATGACTAAGTCTGTGCGCTACTGTGGAAGTCCGAAAAAGCCAGTCCACTGTCTGCACACATAAGCTTATGATTATCAGGCTGGTCAACCCATAACTGCAGCACATGAGCTCATGCAAATGGAGGACTTTTTCCACCTGAAGTGCATTTCCCACCCCTAACATTCATCTGTTTAAAGTATACAATTCAGTGATGTTTCAGTGCATTTACTGAGTTGTGCAACCATCTCCACTACTGAACTTTAGAGCATTTTCATCGCCCAAACAGAAATCTTGTACCATTATCTGGTTATGCTGTTTCCTATGCAGACATTTCTCAACTGGAACACACCAAAAAAAAATTTATATAGGAGTTAGACAATGTAAAAAGACATGAAAGTTGTTTTTAAATAATACTATCTTTTTTTTTCCTTGAGGCAAGTGCTCACTGGACAATTCAGGCTGGCCTTGTCCTCACTTATATAGCTCAGGCTGGCCTCAAACTCACAACAATCCTGCCTCAGCCTTCAGAGTACTCAGATTCCAGGTGTGTGCCACCACACCTGGCCCAGTATTATGTATAAAAGCTAATTTCCTGAAGATTTTT
>NW_004524623.1:13288053-13290215 GCF_000260255.1 Octodon degus
TATTTCATCCTTAATATCTAAAATGTCTGTCTAAATCTCCCATCCCTACTCTCATGGCTATGGTCTAATTTGGTGTCCCTCTTGTCTGAATTACCACAGGCATCTTCATTGTTCTGTCCACCATTAGGCTTGCTCCACACTAACCTCAACTCCACTATGCAGCTAACAAGTCTTTAATACAAATCTCACATTGCTCCCATTGAAAACAGCGCCATCATCGTGAAGACAAATTCTTTTAAAAATTCCTCAATGTGCTTTCTACAGTTTTTATGATCTGTGCTTGTCTTAGCCCTTCCTCAAGGCTTTCCATATCCTCAGCCCTCAGTACTGAATCATGCAGCATTCCCAGCTAGGAACCAGATAACCTTCCATGTGTTGTCCCACTGGCCACAGACACCTCTGTGGGTCCTGCCTTGCTACCCCACCGAGAGCTCTTAGCTACCCTTCAGATCTGAACTTGTCTCCCCTTCCTCTGGAAAAGTCTTTGGCTCTGTGATGGTGGAAGCTACATCCTGTTCACAATGAGCCCTCAGGCCTACACAGCGGGTCCTGGCACGGAGTGAGGTGAAGGACCACTTCCTAAGTGAGTGACCCTGTACATGGCGAGCTGCTTTCTGTTTCTGTGGTGCTGGTGACTAACCCAGGGCCTGGAGTGTGTCTGGCTAATGCTCCACCCCAATCCCTGTACATCAGCTGGCCCAAAGAACACAGGAGTGCTCTTTGTGTGAAGATTGTTTATCTTGTTTGTACAAAACGTGGAATAATGGTTCTGTACTACTACATGAGTCACTTATTAAGAATTTAAACTTGCCTGGCAAGTACTGGGACCCAAGTTCAATCCCTGGTACTGCAAAAAAAAAAAAAAAGAATTTAAGAGGGCTGGCAAGATAAACCAGCAGACTAAAGTGCCTACTTAGGCAAGCTTAGACAAGCACAGGGACCATGGTTCAATACCTGGCACCACACGCTGCACCCACCTCATTCCCAGGGCGGGCTGAGCCAGCCAGAGTCCAGGTACAGTGGTTTACACCTGTAATCTCATCCCTGGGGAGGTTGAAAACAAGAGGATCACCACAAATCCGAGCTATGTAGTGAGACCCTGTGACAACCAAATACATTTAAAAAAATTAAGATTTGGCATTATAATTATACTGAGGTTACAGATGTAAATTATTGTAGCAATATTTGCTTTTCTCATAGTATGATATATAAATATCTAAGAAATAACCAAAGAAATTATTATGATTTTGTGGTACCTGCACAACCATTCTAGATACCTCAATTCTGCAGACATACCTGTATGGTGGGTAAATGTCACTGCCATAAGTAGACAGTAAATTGTACTTACATGAAAGAACACAGTAAGTCAGATCTTTGTAGGATGAGTCTTGATGTGTAATTCAGGCTGTCCTTAAACTTATTATGTAGCCCAGGCTGGACTTGAACTCACAGAGATTCTTCAGCCTCAGTCTCCTCAGTGCTGGGATTACAAGGGTACACTACCACACCTGGATTTTTTTTTTTTTGTGTGTGTGTGTGTGTGTGTGTGTGTGGAACAGGGGATTGAACTCAGGCCCTTGCGCTTGCCAGGGAAGCACTTACTCTACTGAGCTATCTCCCTGACCCTATAGTATATTTTTCAATGATGTAAGTATACGCATTAAAATCACTCAGAAAAATGTGTGTGAAGACGAGGTGGGTACACAATTTCTTGTGTAGTTTTCATGAATTTGCTATTTTGATGACAGTGACTACAATGTCATTTATTAATATTAATTTCTGGTAATTATATGCAATGTTCTGTTAGTATACTGCATGCTTAAAACAAGTTAAGCCCGAACCATAAAGAATTTTTGGCCTGGTATTTATTTCATCTATTTATTACATTTGATCTATAATTTTGAATGATCTCAGACACCTGTCTACTCTTTTTTTTCCCCTGTATTTTAGGGAAGAGTCTACAGGGTGTTCAGGGTTTCTACTAGATTGGACTCATAGTGATCCGCCTGTTTACAGCCTCCCAAGAGCTGGGATTACAGGCTCAAGCCACCACGCCCAGTCTCAATTGCCTTCTCAGTGTGCCCCAGGGGCAGGGCCTGCGCAGCATGTCCAGGGATCAAACTCCTGGACCCTGCGGCTGCTTGCAGGCACTTTAATTCCCT
>NW_004524623.1:13301579-13311632 GCF_000260255.1 Octodon degus
GGGGGCGGGGCTGGCTGGCATGTGGTGCTGGGGGATTGAACCGCGGTCCCTGTGCTTTGCTAAGCTTGTTCTAAGTAGGTGCTTTCGACCACTGAGCCATCTCACCAGCCCTCCTGAAGATATTTTGTGTTGAGGATTTTAATAATGAAATAAATCATAATGTCCTTATACACATTCTTTTTAAATGTATTTAGGACAGGGTCTACAGGGTCTCAATACATAGATCGGACTCATAGTGATTCTCCGGTTTTCAGCCTCCCAAGCACTGAGATTACAGGCCCACACCACCATGGGAGGCCGGGGATTGAACCCTGGCTGCTGCCTTATACACATTTTAACCTTGTTTCCAAAGTATGGGATAACAATTTTGCATTATTATAGTTTCTAGACACAAAGAATTAAAACACTTGCCAACTCACAGATAACATAAAAGCAGATAACTGAGCTGAAATAAATTTAGTCAGCAAGCAAGAAAATAAAATATATTTTGAGCAATGTGTATAATTTAAAAGTCTGGGACCCATATTTTTTAAAAAGAAAAAAAAATTAATGGTATATTTAATCCAGCACATCCAAAAATGTATTTCAACCATGTAAATAAAAGGCAAAAATAAAAAAAAAATGTGAACATTTTAGTAAGATATCAAGTCTCTACAATCTACTATTTTATGCCCATAGCACATCTTTTTTTTTCCTTTTATTTTAGGGAGGGGTCTACAGGGTGTTCAGGGTCTCACTACTAGATTGGACTTGTAGTGATCTACCTGTTTACAGCCTCCCAAGAGCTGGGATTATAGGAGCATGCCACCAAACCCAGTCTCAATCACCCTCTCAGCATGCCCCAGGGGAGGGGCCAGCACAGCAGGCCTGGGGATCGAACCCCCAGCCCCTGCGCCTGCTTGCAGGTGCTTTAATCCGCTGAGCTATTTGGCCGGCCTGCACATATCATTTTGGACAAGGTATTTTCAAATGCTCAAAAGTCACAAGGGGCTAAGTAGAGCCTGTATTTACAGCCTTAGATCACTGAAATGTTTTCTCTTCTACTTCATCACAAAGAAAAGCCTGGATACATAGGTGTCAAGATAAATCATACTAATTGAATAAAATAAGTATTAAAAACAAGGAAGGTTACATTAGTTCTATGTACAGTAAACTCAGAGATAAAACTATAGAATTCTGTATTTCTGTAGACACGAAAATGTTATTCACTTTAGTACTAAAAATTCAGTGTTTTTGTAGACTGAACTGCATAGGGTTGAATAAAGCGTTAATCAGAAAATCAAGGGTTATTTTTGTTAAATTTTAAAAATTGCATTTTTATCACACTATTCTAGACAAGATGCCTCTATGAAACAAAAAATAGAAAATACGTGAAGTTTCTTATGAGGCTTCTGTAACCTGTCCTTCCTGTCAGTGAAGCCACTCACTGACCTGGGGCTTCCTCCTGCTGGCCTAGCCAACCCCCCAGCTCCCCTAGGGACGCGTGGCTGCTGACTTCCTTTCTCCCTGTGTTAGCACAGGCACCATCAGCTCTTGTCCAGGCTGTTCTCGGAGACTCCAACCTGGACAAGAGCTTCTGTCCAGGAGACAGCCAGCCTTTGTCCTGCCGCCAACACAGTGTTATATTGGTCTGATCATTGTAATTCTTTAGATAACCCCTCACAATGACTCTATGACTACATAAAAATTCAAATGCTTTAGCTCCCCATATACATCTTATTTGGTTTCTGATTACCTCTGATTACAGTAGATTCTTAAGTACTGTATTTTATTACCTTCTGTACTTTCTGTCGCATTTCCACTCCTTTTTGGCTTTAAAAGATTTTTCCTTTATTTACAGTATCCTTCCCTCACTCCTCAGCTACTTAGCAAGGATTACTTATCTGCTCCTGTCTTATATTCTCAGTGAAATTTTCTGCCTTTAAGTTAGACACAGCCCTATAAGCTCCTATTTATAAAGCCTGTATCACATGGTGGTGTACCGTAAGTTAAGTTCAAAGTCAAAATATCTTTGGAAATTTCTTAGGAAAATATAGCCACATTGGCAAATGAAACTTGATACACTCTGCACTCCTAAATCCATGCCCCTTCCTCTGGAAGTTGGGCAGATCCTGATTTAGGGGAGTAGAGGTACATTACTGGGGCCTGAACCCAAGACCTTCACAGTGAGCTACAGCCCAGCTCCTTATTTTGAGGCAGTTTTGTTCAATTGCACAGGATGGACTCAAACTTACGGTCTTCCTGTGTTACAAGAATTATAAGAATGAGCTACCATACCTGGCTCCAGATCCCTAATTTGTACATAAAGGAAGTATCAAAGAGGTTGTTACTTGTAAAACTAGTAAGACAGCCAACATTATTCTTAGTATGTTCCATAATCATCAACATGGCCCAAGTTAAATATTCTGCTATTACCACATATGACTTAAAAAAGGAAGGAAAAGGGGGGGGGGACTTTTAAAATCAGGACGAGATTGAAATCATCAAATTAGTCCTTTTAGCCCCAAATGAAATGAAAATTAAAAACAAAACTGTTACTATGCTTGCAATTTGTTTGCAACCAGAATCCTGAAATGAATTCTGTGGGAAGAATAATCTTCCCATAATTGTGGGAAGATTCATGACCTAAGATACTGCTGTAGTGGACAAACGGAAGGCAAGTACAGCTCTTCCTCCCCTCCCCTAGCCTCCAGCCCGTACACAACAACAAATGAGAAACACAGCAAGGGCCCAACTTGCCACATAGTCCTGGGAGCTGGGTCGCCGCTTTCCAGTGGGACACAGCCTATGGGTGTTGTCCACTCTAGCAGGATCCTGTGAAGCTCATATGCGGTATGAGTAGGATGTTTAAAGTCTTCCTGAGGCTCCTCTGTTAGGCTCCCCATGCATCAGTCATCTCCCCTGGGCAAGAGCTCCCCTCAAGCGGGGCCCCTCCTTGTGGTGGGCTGTAAACTCTGCAACCCCTGCCCCAACTGTCATGGACTCATCTGGGGCTGCTCCTGGGTGTCCAGAACACATGCCAGCCTGGACTCTGGAAGAAGGAAGGCTCCTTGGCCTGGGCTGGCTCACCTACTTATTTAATTTAATTAATTTATTTATTTGTGTATGTGTGTGTGTGGCCAGCTCAACCCACCAAGGGGCAGGGCTGGCTGGCATGTGGTGCTGGGGGATTGAACCGCGGTCCCTGTGCTTTGCTAAGCTTGTTCTAAGTAGGTGCTTTAGACCACTGAGCCATCTCACCAGCCCTGGCTCACCTACTTATGCTTGCATTCACCTTCGTGATCACCTTGCTTTGTTTGGGGGATATACTCTGCATCCATTCCTCTTTAAAAATCACTGTTTCTGTTACCAGAGAAGTTGCTTCTGCCCCAGTGTCTCCCTTTGGTAGAAGTGCCAGCTTTCCTGAGCTCTGCTGCCTTTTCTTTCACTTGGATCCTTGAAGTCTTTGCTCTCCGGTCTTGATTTGTCAAAGCCCATGGTGTTCTCTTCTGTCTCCTCAGGATACTCTGCCATATTGTAGGGGGAAATGACTGGGAAGAGCAGGGGGGAGAAAGAGGATGAGGATGACTTGGACTGGTCTCATGCTCTCCAGTGCTTCTGCTTTTCGATCCTTCAGGAGTTTTCTCCTGGATTGTGTTTCAAATCCACTGAATCTCTTGATTTACTGCATGTAAGACATTTCTCAACTGAACTTAAGGATTAAACAATGAAGATGAGAGAAATGAGAAAAGACAGGAAAAAAGGGGGAAAGCATGCACGTATGTATACAAGATGGCTGAGATGACTGTACTAATTATTTTTTTGTTTGTATTTAGCGCAGGGTCTACAGAGTCTCACTACACAGATTGGACTCATAGTGATTCTCCTGTTTTCAACTTCCCAAGCACTGAGATTACAGGCATGCGCCACCACAGCACGCAGGAGATGAAAACCTGGTCCCTGCATCTACCTAAGCAGGATTATACTAATAATTTCCATCAGTTTTTTGAAAACAGCAGTTAATGTATAGAATTTTCACCTTGATTAACTCTATGCTGATATCTGCGATCTAAACAACACCACTGAGGATAGCAATGTGTAGTACAAAAACCATGCTTGAATACCGCTCATCTTGGTCTTCTAAGTGCGTACCATTTCTAAAGTCTTATCTATTATTATTATTATTATTATTATTATTATTATTATTATTATTGGCTGGCTCAGTCTGCCCTGAGGGCGGGGCTGATGTGGCATATGGTGTCAGAGATTGAACCAAGGTCTCCTGCAACTACCTAAGCAGGCACTTCAGACCACTGAGCTGTCTCGCTGGCCCTCAATTATTATTATTCTCTCGTTAAAATATTAAAAAAGAAAAAACAGGAAAAGAATTAAGGTTTCTTGAAAGCAAGCAGTAATATTCAATTTGTCTAATCTTGCATAACTATATCTGTTAATCTGAGCAACAGACTTGACGAGAAAAATAGATAACAACAATTGTTAACTAGTTACTGTTTTGAAAATCCAATGTATTGCTGTATGTTACCATTTCTTTGTTTCAGTTTTTGTTTTTACTCTTCAAAATAAAATAAAAGTCTCTCCTTGTTTCTTATCACCCTCAATATCAAGGCAGAGATCAGCAGAATCATCTTTGCATTACACCTCGGCCTTGTGCCCAGGTTCTGGGGAATTCTGCCTTTCATCACGAGCCAAACCATGTTTTCTGAATGACCTAGGGGAAATGCCATTCTTTGCACTTCTCTGTGTTTACCCGCCTCCTGCTCTGCTTCTCAGGTACTCAGTAAAGTATGCATGCAATGTCACTCCAGAGGACTCAGAGAGATGCTCCTTAACACGGTGAACAACGGTCGCTATGTGCTGGGCAAGCAACGCTAATGGGCTGAGACTGAGCCAAGTGTACATGCTCAAATGGAGCAGAACTCCTGCTCCTTTGTGTTGCTAGGGACTGGATCCTGACGCAGCTTGAGTTCCTGGGCCAGTGAGTGACTGGGCTGTGTGAGGTCCTGGTGAATGAGTCCAACCACACACGGACCCGGGCAGGCCTGGCCAATAATAGGAAATGAACTTTCCAAGGAAAAGGCCCTGGGAGGTCCACCCGGGGGAGGAGGCGCGAAGCTCTCATAAAGGGCCACTCAGAAGTTATTCTCAGGCAGAACCCTGGTGCCTCCTTTTGCTCCTTGGGTCCCTCCTCACTCTTCCCTTTTGGGTCTCATAGCAAAAACTCCTCCAGCAATGCCAACTCCTTGGCTTACCCTCCCAACATAAACCAGGTCCTGTGTGGACCTCACTTCCCTTCTCCCTGGTTTAGCTTGCACAAGCTATGGTTTCAGACACAAACTGGGCTCATCATTAAGCTTAGGTCCTTTGTTTCCCTTAGGCTTGTCCTTATCTTGATCATGTATCTCTTCTTTGTGCAAGTCTGCAGCTTTTCTCAGTCATCAGGGGCTGGGGAGATGGCTCAGTGGAACAAACGCTTCCCGGGCAAGCGCAAGGGCTTGAGTTCAATCCCCGGTTCGGGCGCAGGGGGGAGCCTTGCAGTCATCATGGAGCTTATATCTTTTGGGTGGCTCTCTGCCCCTAAAGGGCTTATCAGTATTAGTCTCAAGAACAAATGAATCCAATTTCACTTGTGCATCTGTGTCAGAGAAGGTTCCTTTCTCCTCTTTATCAGTTATGTCTGCTTCTCCTTCTCGTCTATCCCATCTGTCTTCTGCTCTCCTAGATACCTCTCCATATAGACTGTTCCTCCTGAAGCAGCACTCTCCTTCTCCTGAGATAGCCACAGCAGAGCCAATGGGTGGTGACTCTTACTCATAGGGCTCTCCTGGACAGACTCAAGGAGCCCAAGGCATGGCCTCACTGACCCTGGCATGTCCCACACTGGTATGCAGCACCATCTGTAGAGTGAAACCTTTCTGGGATGTGGTGGGAAGAGGAGGCCTATGTTTTGGTTCAGGGCAAGGAGAGGGTGACTGTCACCTCACCACCACAGACTGAAGAGGACTCTGGTCTTTGCTCCCAGGGCTCAGGTCAGAAACTGTGAGGCCTGTGATACAGAAGCAGTGCTGCAGGTGGTAGCATCAGGCAATGGCTCTGGGCTCTGATGCTTTGGTATCTTGAGAGGGGTCTCCAGGGAATGCCTGTTCCTTGGTCCCATCTCCGTAAAGTACCCTGGCAGTTTAAGGTGGCCAGAGATCTTCAAAGAGGACTTTTTCTCTTTTGCAGATTTACACTCAAAAGAGTCAAGTTAGCTGTGGGTGGGGGAAGAATGAGAATGAGAAGCACTTGGATCTGTCAGACGATGACACCAGAGTTTCTAAAGCAGCTCCTGAACCCTGGTGAAGATCTTCTCTGCAGCACCCTGATGAGACCTATTCGCTTGCCAACAGCTGCTGGAGTGGAGGTTTCCAAAACATCCACAGTTACGCTGGCCCAGTGGGTAGCAAAGCAGCCTCTATACCCATGGAAGTATAGGGCCTCCTGTAGCTTGCTACAACCTCGGAAATACCAATCTGATAACTCACTAAGGTAACATCTTTCTCTGTCAGGAGCTGGAGAGTACAATCTGGAATGAGACCCAGAACTCAGCCTGCACTTCTCTGACAGACTGGATGCAGGATCATGACTCCAAAAATGAAGAGCGAGATCCAGAATTGGATTTGTTTGTTTCTGACACATTTGAAGAGAGGTTCATTTTCAATTGCACATTTGCAGGTTAATGGTGTTGACTTACTCAGTTTTAATGTTGCCCTCACACTCCTGGGTTCAAGAGGCCCTCCTACTTTAGCTTTCAAGTAACTTGTCAGAACAACAATCAGCTTGCACTGGCCCCGACACTGCCTCTGGAGAATACTGGCAGTGCCACTGCCCCTCCACTCTACAGTCAAGATGTAATTCTGGACCCACTGCCATGACAGCAGCTACAACCTCAAAATGGCACAACTGACTCAAACCTCACCCCCACCTGACAGCCAGAGTGATTGACTGGCTTTTTAAGGATTCAGATTTCTCTTTCTTTTAAAACAAGTAATTAATGAATGGCTTATATAAGTAAGACATTCTACTGAGTGCTGTGAAAGACATGAGGCAGTAAAGATCCCAAATTCAGCCTTCTGTAGTACTCCCTCATAGAATTAGTTCAGCCCAACAGAACCATCACCTATGCAGAAGTGTAATGACTCCTGCACTTAGCCAATTCAAAACCATTACAGTGCAATCTAAAGGCAGTCTAATTCATACAGTTTGTACAACTAATGAATAAAGTAGACAATAGGGATTTCTCCAAACATATTTCATTTATTTAATTGGGCTGAGGTTACTTGGCGTTCTGTATGCTTTGGTTACCTGAATGTCAGATTGTTTCCTCATATTTGGGAAGTTTTCTACTATTACTTCTGCCCATATTTTTTTAATGTCATTTGTATTGACTCCTTTCTCACTGATACCTATTAGTCTCACATTGTTCATCTTTGCATCATCTTGCAAGTGATGAATTATTTTTTCCTGCATCCTACTTGTTTTAATCTAAGAGATCTTTTTTTACCTTTTCACTAGCTGCACCAGAGTCTTCAAGATCTGAAACTCTGTCTTCACTTTCACTCAAATGGTTTTGCAAGCATATGATTAAGATTTTAAGTTTCTCTATATCTCTTTGACTCTGCTTCATGTGATCTATTTCTTTCCTGTATTGCTCATTCAAGGAATCTGTCATTTTTCTAATCTCCTCTTTTTTTTTTTATCAATGTCTTCTTTAGAAGCAGTTATTAATTCTTTTACTGTAGTGTTTTGTTCAGATTGGGTTTCCTCCTTATGTTTCTGTAGTTGATTCTTTACTTCAGATGCTATGAGTTCAGAGAATCCTTTATTTCAGAAAATAATTCCACTCTGAGTTCCTCTATGACTTTCTGCTGTTGCTTATTTACTACTGACACTATTAATTCGTATATCTGAGCTGAACTAGTAGAAAAGAATTGCACTCTGAGTTCCCCTGTACCTTTCTGCTCTTATTTACTTTCGATGCTGTTCATACATTTGAGCTGAGCTAGGGTCCTCTGCACTTGTCCTGGGTGGGCAATGGGTTTCCTCCATATGTTTCTGCATTTGATTCTCTATTGCAGATGCTATTAATTCAGGGATTTCTTCTTTCATTTCCAATCTGAGTTCCTCTATACCTTTCTGCAGTTGTTTCTTTATTTCAGAAGCCATTGATTCATTGATTTCAGCTGTGTGATTCCCAATGTGTTCTGTGTTAGTGTCCTCTGCACTTGTCATGGGTGGGCTTGGGGTCTGAGATTGCATTTTGCTCCTTCTCGTTGTCATTTTGTGTAGCACTGTCTTCTGACCTTCGTTGTAGAGCTTTAGTGCAGTTATAACCTTGGCACCTACTGAAGTTCAGGTGCAGATCTACAAAGTTTGGATTTATCCAGCTGTGCCTGGCTTGGGTCTGGCTGCTGTGCTCAGCTCCTTCCTGCTGCCATCCTTGGGAGTGAACCTGATGTGCCCCTCTGGCAAGATGTTCTGCTCCTGAACTAGCTGGGTGGTTCTGACCCCTACTCTCTCTGTAGGGATTGAAGCTGCAGGGTTTCACCCCAGGCCTGTATGCCAGGCCTGAGCTGAGTCTGAAGGGGACAAGGTGGAATAGGGGAGAGAGGAAGCTCTTCCACACACTCACCAGGCCTGGGCTAGGGCTGGATCTGGGGGTCCCCAGAACGCGGCAGAAATTCTCACTGGGCGGGCTGGAGGGGGAGGGGCTGCTGTGCAATGGTGGGAGGTTCCCAAGGGGGTGGAAGAGGGTCTCACCCACACTGCGCCTGGGCTCCGACCAGCAGGTCTCACTGGCGCAGGGTAGCTGCTATTTTATTTATTTAAAGAGCCTTCACAATACTAATTCTTCATTCTGCAAATTCAGCAATTTAAATTTTTCCCATTGAGTACCTGATGCCTGCCAAGCATTTAATAAGGAGATAAGTACTGGAGATAACAGTAGTGAATAAAATAGTCTCTGTGTCTTAGGGAAATTAACAATTATGTAATGTGAATGTGCACCTTAAAATCTGTCTCCCCAGTTCAACACAAGGCAAATACAGAGCAAGCAAATGTACCCAGGAGTCACACTGGCATCTGTAGGGTCTGACAGCCTAGACATATTACTGTGCTACACTGACATTACAGTTAACTGAAATTTTACAGTGAAATATACCACACAGGGCATATGCCTCCATCCTCAAAGATTGACATTCCATGAGAAAGATAAGTGAATATAAAAGCAATTAAACAAGTGAAATAAATGTCATAAAAGTAGCATCTACAGTGTACTTACAGAGCACAGCAGAAGTGTATCAGTCTGTTATATACAGAAGCAATTCTAACGAATTTCCCTTTAAATAGTGACATGGACTGAACAGTTTCTCCCCTGTGAAACTTTTTTTCTTTTCTTTTTGCAGTACTGGAAATTAAACCCAGGACCTTCACACTGAGCTACATCTTGTCTTTTTTTTTTCTTCTTCTTCTTCATTTTTAAGCAGGGTCTCCATACTCATAAGTGAAATAAATCAGACTCCCACATGTAAACATTGTATTGTCTCCCTGATGAGAGAAACTCAAAGAATAAATAAGGTCTTAAAATGTACAACATATACTGTGAAATAGGAAGGAACTGTTGAAAAGGGAAAAGAAACTAGGTTAGGGGAAAAAGGGAAAGGAAGGAAGAGAAAGGGGAAAAATATAAGCTATACTACTGATACCTCTTAGGTTCTAAAAAGGAAGATTTGTGCTAATACCCAATGGAGAATTTTTTATACCCCATATCTTGTATTCTGAGTAACTACTTTAAAGATCACAATATGCAGCAGTTAACCCCTGTTATTCTATGATTATTTTGTCATTAAAATTGTTTTACATTTTTCCCTATAAAATTAAAAAACATAATAAATGAAAATGAGATAAGGAATAAAATATCACAGCACTGTCCTGCTACAATGCTGTATATGATTAGATTTCTAAACTTTTGAGTAAAAATATGTAATTGTTTATTCCTATTTTTTATTTATTTTTTTT
>NW_004524623.1:13313745-13314844 GCF_000260255.1 Octodon degus
CACTTAAACAACTGAGCTAATGGGCGGGCCCCCTGGGAGCCAAAATTCATAGGTGTTTCACTGCTCCAGAAGTTTTATGTAAGAAAGTCAACAAAAATTAGTCAGCAGATCCTTACTGGTAGGACAAGCACTGGTCCCAAAACAGGTGAGTGAAAGAAACACAGATTTGTGATTTAGTATGTTTAAAATATGCACGCTATTTTTTACAGTTTGACTTCTTATGAACTAATAAGAACTATAGCAGAAAAATAGACTTCAATGGTAATAGTCTGAGAAAAGCCAAACAAGAATACCAGTAGGGATACCAGGCTGCAGCTGTGTGATGGGGGATTAAAGATGAGAATGCAAGTCTGAAAAAGTAAAAGCTGAAGGGGGCTATGGCCCATGTCAATAAAATCACAAACAGCCTAACAAAGTGGACCTGGATTTATTTCCCAAGCCCCAAAATGCACTTGCACAACATCATCCCCACTAGAAAATGTGCTCCACGAAAAGCAGGGACGCATGTCTTTGCCCACTGATCTGCCCTTCTCCTTACTGGGCCTACAAGGGCTGGGGCAAGTCCTCAGTAATTATTTACTTCAGGTGAATGAATCCACTGGACAAATGGGGCACAACGTGGTGACATTTAGAAAAGGAGTCCTTGAAATGTGAGTGTGTTGACATAAGAGAGGATAATGTGACTTGATATGCTAGAAGACAAACCCAAGAGACCTAGTTTTCCATCTTCCTCTTTTGCTCCTTTTCCCTGAGAGGCATACTTTCTAGTGTTCCTGATTCTCAGCATTTTTCAGGCTTTTCCCCTAGTCTCTTGAGCCCTTCCCTTCCATTTTCTTCATATATTAAAATCTCTGTCTAAAAAAACCCCAACTCTGTCTCAGGAGAAGATATAACAGCCAATAAGGGCATGAAAAGAGGCTCAACATCAGTCATCAAAGAAACGCAAATCAAAACACATGAGTTTATCACTTCCATACCCATCATCCAAGCTAAAGTAAAAAGAGACAGATGCTAACACATATTGGCTGAGATGTAGAGGAACAGGAACCCTCACACACTGCTGGTGAGAATGTACAATGGTACAGCTGCATTGGAACAG
>NW_004524623.1:13317019-13318765 GCF_000260255.1 Octodon degus
TGTATTCAAAGTGGTTAGGATAGATATATAGTTACATTCTCTTAATGAACAGAGTGATTTGTTCTAATGGTGTTTGTAAAAAGGATATCATGTCGGCATCTTGTACAGCAATTAACCACTAGGAAGAATGTATGCAATGTGTGAATTATTGAAACTGTCCTACCAATTTGATTTGAAACTGTCCACTGCTATTTGTTTCTCAATAAAATTATGGAAAAAAAAGAACAAATTCAAATGTGACTATCAAAAACAAATTACTAAAAACCAAACAAACCAAGATGTTGTTACAGTGTTACAGTAGCTGTGATGGAACCCCAGCTTTCTAAAGACCTACTCTCCTTTGTACTCTCTTCTCAGTGTTCAATTCAGAGTGTTATATCATGTAATTGTCTTAGTAATTTTTTTCTTTGCTGAGACAAAATACCTATACCCAAAGTTAAATGAAGAAAGGTTTAATTGGCTCAGTTTGTAGAGGCTCCCAGGCAGCGTGGCACAACAGAAGAGAACCAGTCCAGAGCAGAGCAGGGCAGTCAGCAGCAGCAGAAGCAGTAGCAAGACTGCCTCTCCCTTTACCTACCCACACTACTACCCTTTTGGGTGGTGTCACCCACACCCAGAGTGGTGGGGGGCCTTAATCCCAGTATTGCATCCTTAATCCCAGCATCCCACACCCTAGAGCCCTGAAAAGCTTTACTGATAACCACATCAGACTTTGTGGGAACAAGCCATAACAGTAGGTACTTAATATTATTTTACTCTTGAAGAGTAACGTTAAGGAGAGAACATGAGTGAAATTAAATATATTGTCCAATTTACCCATTAGAAGATCACAGTTAGGTAAATACCTTTCCAGGATTCACTTCTTCACGTGATAGCAAGGATTGGGAAGCTTTGAGAGCAGAGGTAAACAGATTAGGTGTATTGTTCTACTGACCCAGAAAATGTGAGGTGCTAGGATCATCTTGTCTAACAGTTAATGCCCTGAGGCTGCACATTCTAGTGTCTCTAAGTCCTACCATCTTTGTTTCTTTTTTTTTTTTTTTCTTATAAATTGTTTTATTTTTCATCCGCCTCATTCCCATTTTGCTGAAAGGTCGGCAGAACAGCTCAAGACCACTTGGTGGTGGCTCCTACCCACTCAGTGGCCTGTGTGGTGGGGGCTGCAGACCAATCTTCTGTGGCCGGCTGAGCACTCCAGTCAATAGGAAACTGATAAATGGGCACAGAGGGCACCTGCATGCCCTCGGACCAGTCTGCAACCTCAGGCTGAGCAGCACTGAACTCTGGAGCTGGTGCAGTCCATTCTCCCTGAAATTCCTCCTTTGTCACAGCCTTTTCAGCAGCAGCCTGCTCTTCTTTTTCAATCTCTTCAGGATCCCGGTGGAAGACTTCCCACGGGTGTTCACGGGAGATGGTGCCACGCATGTGCAGCACGTCCTGGGCCAGCATCCACATCAGACCCACAGAGTGAGATCCTATATTGTTGCATGGGATGGCAATGTCCACATAGCGCAGAGGAGAATCTGTGTTGCACAGAGCAATGGTTGGCAGACTGACGTAAGATGCCTCCGTTAGGGGCTGGTGGTCAGCTATGGGGTGGGTAACCACCAGAAGATGTGGCTGTCGGAAGGCTGCCTGGATCTGGTTAGTAAAGGTTCCAGGAGTGAAGCGGCCAGTGATAGGAGTAGCTCCAGTGGCAGCAGCAAGCTTCAGCACAGCCCGCTGGCCGGTGCTCCTGGAGGATAT
>NW_004524623.1:13319810-13322067 GCF_000260255.1 Octodon degus
GTCCTAAAATACTATAAGGTGGATGAAAATGGCAAAATTAGTCGTCTTCGTCGAGAGTGCCCCTCAGATGAATGTGGTGCAGGAGTTTTTATGGCCAGCCACTTTGACAGACATTATTGTGGCAAGTGTTGTCTGACTTACTGCTTCAACAAACCAGAAGACAAGTAATTATGAGTTAATAAAAAACTTCAGCTAACAAAAAAAAACAAAAAAAAAAAAAAAAAAAAAACTAACTAAATGCAATGTTAAGGAGGGGATGGACATACAGATGAACGGTACAGCACTTTCCCAGCAAGTACAAAGCCCTGGGTTTGATCCCTAGCACTGCAACCAAATCAATCAACCAATCAATAAACAAACAGTATCCTGAACTGGTCAAGAAGGAAAAAGATAGATGAAAAAATATAGTGAAATCAAAATAAAGTCTACAATTTATAATCCCAATATTATTTTTTTTGTTTTGATAAAAATTCCAGTTATAAGAAATGCTGGTATTTGCAGAAACTAGTTGAAGGATATACTGTAAACTGTCTCGAATTCTTCTGCAAATCTAAATTACTTTAAAATTGTGTTTTTTAGGCCAACTCTGCTGTAAAGTAAATAGATATACCCACCTGAAGAAATAGTGGGGATGGGGAGATAGCTCAGTAGTCTAAGCCCCTGCCTGGCAAGAGCAAGGACCCAGGTTCAATCCCTGGTACTGCATGCCATGCCAGCCCCAGAATCCTGGGTGCGCAGTGGCCCCAAAACCGGGTGTGGTGGCACATGCCTATATTCCCAGCAAAAGGAGAAAGGAGGATCACGATGAGAGCTCCATAGTGAGACCCAGTGCCAAAAAAATAAAAGTTTAAAAAACAAAGAAATCATTTTCTTTGTTTGGCAGTACTGGGGATAGAATCAGGGACTTTCCACTGAGCTACACCCCCAGCCATTTTCTGAGACAGTGTCTCCCTAAATCTCTACAGTGCCTAGACTAGACCTGACCTTGGGATCTCCCAGCCCCAGCATCCTAGGTTTCTGGACCAGCCAGCTGAAATACTTGCACCTTTATCCGCTCAACAAATTATTTTGTACCCGTTACTAACATTTTGGTTCTAGGAATTTTGGCCTCATGGTATTTTGTAACCCAATGAAGAGAACAGTAGTTATAATCAACGTGTCAGCAGTGGAGATACTGAGATGAGCTAGAGTTGGATGTATTCTGCAGACTAATGCTGTCACCACTGTCACTGAACCTGTCCAAGAAGAGAAAGAAAGAAATAAAGAACGACTCCGAGGCTTCTGACAGGTGGGTTCACTGTCAACTGAGAAGAGTATGGCTGCTTTTTAGAAGAAATAAGATAAAACCAGTTTTGGACATAATTTTGAGGTGCCAAAGCAAAAGGGAGATGTTTAGAAGGCAATTGGATATTTAAATCTGGATTTCAGGAGAAAGATCTGGGTTAGAGATATAAATTGAAGACCTGTCAGTTAGTTGCTGATATTAGATCACAACAGTCATAATGCGGAATGAGATGATAACAACCATAACATCACAAGATGTCTGACACTAGAACAGAAAATGAGAGAAAAAATTTAAATTCCAGTCATCTTAAAATTACACAGACCTAGCATTTCATTAAGTAAATTACATCCAATGAAAGAAGATAAGCGCTTGACTGGCAAATGCAAGGATCTGAGTTCAATCCTAGGTTCTGCCAAAAAAAAAAAAAAAGAAAGAAAGAAAAGAAAGAAGACCAGACTATGGAAAAGTCTTACAAGATCTTCTGGTTCCCTTCAATTTATAAATATTTGTGTCTTGTCAAATGCCTAGCTAAGAATCCCTGAAGGGGCCTAAAGCATTCTATGACAGCATTACCAACCTGGGTGTGGTACAACAGACCCGGAGCTCAATCCATAATGCCGCCAACAAAAGTAAAACAAAACAACCACAAAAAAATTCCTAGTCCCACAAAAAGAAATCAACAACCACCACTGAAGAAAACACTCTTGGAAGCTGGGTGCAGAGGAACATGCCTCTGCTTGAGAGGACAAGACAGGAGGAACGCAGCTTTGGACCCAGCATGAGCAACTTAGTATGAAAATAAAAAGTGTGTTAAAAAAAAAAAAAGTGTTAAAATAAAAAGTAAAATGGCAAATAAATACATGAAAAAATGTTCAACATCACTGGTCATTCAAGAGATGCAAATTAAAACAACACTGAGACTCCATCTCACCCCAGAAAGAATGGCTATCATTAAGAAGTCAACCAAGGGAC
>NW_004524623.1:13322272-13325139 GCF_000260255.1 Octodon degus
GAGAGAGAGAGAGAGAGAGAGAGAGAGAGAGAGAGAGAGAGAAAGAAAAATGTCAACCAAAACAAATGCTGGAGAGGCTGTGGGGAAAAAGGAATCCTTTCTCACTGTGATAGAAGGGCACATTGGTACAACCACTATGGAAATCAGTGTGGTGATTCCTTCAACAGCTAGGATTGGAGGTCCCATTTGAGCCAGCTATTCCCTACCTAGATATTTTTCCAAAAGAACTGAAATCATCATATCACCGCAATATATATGCACCCATGCTTATAGCAGATCAATCTGTCATAGCTAAACCTTGGAAACAACTCAAATACCCATCAACTGAGGAATGGTTAAAAAAAAAAAAGATGTGGTATTTTTACACAATGCAGATTACTCAGCTATAAAAAAGATAAATTTGAAGCTTTTGTAGATAAATGGATGCAACTAGAAACTGTATTGAAACTGAAATAAATCAGACCCGCATGTGCAAACATCATATTGTCTTCCTAGTGTGAAAACATTTAAAAAAAAAAAAAATCTATTGAAAGGTACAATAGATACTGTGAAAGGGAAAGAATTTGTTCAAAGGGAAGGAAAAACTGGGATAAGGAAAACAACCAAAAGAAAGACAGGAAAGAGATATATTTTTATATATATACGCAGGATAACTTAGATAAGTGTACTGCCAATTTCTGGTCTTTTGCAGTCAAATGCTTTACCCCTGAGCTATGCCCTCATCGATTTCTGGTCCTTTGAAAGCAATTAATGCTTAAAATTTTTTTCCTTTTTATTCTTTTGTCTTTTTAATTTCCTAAAACTTTTTGTGTTATTGTTTTGGGCTTTTAATACTAATTTTGCATGTTTATATCTGGTAACCTTAAACAAGTAATTTGAAGATAGCATCATGCAACACAGCAATCATTGTTGAATTCCTATTACTTTGTTTAGTGAAATTTTCTTGTTTCTAATGCTTTTTTTTTTTTTCTTCCTATCTTGTATTCTTTTTTTAAAAAAAAAATGGCTGGGGAATGTAGTTCAGCAGTAGAGCACTGTCCAGTGTATGCAAGACCCTATATTCAATCTCAACAAAATAAAACAAACCTTTAAAAATGTCTAACACGAATCATGTCAATTTTCATTAAGAACTTCCTATATTTTTAAAAGTCAGAATGATAAATAGATACACTGACATTTGCCATACTGATAGCCACTGCCTAGAACTCTGCACCCTCAAGACACTCATGTGTCACAACTGCCTCCTTCTCTACCCTGTGAGTACTTGCAGATGGAGAACCTAGAAACTTCACTGCCCTAGTACAACACAGCACTGCACTTCAATTTTCATGAAATTGAATATAATGGGGCATACTAACTACTAGTAATATATTCAAAGATAAGCAACATTTACAAAGTTATACATGGAAATATTTCAGTATATTTGTGAGGGGCCGGGGAGATGGCTCAGCAGAATAAGCGCTTCCCTGGTAAGCACAAGGGCCTGAGTTCAATCCTCAGTTCTGCCAAAAAAAAAAGTGTATTTGTGAAAAGCTTGAAATTATGTACAGTATTTTGTATCAATTTTCTAGAACACTGAAAAATGTATCATATTATCAAAGGCAATTTTGGGCAACAAAGGCAAGGCAGGGGCATCACAATCCCTGCTGTGAAATTATATTACAAAGCTACAGTAACAAAACCAGCATGGACCTAGCAAAAATAACAGATGCACAAATCAGTGGAACAGATTAGAAGATGCAGATACAACTACAAACACACACAGCCACCTTATCTTTGACAAAGGGACTAAACACATTCACTGGAGGAAAGATAGCTTCTTTAATGAATGATATTGGAAAAATTGGCTTTCTATATGCCAAAGATTAAAAAGTAGATCCATGTGTCTCACCATGCACTAAACTAAAAATCAAAATGGATCAAGGACCTAATATCAAAACAGAAACACTAAATCTTCTGGCAGAGAGAACAGGTAGATCTCTTGTTGAAAAGATTGGTACAGGCAAAGGCTTTATGAACAAAACCCAAATCACAGAAGAAATATCACAAATAATCAGCAATCTCATCTTATTGAAAAGCTTTTTTGTTTGTTTTTGTTTTTGGTGCCTAGGATAGAACCCTGGGCTTCCAGCCTGCTATGCAAGCATTTTACTACTGAGCCAAATCCCTTGAAAAGCTTTTGTACAGTAATAGAAACCAAAAGGAAGAGACCACCTACTGTTGCCAGCTGTTCTGCAATGGACTAATATTTAGAATATATAAAACACTAAAAAAAAAAACCCTCAGAAAAATCAGACTCCCCAAATTTAAAGACTCAAAAATGGGCATCTGAAATGAACAGATCCTTCTCAAAGAAGCAGAAATGGCAAATAAGTATATGAAAATATCTTCAACATCAGTGGTCATTTGAGAGATGTAAATTAAAACAACACTGAGATTCCATCTCGCCTCAAAAAGAATGGCTATCATCAAGAAACAAATGCTATTGTTATTGGTTGTGGTAAAAAAGAACTTACTAACAAATGCTGTGGGGGAAAAGGAACCCTTTTCCACTGCTGGTGGTGGTATACACTGGTGATACCACTGGAAATGACTGAGGAGATTCTTAAAAAAGAAAAAAAACTAAAAGTAGAGGTTCTATTTGACCCAGCTCTTCTCCTACTTGCTATCTTCCTGAAAGAATTAATAACATCAAACCACAGTGATATATGCATACCCATGTTTACAGTGGCACAGTTTATAATAGCTAAATCTTGGAAACAGCCTGAATGGCCATCAACCAATAAATGATAAAGAAGATGTAGTTTTTTAAATACAATGTGGTACTACTCAGCCATAAAGGACAAACTTAAGACATTTCTAGGTAA
>NW_004524623.1:13325804-13346900 GCF_000260255.1 Octodon degus
AGACATGCACCACTACACCTGGACTCAGTGGTGGGCTCAGCACATCTGGGGAAAGGGGAGCAGGTGGTGCTGGGGCTCAAATCCTGGTCCCTGCATATGAGTAGGCACTTAGTCCACTGAGCTATCTTGCCGGCCCTTAAAGTTTTTTTATGTTCTCAATGAGATCAATTATCCCAAAATAGTTTAAAACTCTCACATTTGAATGGCAAGAGATCTGAAAATCAAAATAAAAACACAAGTTGAATGTCAGGATTTTAAAAAAATGAATTTTAAAAATAGAATATACTTCCACACCCCTTAAAAGTAATTATACTGAAACAAGGAAAACTTGTCAAGTTCATGCCATGTTCAGATATAATGACCATGTTCTATGGAGAACAAGCTCCAAATAATTTTCCTAATAGAGGAAGTATTTTTTTTGGAAAGCTTCAAACTTTAAAGCAACCAAGGACTAGGGCCTCAGCTTTGTCGTTGTTGCAGAAAGTCTAATCAGTTATAGGATCTGCTTCCCAAGGCTGCCAGGGGTGTCAGGACTCTGGGGCTTCTGCTTCCTAGAAGTAAGCATCCACAGAGTTTCCCTGAGCCTCCACACCCTGTGGAGCAAGCAGAAGGACTCGGTGTATGCCAACTTCGTCAGACAACTCCTTCGTCCTCACTGTGCATTCAGCTGATCTCCAGCCCTGGCTTGCTGGGCTCCACAAAGCTGTTGCTCAAGTCACTGGATCCACCACTTGGGAGCAGTCGACCCATTTGTTGCAGGTACCGTGCAAACTCCTCATTTCTGTGAGGAGACCCAAGTATAAAGCTTCAATTTTAAATCACTACAGTGAGGTGAAGTTTTCCTGTTTCTAGCCTGCAGCCAGCACTCCTCTCCTATTTTATTACAAGGATATTAAAGCAGCCTTTAAATTACACTAGGGTTGAGTAAAACTGAGGAAGGCTGGAAATACAGATGAGGAGAGCTAAGTCATTATTTTCAACTTAGTGCCACTTACGCATATTCAAAGAAATTCATGCTTTACTGAACTAAAAGTCCCTAACAAGTGGAAAATTCCACACTGCACCCCATGTAACAGCCAAAATACTGGTGTGCTAAAACACTACATAATGCTACCTTCACGCTATGTTTAAGGTGTACTTGAAACATAAATGGGTTCTCCTCATTCTTCAGCGCTTGCCCTCTGTGGTTCCTTATTACCTTCTGATTCCTAGGATTTGAATTCACCACATATCTTCTGAAGAAGAGAAGCTCTTCGTTGGTGGGCTCAATTTCAGTACAGACGAGCAGGCACTGGAAGACCACGTCAGCAGCTTTGGGCCTGTTTCTGAGGTGGTTGTTGTCAAGGACCAGGAAATTCAGTGATCCTGGCCAGGGTTTTGGCTTCATCACCTTTACCAATCCAGAGCATGCCTCAGATGCCATGAAAGCCATGAATGGAGAGTCCCTGGATGGTCGCCAGATCCATGTAATAGTTGAAGCTGGAGTTTTGTGTTTCCAAGCTACTTAATTTCTTTTTTTCTAGTTTTAATAACCTGGCATTAGTATTTTTTAAACAATTAGTCTCAGCCAAGTACAGTGGCACATGCCTATAATCCCAGCATTGGGAGGCCAAAGTAGGAGGATCTTGAGTCTAAGGCCAGTCTTAGCTATGAAGCAAGACCCTGTCTCCAAATAAATAAATAAGATGAAAAGTAATTCTCCAATTAGAAATTATGTGTATGACCCATATAACAACTAATCTAGGTAAGTTAGCCTTCTTAAACCTTATCTGTCTGCACAACATCAAAATGTTATTTCTCAAACACTTTCTGGTCATTTCCCTAAACCCTTAACAAAACAAAGGCATATATATATATATATACACACACACACACACACACACACACACACACACATATATTCACCCCCTTTTTAAATTTTTTCAAAAATCACTATTTATTTGGTACAGGGTCTCACTATGCAGCTCAGACTCATGATGATCCTCCTGTCTCAGCCTCCCCAGTACTGGAATTATAGGCATGTGCTGCTTCACCTGGTTTCAGTATCCTGCATGGCTAGGAGCTAGCACGGCATGTGGTACCAGGGATCGAACCTGGATGCTTGTGCTTGCCAAGCAGATGCTTAGACCACTGAGCTATCTCCCCTCTTACTATATTCTTCTCTTCGTTTTCTACTCTCATAACACAACTTTAGTGGGACTCAAATTTTTATTTCACAGGATGTAAAATTACTCTGGATTTAAAAGTAACATTATAGCTTTTCTGTGGCTCAGGTATTAGAGAAACTAAGACAAAGAAAAAAAATGATAGATAAATCAGGAATGGATCCTGTTAACTATATAACATTTGATACAGCTGTAAAAACTGAAAATTAAAGTGAGAGTTCATCTGCTAACAGCTTTTTTAAAAATACAATGTGTACCTTCCTTACCTAAATGGACTAAAAATGGGGGGGGGAGGTGGGAGGAGGAGGAGGGGGAAGAGAGGGAGAAGGGAGGAGGGGGGAGGAGGAAGAGGAATTTATTCATACACCTGAAACTGTTCAAGCAGAACCAAGACCACTGACTTTGGAAGCTATTTTTGAAAGATTCAAGCAAAAGAAGATGTAAAAAGAGGAAATACAAGCCAAAATTAACACTAAGAGGAAGACCAAACTAGAGTCACAAATAGATTTAAAAAAAAAAAAAAAATCAAAGACAAGAAGCTAGGTTCCCAATTTTATAATCTGAGGATGGAAGGAAACCATTATCTTGGGGGAAAATTTGAAGTTTTGAGCAAGAGGATTTTTTAAATACACTAAAAAACTGAAGTATGAACACAAACTAAGGAATGATTGAAACAAATGTTGGTGAAGATTAGAAAGACATCTTGATAGTCATAGAGACTCATACTTGGATGATGACAGCTCCATTTCTACTACTGAAGAGTCAGAAGAATTCGATGAGACAGCACATCGTAAACATGATGAATGTGACAGCAAACTGCTAGAGTTGTGTCATAGTAAGTTCTCAATGCCCAAACAAGATAAATGTGTATTTACAACAAGAGAACAATAACAAACCTGCTTTAGTTTCTAGGGCCACAAATACTGGATGGAGGATAGAAAGATCTAGAAAGGAGATAAATGTGAGAATGTCAAAGAAGGTAAACAATAAACAGAAAGTGATTTTTTGGAGACAGGAAAAAATGACTAGAGATGATTAATGTGAAGATACCTACTGATGAAGGTCTTAAACCTAGAACTAAGGAGAAAAATAAAAACCTGAATAAGTTTGTAGAAGAAACTAAGAAAATACAAAAGCATGTCAAATTTTTAAACACTGGGGAAAGCTGAGACATTGCTTCCTGTATGTGTAAGTCCCGCAGCTCTTCATCAGTGCTTATGCTCTCAGCAAGCGCTCAGGTGTCAGTGGAACACTGGAAGAATATGTTAGAGAAGTCACTGTTAACTTTAGTAGATGCTCTGGGGTGCCCTGTTTTAACCCCAACCTTATTCAGTCAACAGGGACTTCTACTGTCAAATGTTTAATAATTTCTCTGTCTGGAATATAGCGTAGCAGCACAGGGCTCTTGGTTTGATACCTAGCATAAAATAACTTCCCAACATACCTGGAAAAGTTTCACCATTTCAACTACGGTTTTCTTTATTGCCACTGTGTAGCTGACTACTGTTAAGTATACACTGCATTTACACTTGTGTGTGTTTTTGTCTTAACGTGAGGACTAAAACATGTACAAAAAATAAATCTTTTGCAACCCAGAAGTTAAAAATAAAAGCAACATTCTATAAACCTCACATCTAAAAGACAACAGAATAGTGAAAAATGTTTATTGATAGTACACATCACACACCTTTTAAAAGTAATTTTGTCCTGGGCTGGTGAGATGGCTCAGTGGTCTAAAGCACCTACTTAGAACAAGCTAAGCTAAGCAAAGCACAGGGACCGCGGTTCAATCCCCCAGCACCACATGCCAGCCAGCCCCGCCCCCTGGTGGACTGAGCTGGCCACACACACACACAAGATAAATAAATAAGAAAACAAATAAAATTAAAAAAAAAAATAAAAAAAAATAAAAAAAAATAAATAAATAAAAGTAATTTTGTCCTATAAAATGTTAATATTGGGCCAGGGAGATAGCTCAGTAGAATAAGCACCTGCTTGGCAAGCTCAAGGTCCTGACTTCAATCCCCAGTACTACAAAAATGAAAACAAAAACAAAACACAATAAAATGTTAATATTTGGGGCCGGGGAGATAGCTTAGTGGCATAAGTGCTTGCCTGGCAAGTGCAAGGTCCTGAGTTTGATCCCCAGTACTGAGGGGAAAAAAAAAGTTAATATTTGAAACATTCAACAACCAAAATCTATTTTGAGTTTACAATCTGAAAAGTCAATTTCCAAAAATATGACCCATTCAAGTTTAGTGGGCACAGACACATTCACCTACCTAACAGCAGCAAATGCCGAGATCAGCAGCAGAGGAACAACAGCCCTGAGCTCCTCTCCCAGTGTGCAGTGCTGGCAGGGCTCCTCCAGGGAGCATGCTCGGGCTGCAGCCACCTAGCTTCCAGGCCCAGCTTGTGCCAAGGATCCTGGGCCTTCTGCAACCCTGGCAAGCTCACATTTACTTTTTTCTGTTTTTAAATGCAGATTTAAAACACCCACATGGGGCTGGGGAGATGGCTTAAGTGGAATAAGCGCTTCCCTGGCAAGTGCAAGGGCCTGAGTTCAATCCCAGGTTCTGCCAAAAATTTTTTTAAAAAATAAAATAAAACCCACATAAGGACAGAGAATAAGGGAAAAGTATGTACCCATTACACAGCTTTAACAGTTACAGTATTTTACTATTTTTGTATCTATTCTCCTTTTTCAGGAAGGGAGTGGACACAAGCTTATTTAAAAACAAGTAAATAAGGAAGTGACCAGATAAACATAGCTGTAATCCCAGCACTCTGGGTGGCTGAGGAAAGGATCACAAGCTTGAGCCCAGCCAAGACAACTTAGCCTCAAAATATTTAAGATAGGATTGGAGATGTAGCTCAGTGCAAATGCTCTCCTAATTCAATCCTTAGTACTGAAAAAGTAAAATAGAATAAGATTCTGGCTAGCAAACTAAGACATTAACAACTAGCATCTATCAAATTAGAATCAGGCTTTCAGAGCTACAAGGAAACATATTGCATCCTCATGTCCCTGCTCTTAAAGCTGGTGTCCCCCACCTTGTGGGAAGGTTGCAGACTCTCAGGCTTGCCCCACCTCTGAACAACCTGCAGTGTGCCAGGCTCTGAGGTGCTCACTCAAGGTGGGGAACCTTCACCAGCTGAGAACCCTGAGGCCGGAGGAGGTAAGTTACTCTTCCAGGAGTCTCGGAGCCCAGAGCCGTGTCTATGGGGCCAGGTGTTTTTCTCACATGACACACAACCTCCTAGAAAACCTGACTATCACAGGACGTCTTGGACTTTCATATCCTTCTGGAAACCAGTTCCATTAACAAGTGAATTAATTTCCCACATAATAGTTCTAATTTCTCTAACTCTGCCATTTCATCAAATACTTTTGACATATGCTATAGCTAAATCTATAATCAATCTTCTTCCTTGAAAAGAACAGACCTTTTCAAAAATCGTGACAGCCAGCCGTGGTTTACAATGCTTATTCTAACCTATGCAAATAAAAGTATTTTTATCTCAGCACTTGGGAGGCTTGAGGCAGAAGGATCCTTGTGAGTTTGAGATCAGCCTGACTACAAAGGGAGCTCAAGGCCAACCTGAACTGCGTAGTGAGACCATGTCTCAAAAAGACAAAAACAAAACCAAAACCCTAAACAATCGTGACTGCAAGGGATCAGTTTAATTATCTAATTGATAAGCAGTTTTTCAAAGGTTAGTACTATCGTCTCCTCACACAAAATATATTACTGGGTAAAGTGAAGTGTTCAGCCTTCTAGCACAGAATCAATAAACCCACTACTAAAAGGGAAACTCACCGTCTAGTTGTGACTTCACTAAGAATTCAGAAATAAGAGAAGTAATGTACATCTGTTCCCATCAACAACCATCAAGTCTTCAGGTTATTCTTAAAAAGCCCTACCTTTCCCTCCTTAATTCTAAGAAATGGAAACACCATTTTTAACAAACAATTATGAATAAAAACCAAGACCAAAACTGGGTTAGGAATATAGAGTGGTAGCACAGGACCTGTCTGGCAAGCTCCAAGTCCTGAGTTCAATTTCTGGTAACACACACACACACACACACACACACACACACACATCACTTGAAAGGCAAATACTATTCTAATTATGGTATGAGTAGGGTCTTTGTGGGGGAAGGGTTGGTGCTGGATGGTACCCTCTAAATCTCTGAAAACTTACAGGGCTCCAAAGTTCAATATAAAGATTTTACTAAAATTCCTAGGCTCCAAATAACTACCTCCACGCCTAGTCTTTTAGTCTGTGACACTCAGTTATCGTGAACTGATTTACAATGCTTATTCTTTTTTTAAATTTTTTTTTATTTATGTGTGTGTGGCCAGCTCAGCCCACCAGGGGGCGGGGCTGACTGGCATGTGGTGCTGGGGTACTGAACCGTGGTCCCTGTGCTCTGCTAAACTTGTTCTAAGTAGGTGCTTTAGACCACTGAGCCATCTCACCAGCCCTACAATGCTTATTCTGACCTATGCAAATAAAAGTATTTTTATTCATGCATCTCTTAATTATTACTCCATGAACAAAACAAGAAAATACCCACAGTGATAGGTAAAGCACACTTTGTATACTGTGAGTCAGCTCCCCTCTGCATCCCTTTTATAAAGGATCACTTAATTACAGAAGCAGAACCCAAACAACCATCGATCTCAGGCCTAATTGTGCATCCATTTAGCAATCAGAAGTTTATTTTAGTATTTGAAATGCTGTGGTTTTCTTAAGTAGAAACCTCTTGAACACAACCAGATATTGATCTTTACCAATGAATGCAACTAACATCTTTCCACTCTTAGGAAAAAAGCTATGAAAAATCCTTTTCAATGCCATTCATTCAGCACTATTGAAGAATTATCTTTATTGCAAAAAGAAAATACAGTTGTACTGTCAAAGACAGGTTCTGGGCCAGGCATGGTGGCACTCACCTATGATCCCAGCACTCAGGAGGCTGAGACAAGAGGACTGCCATGACTCAAGCCCACCTTTGGCTATACAGTGAGTTCAAGGCTAACCTAGACTACCCACTCTGTCCCTGCCCCCCCCCAAAAGACACACACCCCAAAATCCAGAATTTTCTGACAACCAACATGACACTACAAGTGGAAAATTCTACACTGGACCATATGTGACAGCCAAAACACTACATAACCGTGTGCTAAAACACTACATAATGCTACCGTCAGGCAATGTTTAAGGTGTACTTGAAACATTAATGAACTTTACATTAGGTTTGGGTCCTGTCTCCAATCTATTTCACTATGTGTATACAAAGTCTCTAAAATATGAAATGCTTCCGGTTCCAAGCATTTTGATAAGGGTTATCCAGTTCAATATCTTATTTCAATGGCAAATGTGTTTTAACGTATTTGCAACAGAAGTTATAACCCCAATGAAAAAAATCAAATGTAAGTTTTTTATCATCTTAGTTCTGACACATAATCCTTATTAGAGGATAGGTTAATGAAATTAATGTCTTCAATCTATATTAGTTGAAGCCTTCGTTGTGTTAGAGGGAATAACTGATGGTAAATCTAGCCACTCTCCAAGTTATTTTTCCTCAACAAATCAAATTCAAAGACAACACTAAGAACCGTGAATACAGGCTGGAAGAAGAGAAGACATTCTTAGGGCTGGCCAGATAGCTCAGTGGACTAAAGCACCTGCTTAGGTAGATGCAGGGACAAGGGTTTCATCCCCAACATGCTGTGCAGGCCCCACCCTCTCATCGTGCTGAGCTGGTGATTGAGACTGAGTGTGGTGGCTCATGCCTATAATCCCAGCACTTGGGAGGCTGAAAAGAGGAGACTGTAGTGAGCCCTAGTATAAGAACTTAAAAGAGGAAATACATATAGAAAGTTACAACACAAATAAAAGGAAAGCGAGAACTTGAGGACTGGACAATGAGTAGGCAAGAAGAAAAGCTGGGAAACATGACAGGGGCAAAGCCATACATCTGTACACATGAGATGAGGGGGGCAGTGATCCTGGGGTACATCAGCAGGTTTTTGAGACTACCACTCTGTGTAGTGAGACCCTGTACTAAATACATTATTAAAAAGGGGGGCCTGGGGAGATGACTCAGTAGAACAAGCACTTGTCTGGCAAGCTCAAGGGCCTGAGTTCAATCCCTGGTAAAAAAAAAAAAAAAAAAAAAATTGAAAAAGACGTGGTACTTTTATGTAATGGAGCATTACTCAGCTATAAAGAATGATAAACTCAAAGCCTTCATAATTAAGTATATGCCACTTGAAGATATTCTTATAAGTGAAATAAACCAGACCCACATCTGTAAATATCATATTGTCTCCCTAGTATAAGAACTTAAAAGAGGAAATAAATATAGAAAGTTACAACACAAATAAAAGGAAAGCGAAAACTTGAGGATTGGACAATGAGTAGGCAAGGAGAAAAGCTGGGAAACATGACAGGGGCAAAGCCATACATCTGTATGCATGAGATGAGTGGGGCAGTGATCCTGGGGTATATCAGCAGGTTTTTGAGACTAGCAGTTGGCTAGGGAGACTCTCACTCTGACTAACTGTATATGCTGGTGCCCATGAGCCAGGCAGCTGCACTGAGGATGGCGATGGGTAATAGAGGGGTCACCCTTGGAGTGCTTGCCATCCTGGTCATCTAAATATGTACTTCTTTTCATGACATACCATTTTTGCCATAATGTCTCTCAAGTAAAGGCTTTTTTTTTTTTTTTTTTTGCGGAACCAGGGATTGAACTCAGGCCCTTGCGCTTGCCAGGGAAGCGCTTACTCCACTGAGCCATCTTCCCAGCCCCTAAGGCATTTTTTTTTTTAAGGGTAATAAACTGGAAAAAAAAAAGACACTCTTCCAAGATATTCTGTAATTCAGAATCAGCTCCATTCATCCAAATGAAAACATCAACAAGGATTTTCCACCTGTTCAACCATGTTCTTTTTATCCTTCATTATGACTACTTTTTTTTTGGGGGGGGGAGCATGACTACTTCTTGACCACATAAAATAGCTAAAATAAATATGGTGTGATGATATTTGGCAAGGAATACAAATAAGAAAAAACTACTGTGCTAGTATTGCACAGTAAAGTGACTACAGGCAATAATAATATACTATACACTTCAAAAAGGCAGAAGAGATTTTTACTGTAAAGAAGTGATAAATGTTTGAGCTGATCTCAAAATTACACCATATCTAGCTCATATGGTAATCCACTAATATGCATAATTTTTGTTTTTTATCAATTAAAAAACAAATCTGGCTGAGCATGGTAGCATATACCTGTAGGCCTAGCACTCTGTGAGGCTGAAACAAGAGGATCATATGCTGAAGCCCAACCTGGACTAGGTAGCAAGACCTTGTCTCAAAAGCCTGGGCTCAATGTATAGCACTGGAAAAACATGTAAGTTTAATTTACATTTTAAATTGTAAGTATTTATTTAGCAATATATATTATATAAGTTTCATGAATTAAGAACCTCAATATACTAGGGAATAAACTCAAGCCATTAACCTCTTCTACCTTAAGTTTATTACCAAATTAATTTTAATATGAGAGGAAATGGGAAAAAAAAGTGCTCTGAGTGTTGCTGCTAGCTGTATTTTAAGACTGGCTTTATTCTCCATGTCTCTAAAAATGCTCAAGGTTGAGGCTGTAGCATGTCTGTAGGGCCTTTGCCTGGCATGCATGCATGAGGCCCTAGGTTCAATTCCCAGCTCCACAAACAAAAACAAGATTAGTAACTTCCCTATAATGTGCTGCAGTTAGAATGTGCTTACTGATACAGTCTTAGTGGTACTGCACCCATGTACTACAACACTGTTGGCTGTGTGTTCTCCCTTCTCTACCCACATTTTCTCCCTTGGTGGTCTTATCTTGACTCAAGATTTAAATCCCTGAATACTTTGTAATTCCAGCTTAGTCTGGTAACTTCAGGCTCCTACATCTAACTCCTCCCTGAATAGGATACTTAACAGGCATCTCAAATTAAAGATACCCAACAATTGCTTCCTGATCTGTGCCACCCATCCTCCAGACCTCTGAGTCCACCATCTTGCCCACTTCTGTGGATGGCAACTCCATTTTCCAACCTCAAGCCCAAGGCCTTTGGAATTGTTCTTAATTCTTCTCTTCTTACACCCCACTACTTGGAAACTGAATCCTATTGTTCCGGCTTTCCAAGTATATCCAGAAATGACCTTCCAACACCACCTGGTCAGGGCCACCCAAGTGCTCTCACCTTACTCACTGCAAGCTATAGCAGAGCAGCCAGCTTCTGTGTGTGTGTGTGTGTGTGTGTGTGTGCGCGTGCGTTATTTATTTATTTATTTATTTATTTGTTTATTCCCCCAGTACCGGGGATGGAACTCAGGACCTTGCACTTCCCAGGCAAATGCTTATTCTACTGAGCTATCTCCCTGGCCCTACTCGTGTATATTATAAAACTGTAAGACTAATTCTCCTCAAACTAAGTCAGAGATCAAACCCTGCAACAAGTCATCTCTCTTAGAGTCAAACCGAAACGTCTTTTCCTTCTCCATCTGGCTTCTTATGACCCTTCTGACCTTTCCTTTTACTATTCTTCCCTCCTGTTCACTTCTGCTGCCTCCTTAGAGCTTGAGCTCACCCTGAGGATTTTGGAGTATCTTCCCAAATCTCTACTTGTAAATACCCTTACTTGTATTTTTGTTCAAAGACCACCTCTCACTGACAACCACCAGGATTGTCTTATTTAATATTGCAAATCAGTCCTTTCACAAGAGTGAGACAGACAGATGCAGAGAGACACATAGAGTAAGCTCCCTGCTCTCTTTAAGAACTCATCCCCCAGCAGAGGCTGTGGGAGAAAGTACTAGAATCTGAGGAAATATTTTCATGAGAAATGGAGTGAGAGATTAGCTGTAACTTTTTTTCAAGATGCCAGTTGTATTTTGGGACTTGAAAACAGAATATGTAAGCAATGAAAAAAGAGTTCAGCCATCAAACAGGATCTATATTCAGAGGCCCTGAGTCACTGATACACAGCTGTTGCACACAAAGGAGACTTGAGGGGGAATGCCCACAATTTAAAGCACAGCAAAGCACATTCTTGCCCATATGCAAGAGAGAGACAATAAGGTTATATCCCATCTCCGGCATACACAAAACGATCAAGTAATAATTTCTGTTCCACATGCCTGTAACAATTTGTCTCTGAGAAAAGAGGCTGACTTAGAACTTATTAGCTTTAAAAACTAACAAAATACATCATTTTGAAACTTAAACTAACCAAAATCTAGCCACCTGAATTTAGTTTCCGTTTTCAAAGAGGATGTACAAAACTCCAATTTGTTTAGCAAAATAAAGTGACAAAAAGAAACCCTGCCATTTTAAGAGAGAATGAAAAATCATTAATTTATTCAAACACGTACTGAGCACCTCCTTGTCCAGTCTGCAACAAGTGCCAGCACGGCCTCAAGAGTGTTATCACTAAACTGCGCATGAAGTACACATATTGTTTCCATCACAAAATTCCTGCCTTGTGAGCCAGGTGCCCAGGCACATGTGGGGAAGCTGGGGCAGGAGGATCATGAGTCTGAGCCCAGCCCAGACAACTGAAATGAATTAGCCAAGCACTGTCTCAACAATGAAATTTTTACAGAGGCCCTGGGTTTTACCCCCGGTACAACCACCACTCCCCAAAAGTATTATAACTACAGTCAAAATAAGGTGCAAATATCAAGCACATGAGCATTTTTTCCTTTTTAATGTATTTATCAATTAAATTAACAATGGCTGCATATTCTGGAACTGGAACTCTCCCATAGGGTTAGGGCCAGGGCCAGCTGCATCATTCAACATGTGCAGGAAGCATCTGTCATGTGCGCAGCACTGTACAATACCAGCTGCAAAAGAATTCTGTGAGCAGTAGGCTACTTTTACTGAGTCTTCCAATGTCCCTGAGACCCTAGACATTATCTTATCACCAACCCAGTGACCTTCTGAATTAAATATATCCCAGTTTTGAAGATGACAAAGACTTCAAAAATTTAGGGCACATCCAGACATAGCAGCACAAGTCTAAAATGCCAAGTATTCTATAGGCCAAGGAAGGGACAGAGTTCAAGACCAGCCTGGACAGTGGCATGAGACCTGGTTTAAAAAAAAAAAATTTTAGAACACATAACTACCAAACAGCAAAGCTAGAATTTGATCTTAAGCACTATAATCTCCAGGACAAATACAAATATATTGAGCTAAATTGTTTCCTTTAAGTAGCTCCAAGTTTAAGAAGGAAAAAAAATTAAATTAATACATCCAGTGAGCTGGGAATGTAGCTCAGTGGTTGAAGCACTTGCTTAGCATGCTCAAGGCTCTGGATTCAATCCCTAGCACTGCAAGAAACTAACTGGACAGCTCCTCATGTCATTTAAAGTGAAAATAAGATCTGGCCAACCCTGCCTCCTATAGCCCAGCAGTTCACCTGACAAATGGAAATGGTACATTACCCACAGGTAAAAAGCCAGTGTAAATGTATACCACAGTACCACAATTTTATACTGTAAAATTAATCCCTGGAGTGGTAGCTCTATATGATTTGTGTCATCAGAACAGTTTTGCAAGAAAAAGAAAATGAATAAAAATAACAGCTAATGAGAGCAACTAATGGCCCATTTTCAGTTTCTCCCTTTCTACTTTAGAAAAGCTGTTCAGTGATAACTTTAATTATATTAGTGACAAGAATTCTAACTCTGTCCAACTCATTTCTTCTAACACATGTGGACAAAATCAAGTGACTTGCAAACCAGTACGTATTTTGTAACTGTTTATTTAACTGAACTATGTATGTTTTAAATACAATATTTATACACAAATAAGGTTTTGTTTTTGTTGTTTTATAAATTCTAGATACTTGCTATACAGGGCTTCATGACACCTGCAGCCACTAGGTAATCCTTCTTGCACAATGGCTCGCCAAACCTCAAAAGACATGTGGACAGCATACAAGGCCTCCAAATCCTTTGTATAAAAAGAAGCAAAAGGAGGGCCAGTGAGATAGCTCAGGGGACCAAGTGCCTGCTTAGGTGAGCACAGAGACTGGGGTTCCATCCCTGGCACCACATCCTGCACTGGCCCTGCCCTGGGCATGCTGAGCTAGTCAATGAGACTGGGTGTGGTGGTGCATGCCTGTAATTCCAGTGCTGGGGTGGCTGAAAACAGGAAGATCACTACAATTCTGAGCTGCGTAGTAAAACCCTATACCAAATACATAAAAATAAATAAATAAGTAAAAACAAGAGGAAGCAAATGGCCCTACTGACTGTCAGATGGGTTTCTGAGAAGCACTGACCCCAATATAAAGTCGCACTACTTCATCTCTCAAGGCCAGAAAAGACAAAGGAGTCAAAGGTAAAAGATTACACGAGAACAACTGTCATATAAATTTGTGGTCCAGCCTTAATTTCTAAACACTACCTTTACAACATCAGCCTACAAAACTGAAAAGGTGGGCTCTACTACTCCCTTGAAAATGTAATTTGTCATTTAACTATGTGAAAATCAACAGTGTAAATGCAATCAGCTAACTCCTTTGGGGGAGCTTGGGGAGGGGACAATATCTGAAGGTGCCCTTCTCAGGTAAAGCAGGAAGCTAAGGTAAGAAAATCTTACTTAGCTTTAAAGACAAAGTGGCAGCTTCTTCTTAAAACAGCAGCTGGAGTAACAAGGTGAATCTCAAGTTACTACAGTATTCAATAGAAAAAGTAATATAGGGTTTGAAGAGTTCATAATAGAAACTTTCAGTTTTTTTGAATGTTACATAATAAACTCTTCTCAGTTATCTGAAACAAGAGAACTCTTTTGGAAAAAAAAAAAAAAAAGGATTACTTATGATCTCTATTTCTATTCCAAATGACTTTAAGAGATTTCTTAGAGCCTGGCTTGGTGGTGCACATTTATAATCTCAGGAGTCTGAGGCAATAGGGAAAAGATCTCTTAAAAATTAATATGAAACAGGGCCATAGAGAGCTCAGTGGCCTAAGTGCCAGCCTAAACAAGCTCAAGGATCCAGGTTCAATTCCTGGTACCAATGCTGCGCTGAGCCAGCCACTGAGATCAGGCGTGGTGGCAGACGCCTGTAATCCCAGTGCAGGGGAGGCTCAAACAAGGGGATAACTACGAATCTGAGCTGCATAGTGAGACCCATTTTTATGTACCAAATACATAAAATAAAAAAATTAATATAAAACAAATATTGTTTTTAATATAAATTTTAAGTTTGCTTTTAATTCTATGTTCTCTAATCAAAAATAAAGTTTCTTTAATGAAAATGAAGGGTGCTATTTAATAATTTAATCACTTTAATCATGAAGATTCATAATTCAGATATTTAAAGTGTATGAGTACACACCTGACAGCATAATAATTATGAGGATTACTCCAGCCACTGTCTGTTTTCAAAAGGTACATTATTTAATTTGCTCCACAGCTTATTTTGCAAGAAAATTTGCATGTCTATAACTTTTTTCTTCATTGTCTATTCCATTGAGTACAACCTCACCAACATGGAAATAAACAAGAGCAACTCCCACAACTTCCCCCTGACCATGGGAAGATGCAACTCTAAGGACCCCATGGAAACAAGGCAAGGTCTGTTGGAGCCCATGAATATTTCACAAGAATAATGAACGCATATGTCAGATGGGTTCACTTGCAGCTGCCTAACAACACTTCTGACCAAAGCCAAATGCATTCTTACATAATTTATCAAGCACTTTTCAGTTCCTTGCAGAACTACCACCCTTCTATTTTCATTCTTGTTTTTCCTTTTCCTCTTCTTTTAAAGAGCAATGCCATCATCACTCCTCATTCAAGCACAGCCCTTATAACAGAAAAGAACACCTGTGTGCCCTGAACGGCTGAGTCTGACCTGAGTCTGACATAAGAGAATCCAGGTGTTACTACTTAAGCACAAACGGACAAAGGAAGAACAGTTTAACCCTAACTATTCTGTTTCGACACAGGAATTTAAAATAAAAAATAAACGCCAAGGATTGGCAACAATACAAAGCAGCTGTGTTTAGTAATTTGAGGAAAAGTACCTCCTTCCCAGAGTACCACTGCCCTGTCTATTCCTCCAGCCTTCTTCCAATATTCCACTTACATCCCAGGTATAAAAGCAACTGAGAGGGTGCAAATTCTCAGGGGTGATTAACAATAACAAGTAACATCTGAGCATTTATTATATGCCAGGGCTGTTAAGTACAAACATTTGACAAGCACTTAATCCTAACTTCAAGAAGGCGGCAGGGTATTGTTATTATTAGGTAAAAATAATTCAGAAGGGCCGGCCAGACAGCTCAGCCAACTAAAGTATCTGCTTAGGCAGGCTCAGTGACAAGGGTTGGATCCCGGGTGTGCCAGGCTGGCTCCATCCCTGGGGCACGCTGAGATGGCGATTGAGACTGGGCATGGTGGTGCAGATCTGTAATCCCAGAACTTGGGAAGCTGAAAATATGAGTCCAATCTGTGTAATAAGACCCTACAGATCCTGTACTAAAATACTATATATATATTTTTTTTTCTTCAACACTTTCTAAAAAAAAAATTCAGAAATTCATCCAACAAAGTCCGACTTCAGAGCAGACACAAACTCTGTCACACTGCAATTCTAAAGATAGTAAGTAGATCTGTATTATTTCTAATATAGACTGCTTCAAAATCCTGCACACTTCTATAGAATTGCTATATTCTCATTTATAGCAATTGCTGATGCTTATGAAGTCCCAAATTTGATGTTTAAAGCCTTCCACGTTGCCAAAATCAGTATGGTAGCCCACATCCAATGATCCCCCAAAGACTGCTGCTTCCTGGCACTGGGAAGTCCTTGCTCACAATGTACCTGCACTTGTCTCAGTGGCAACGGTGTAAGACAGAAGTACTTTGGTAGCTACTTCTGAGATAAAGCTGTACCAGCTTTGGCTTCCGTGAGGGTGATCCTGAACATCACCTGCTCTGCAGAAGCCAGGAACTATGTTACCAGGGCACACAAGCAACCCCATGGAGAGACCGAGCAGTGAGGAAAACATCTACCAACAACCACTACATGAAGAAGGCTGGAGCAGATTTTCCAGCCACAGCCAGCTCTAGAGATGATATCATCCCTCCAAAAGCCTGACCACGGCCTCCTGAGAGGCTCTGAAAAGCGCCCCACCAAGCTAGTGCCTGACCCTAAGAAGCTGTAAGACAAATGCTTGGTTTTGATGTTTAAAGTATAAATGCCCTTTCATCAAGATTAAAGAGGAAGCACTCAGGAGTTTGGGCCGGGTCATGAGGCCTGCTTGGGCAACAGAACTGAGTTCAAGGTCAACCTGAGCAACACAGTAAGACGCTGTCTCAGTGAATGAAAATGCACACGAGGCTCTCCTTCTCATAAGAACGGTGAAGCCCATGAAGAGCACTCCTCAGGGAAAAGGACCTCATACTAGAATCAGACCCAGAGGAATCCCTAGTCTATACTCCCACTAGCAATGCAAACTGCAGCAATCAGCTCAATATCTGACTGTAACTTCCAACTGAACATGAAGAAATACACTTGGCTATAAACAATAAAAATATAATTTAAACACTATCTTCATCATTGTTACTAAATCAAGTAAGATTCTTAAAAAGCAGGCAGACTAAAGCGCCTGCTCAGGAAGGCTCAGTGACCAGGGTTCAATCCCCGACGTGCTGTGCCGGATCTACCTCCGGGGGCGTGCTGAGACTGCATTTGAGACTGGGCATGGTGGCGTGCCTATAATCTGAGTGCTTAGGAGGCTGAAAACAGAAGGATCACTACGAGTCTGATCTGTGTAGTGAGACCTGTACTAAAACATTAAAAAAAAGAAAAGCAATAATATTGGTAAAAGAACTATATCAAATGTCATAATGAACAGAAACACCTCTGGAAGCAGAAACACGAATGTGGTAACTAAGCTGTCTTCAGGAAAAAATTAAGTGGTGGGGAGAGGGATGGATGCATGTTCTTCTTTGAAGTATATTTCCTAACAAAGTTCTTATCTCCCAGAATGATAACACATGGGCATATTACACATGAGTATTTAAAAATATAATAAATAAAATTAGCTGCTAGCAGAAAAAAAAATCACACTCCCAGTTCCAGGAACATCTTAAATCCCATCAAAGTGCTGGAGGTTGATCTAATCAGTTATGGTGATAATGAGAAGGCGGCTAGTATTTATTAATCAATTACATCTTTCTAAATTCCACAGCAGGTTTTACACCTGAATTACCAACCAAGCAGGTATTTCAACATCAGATTCTTTTTTTTTTTTTTTTTTGAGACAACAGTCTGACAATGTAGCTCAGGCTGGCCTTGAACTTACTTTGATTGTCCCGCCTCAGCCTCTGGAGTGCCTGAATTACAAGAGTGTACCACCACACTTAGCCAGATTCTTCCAGGCAGCTAACCAGTATACATTCTTCCAGAACACTCTAGGGGGGAATGGCTAGAACCCAGTGCAAACTTTTGAACTGTTAATAGGTGTATACTATGGAAACTCCAAAATGTGACAGAACAAATGGTTCAATGACTTATGGTTACCAAATAGATGTACTCTAGATGCACTTAGCCTAACACTTTAACCATAAACTGAAACTTTGTTAAAAAAGAAAAAGAAATTACTTACTCAGTAATGCCTAACACATTTTCCTAATTCAAAACTAAATCTCAATCAAAGCTATATTAAGATTTCATCTCACACCGATCAAAATGGCTACCACCAAGAATATAAAACAGTAAAAAATGGTGAGGATGGAGGTATGGGGGAGAAACCCTTTTACACTGCTGGTAGGAATATAAATTAATGCAGCCACTATGATATCAGTATAAAGGCTCCTTAAAAAGCAACTCCTGATACACTATGTCCAAAGGAATTAAACCAGCACACTGTAGGGATACCTGCACATGCATGTTCACTGAGGCACAATCGACAACAGCCAACATGCAGAACCAGTCTGGGTGCCCATCAACAGATGAATAGAAAAGCAAAGGTGACACAAAGACACATGCAGTGTTATCCAACCATAAAAATTTGCTATTTACAGGAAAATGGATGGATCATCATGCTGACACAATAAGCCAGGCTCAGAAAGACAAATGTTACATGTGCTCCCTACGGTGGGTATTGTAAAAAGATGACAAGAAAGTAGAAGGGAGCCTATGAGAGGTAAGAGGAAGGGAAGAGGGGGAGCAAAGAAACGATAAAGGGGAGATGAGTATGATCATGCATATGCTTTCAATCACACCCACAGCCAAATTCCTATTTCCTGGATCCTCTTTGACCTATTCACCACTAATATTCTAACAGAACACTCCCCCCTGGGGCCAGGGATATAGCTCAGTGGCACAAGTGCCTGACTGGCAAGTGCAAGGTGCTCAGTTTAATTCCCATTAAAAAAAAAAAAAAAACCAAAAAACACCCACTCTTTCCAAATCATTTCCCACGCCATGAAATGCTTAAGGCTGGTATTCTACATTCTCCCTGCAAGAATGTAACACATACATCTGGCTCTGGAAGCAAGCAATACTAGAGTTCTAGGTCTAAGAAGAGACCTCTTCTTAAAAGTGTCTCCTCTACAGTCTATTGTGGCTGTTACATATTCCAAAGGTTTTTATTTATTTTATTTTATTTTTTGGTGGAACTGGGGATTGAACTCAGGCCCTTGTGCTTGGCCAGGCAAGCGCTTATTCTACTGAGCCATCTCCCCTGCCCCTCCAAAGGTTTTTAAAAGAATGGATGCCAGTTATAGTACTTAGCAACATGTAAAACACATAATTCAACTTGTCCTAAAAAATAATTAAAAAGAAAAGGTATGCAAATATCTCTCTAGACACAAATTAAACAGGGTTTTTAATATTTTTTTGCCTTTTTAGTTTTACTCAAAACTACTAAAAATCATACTCATTTTTTTTCTTTTTTCTTGTCTTTCCTTCCTTCTTCTTCTCCTTCTTTCTCCTTCTCCTTCTCCTTCTCCTTCTTCTTTTTTTTTTTTTGCAGAACCAGGGATTGAACTCAGGCCCTTGCACTCTACTGAGCTATCTCTCCAGCCCCATATACTCATTTTCAATAAACTGATAAGTTAAAAGAATATAAGAGGCACTTATCTGTCCTTAGATAAGTTCTTCCAATTACTATGACAGGTATCTTGCCTTTGGTGTCCTCAGTTTTTTTTTTTTTTATTTGCTTCATACATTTGAAATTCAGGGCAAGTGTGATTTAGGAGAAAGTCCTCCACAGAAGAGGGCACAAGTCTGAACTTTACAGCACAACAATGCCCGGGAATTTAAAAAGCACCAACGGCCTACTCAGAGCAAGACAATAAGAAGATTCTGCCTGTCCTGTCCTGTCCTGTCCTGTCCTGTCCTGTCCTGTCCTGTGAAAGAGAAACTGCACACCTTCTCCACATCCTAATGCTGGGGCAGCACTGATGTGAAATATTTACACAGCCCTCAACAGGGCACAGGAAAGGGTGAGGGGCAAGGGGCAAATCAGCCTCCATAATATTACTCTCCCTCAGCAGTCTCCAGGGAGACAAATCTTCCCATCAGAGGCTCCCTACAGCACCTAAATCTAAGCCCACTCTGCTATGGGACAATAAATAAATCACATTCACAGTAAGATGAAGATCATGACTGTGTCACTGAGTTGCCTCTTCCACACTGGCCTCTCCCTCTGCTTGCCCATTTTGCTCTCAATAGTTGTTTTTCCCTTTTATGTTACAGAAAAAAAGTAGATCATTTTAGTGTTAATCTCCTGAGATTCAAAAGCTACTTTTCCCACTCCATTTTAAATATTGACAATGTAGAGGATTTTGGTTAAAGAAAACTTACTACAAACACTAAGGATTTAATCTCTTTCAAACACACCAACTATTTACTGAGGTCTTACAGATGTCACATACTAAATTAATGGTGATTTTTAGACAAAAAAACCTCTTACTAGGCTTCTCAGACTGATTTTCAGCTCACTTAACCACAGCAAGGTGGTTAATCAGAAATCACAACTTCATTCTCATTTTATATTCCTGTTCTATTCCCTTGTGGAGTAACAGGTGGTTATTCTCCTTAATGATATCTTATATCCCTTGGTTTTAAAACTGAGCACATGTCACTTTTATAATTTAAAAGCCATAATTTGACAACAACAAAAAAGCCCTTATTGCTTTTTATTACTTCTAACCAGATATTTTATCCTAACCCTTGGTGGACTACTCAGAATAGCAAGAAAGTGCCATGTAACCAAAGCCCAAACTTTCATTATTATAAATCTTTAATCTCTTTTGGTATTGGGGGTGACCCCGGGGCCTCTGCACTGAACTATAGCCTCACCCTTTTTTTATTTTGAGACAAGACTTCTCTCTCACGAAGTCATTAAGATAACCACGCTGGGCCAGAGTGCTGTGATGAGAGGCATGTACTACCAAGATTATTATAAATTAACAATATAAAAATCTCTGGTATATAATACAGACATTCCTCAAAAAGTCCTATTAAAATGCCTGAAGCAGAGGAAATGCTTGATTCTTAGATAAACCTGAAGATAAAAATATAAAACAATAATAAAATACATAGAAAATTCCCAAACCTTTTTTTTCTTTTTAACTAATTTTACTCTTTGCCAAAAACTCATACATGGCTACTAATAAGTGGCCAAACTAAATTTCCCTTCCTTTTCTCTGTTCATGTTTCTCTTCTTACTCTTATTTTAGATGTATCTGATCAGGTATCTAAAGTGTCAGGTTGGGGGCCTGGCCTTAGCTCAGTTGTTTAAGTGGCTGCTTCCACAAAACTGTCAGCTTCAGGTTGCTGTAGTTCGATCCCCACAACACTCCAGCCAGCCAAACCACCCCTGAGGGCATTC